>NC_092879.1:13064729-13380339 GCF_028372415.1 Notamacropus eugenii | reverse complement strand
GAGAAGAAGAAGAAGAAGAAGAAGAAGAAGAAGAAGAAGAAGAAGAGGAAGAGGAAGAGGAAGAGGAAGAGGAAGAAGAAGTGACCAGTGAATTCATTGCAGAAGAACACCTCCACCCCCACCGCGTACTTCAGTCTTTGAGAGGTGCCTGTACCCCTTAAACCATATCACAGCCACGGTCGATGTGAGGCTTTCCCTGACAACAAGTAGCTCTCAAGCCCCCAAAGCACTTTCAGAAACCTTCCCCTCTTAGGCCTTCTAGAAGAAAAAGTCACCTGGGTAATGCTCCGCCGAAGCTGCTAGGTGGAAGGAGTGGACAGGGAATGCTGGGCCTGGAGTCCAGGAGACTCAGCCTGGGTTCCAATCTGGCCTCAGACCCTGCTCCCAGAGCCACGTCCACTTTCTTCACCCCCTTGGTCTGAATTTTGCTAGCTGCAAAAAGAGCAGGAGAATCTCGACCTAGTATCATCATCACTGAATATCAATTCAATAGAACCTTCACAAGGGCCAGAGCCTGAAATGAGCCAACCCGAACAAGATCCTAGACGTCAGTTTGCTCGTTCTCTGAGTCAATTCAGAGAATAACAACTCCCTCCCTCCATCCCCCCCCCCCCACCCCGCTTCCTAGGTCAACAAAGCCAGGTGGGGTTGACTGAGTGTTTCTGAGGAGACCACTAGTAACCCGAGACACTATCTTGAAGAATGAGACTTCTACGGTATCTTAATATTTTGTATACGTATACATTCTTACGAAACATATTTTGGAATCAGTCATATCGTAAAAAGAATTAGCAGGAATGGGAGACCCCCTGAAAAGGAAAACAACAGCAGCAGCAGCAACAACGGCAAAGAAAATAGTGTGTTTCACTCTGCATTCTTACTCCATGGACCTTTCTCTGCTTGCTGATGTCATCTTGCATCATGAGTCCTTTGGGCTCTGTCAGCCCTCTAACAGAACCCCTCTTCTAGTCACTCCCTACCCTCAGTCTGCCATCTCTGACTTCTGGGCTTCTGCACAGGACATTCCCCACACCTAAAATATGCTACTCCTTTTCCATGCCTGCTTTTCAGTCTCTCAGAGAAAGCATTCCCTAGGCAAAGAAGGTGAGGGAGGAGGGAATAAGCAGTGCGGAAGGAAGCATTTATGAAGGAGCTCCCATGTGCCAGGCACCTGAGCCTGGCCCAGCATTGAAAGATGAGTATACAGATCTAAAAGGACAAAGAAGGATGATCTCTGTCCTCAGGGGGGCTTCCATTCTCACGGGAAAGACAATCCATAAATAGGGTACTGAGGAGGAGGCAGAGGTGCTGGTGCAGCGCCATGGCAACTGTCGATGGCCATTGAAAAACAGCGATTTTTCAGTTGTGTCCAACTCTTTTTTTTTTTATTTTTTTTTATTTTTTTTTTTTAATATTTAACAATCACTGCCATACAATTGCGATTTTATCCCTCCCCACCCACCCCCCACTACCTCCCTGCCTCCCCACGACTGCATACAATTCTGTATAGATTCTACATATACTTTCCTATTGAGTATATTTTCACTATAGTCATGCTATGTAGTCAGACTAAGATAAATGAAAGAATCCGTATAACAAATCAGAACATGATACACAAACAGATACACATACACAAACATGATCTGCTACATTATGTGAGTGACTTCCATATTTCTCTCTCTGAGTGTGGAAGGCATTTTGCCTTGAGGTCCACCATTGGGATTTTTTTTTTTTCAGAAGTTCTTGTGTTATTACAAAAATCTAAGTCTACCAGAAAAAACTCTCACACACTGTGGTTGTTGCTGTGCATAAAGTTCTCCTGGTTCTGCTCCTTTCACTCAGCATCAGGTCATATAAGTCCTTCCAGGCCTCTCTGAAGTCTTCTTGTTCATCATTTCTTATGGCACAATAGTACTCCATTACATTCATATACCATAATTTATTCAGCCATTCCCCAATTGATGGACATCCCCCTGACTTCCAGTTTTTGGCAACTACATAGAGTGCTGCTATAAATATTTTTGTACATGTGGGACCCATTCCCATTTTTATGATCTCTTGGGGATATAGTCCTAGTAGCGATATTGCTGGGTTAAAGGGTATGCACATTTTTGTAGCCCTTTGGGCATAGTTCCAAATTGCTCTCCAGAATGGTTGGATGCGCTCACAGCTCCACCAACAATGAATTAGTGTTCCAACTCTCCCACATCCTCTCCAGCATTTATCATTTTCTTGTTCTGTCATATTTGCCAATCTTATAGGTGTGATGTGGTACCTCAGAGTTGTTTTGATTTGCATCTCTCTAACCAATAGTGATTTAGAGCATTTTTTCATATGATTATAGATAGCTTTAATTTCTTCCTCTGAAAATTGCCTGTTCATATCCTTTGACCATTTATCAATTGGGGAATGACTTGTATGATTATACATTTGGGTCAGTTCTCTATATATTCTAGAAATGAGGCCTTTATCCCCGAGCTTAGCTGTAAAAATTTTTTCCCAATTTACTACATCCCTCCGGATTTTGGTTGCATTGGGTTTGGTTGTGCAAAAACTTCTCAGTTTAATGTACTCAAAGTTATCCATTTTGCATTTCATAATGCATTCTATCTCTCCTTTAGTAAAGAATTCTTCCCTTCTCCATAGATCTGATAAATACACTATTCCTTGCTTCTCCAGTTTATTCATGGTATCAATCTTTATACCTAAATCATGTACCCATTTGGACTTTATTCTTGTGTACGGTGTCAGGTATGGGTCTATGCCTAATTTCCACCACACTGTTATCCAGTTTTCCCAGCAATTTTTATCAAACAATGAGTTCTTATCCCAGAAGCTGGGGTCCTTGGGTTTATCAAACAGAAGGTTGCTATATTCCTTGCCTACTGCATCTTGAGTGCCAAGTCTATTCCACTTGTCTACCTCTCTGTTTCTTAGCCAATACCAAGTGGTTTTGATAATTGCTGCTTTATAGTACAGTTTAAGGTCTGGTAGCGCTAGGCCACCTTCCCAGGCATTTCTTTTCATTAGTCCCTTTGATATTCTGGACCTTTTGTTTTTCCAAATGAATTTTGATATTATTTTATCCAGCTCTAGAAAGTAATTGTCTGATAGTTTAATTGGTATGGCACTAAATAAGTATATTAATTTGGGTAGAATTGTCATTTTTATTATATTAGCACGGCCTACCCATGAACAACTAATGTTTTTCCACTTACTTAAATCTGACTTTATTTGTGCAAAAAGTGTCTTGTAATTGTGTTCATATAGTCCCTGGGTTTGTTTTGGCAGGTAGACTCCTAAGTATTTTATACTGTCTACCCTAACTTTAAATGGGATTTCTCTTTCTATCTCTTGCTGTTGAACTTTGTTGCTAATATATAGGAATGCAGAAGATTTGTGTGGGTTTATTTTGTACCCTGCAACTTTGACAAAGTTGTTTATTAATTCAAGTAATTTTCTACTTGAATCTCTGGGATTCTCTAGGTAAATCATCATATCATCTGCAAAGAGTGATAACTTAGTTTCTTCTTTGGCTATTCTAATTCCTTGAATATCTTTATCTTGTCTAATTACTACAGCTAACATTTCTAGTACCATATTGAATAATAGTGGTGATAATGGACAACCTTGTTTCACCCCTGATCTTATTGGGAATGCATCTAGCTTATCCCCATTGCATATAATGCTTGCTGAAGGTTTTAGATAGATACTGCTTATTATTTTATGGAAAGTTCCCTTTATTCCTACGTTCTCCAATGTTTTTAGTAGGAATGGATGTTGTATTTTGTCAAAAGCTTTTTCTGCATCTATTGAGATAATCATGTGGTTTTTGTTAGCTTTGTTGTTGATGTGATCGATAATGCTAATAGTTTTCCTAATATTGAACCAGCCCTGTAGTCCTGGTATGAATCCTACCTGATCATAATGTATTAATCTCGTGATAAGATGCTGTATTCGTTTTGCTAAAATCTTATTTAAAATTTTTGCATCTATGTTCATTAGGGAAATTGGTCTATAATTTTCTTTCTCTGTTTTGTCTCTTCCTGGTTTGGGTATCAAAACCATATTTGTATCATAGAAAGAATTTGGGAGGACTCCTTCTTCCCCAATTTTCAAGAATAGTGTATGTAGTATTGGAATTAACTGTTCTTTAAATGTTTGATAGAATTCACTTGTGAATCCATCTGGCCCTGGAGATTTTTTCCTAGGGAGTTCATTGATGGCTTGTTCAATTTCTTTTTCTGAGATGGGGTTGTTTAAGTATTCAGCTTTCTCTTCTGTTCATCTGGGCAATACGTATTTTTTAAAATATTCATCCATCTCATTTAGATTGTCGAATTTGTGGGCATAAAGTTGGACAAAGTAGTTTCTAATTATTGTTTTAATTTCCTCCTCATTGGAGCTGAGTTCACCCCTTTTATTTTTAATGTTAGTAATTTGGTTTTCTTCTTTCTTTTTTTTGATCAGATTAACCAAAGGTTTATCAATTTTATTAGTTTTTTCATAAAACCAACTATTGGTTTTATTTATTAATTCAATAGTTTTCTTTATTTCAATTTTATTAATCTCTCCTTTGGTTTTCAGTATTTCTAATTTGGTATTTACTTGGGGATTTTCAATTTGTTCTTTTTCTAGCTTTTTCAACTGCAAGCCTAAGTCATTGATCTCCTCTTTCTCTATTTTATTTATGTAAGCATTCTGAGATATAAAACTTCCCCTAATAACTGCTTTTGCAGTATCCCATAAATTTTGGTATGTTGTCTCACTATTGTCATTGTCTTGAATGAAGTTGTTGATTGTTTCTATGATTTCTTCTTTAACCCAACCCTTCTTTAGAATTAGATTATTTAGTTTCCAATTGATTTTTGGTTTCTCTTTCCATGGCCTTTTATTACATGTAATTTTTAATGCATTATGATCTGAAAAGGATGCATTGATTATCTCTACCTTTCTGCACTGGATTGTGAGGTTTTTATGTCCTAGTACATGGTCAATTTTTGTAAATGTTCCATGTACCGCTGAGAAAAAGGTATATTCCTTTCTATTCCCATTTAATTTTCTCCAAAGATCTATCATATATACCTTATTCAGAGTTTTATTTACCTCCTTAACCTCTTTCTTGTTTATTTTGAGGTTGGATTTATCGAGTTCAGAGAGGGGGAGGTTGAGGTCCCCCACTAGTATAGTTTTGCTATCAATTTCTTCCTTCAACTCCCCCAACCTCTCCTCTAAGAATCTGGATGCTATACCACTTGGAGCATACATGTTTAGTAATGATATTGCTTCATTGTCTATGGTGCCTTTTAGTAGGATATAGTTTCCATCCTTATCCCTTTTGATTAGAGCTATTTCTGCTTTTGCTTTGTCTGAGATTAGGATTGCTACTCCTGCCTTTCTTACATGAGCTGAGGCACAATATATTCTGCTCCATCCTTTGACCTTTATCCTATGTGTATTCCCCCGTTTCAAATGTGTTTCTTGTAAGCAGCATATTGTTGGATTATGGCTTTTAATCCATTCTGCTATCCGTCTCCGTTTTATGGGAGAGTTCATCCCATTCACATTCACAGTTATGATTACAATCTGTGTATTTCCCTCCACCCTCTTTCCCACCATTTGTGCTTTTAACTCTCCCGTCTCCCTTCCCCTCCTCAATAGTATTCACTTTTCTCCCCCTCCTCCTGCAGCCTTCCCCTCCTTCTTTTAGCCCCCCTCCCTTTTAGTCCCCTTTACTCTTATTGCTTCTTTCCTCCCTTTTAGCCACCCTCTCCTTTCTTCCCCCTTCCCCTCCTACTACCTATAGAGCTAGTTAGGATTATCTGCTTAAGATTATTGTTCCCTCCTTTGAACAAATCAGATGAGAGTACCTCTCAAACAATGCTCATCTCCCTCCCCTCCTTCCCTCTACTATAGTTTTGTACTTCTTCCTGTGATATAATTTGCCATTTTCTGCTTCCCCCTTTCCACACCTCCTATTACATTCCCTTCTCATACTTAAATCATATTTTTGACATGACATCATTTACTTTATGCCCGTTCCCTCTACATATATCCCTTTTATCATAATAGCTGCACAGTTCTCAAGATTAACAGGTATCATCTTCCCTTATAGGGAGGTAAACAGATTGCCCTAATTGAGTTGCAAGTTTTTGTTTTTGTTTTTTCCCCTCTGTTTACCTTTTTATGATTCTCTGGAGACCTGCATTTGAAGATCAAATTGTCTATTGAGTTCTGGTGTTTTGGTCAGGAAGCTCTGGAAATCCCTTATTTCGTTGAATGACTTTCTCCTTGCCTGAAATGTTATGCTGAACTTTGCTGGGTAGTTGATCCTTGGTTGGAGTCCCAACTCCTTTGCCTTACGGAATATTGGGTTCCAATTCTTTCGATCTTTTAATGTAGAAGCTGCAAGGTCCTGTGTGATCCTGAATGTGTGACCTTGATATTTAAATTGTTTCTTTCTGGCTGCTTGTAGTATTTTCTCCTTCACTTGATAGCTCTGGAATTTGGCAACTATATTTCTTGGGGTTTTGAGTTTGGGATCCCTTTCCGGTGGGGAACGGTGGATTCTTTCGATGACTATTTTGCCCTCTGAGTCTAGTACTTCTGGGCAGTTTTCCTTGATGATTTCCTGGAAGATATTGTCCAGACTCTTTTCTTCATCATGGGTTTCTGGCAGGCCAATAATTCTTAGATTTTCTCTCCTGGATCTATTTTCCAGGTCAGTTGTTTTTCCAATTAAATATTTTAGATTTTCTTCTATCTTTTCATTCTTTGGATTTTGTTTGACTGATTCTTGTTGCCTCATTGAGTCATTAGTTTCTACTTGCCCAATTCTAATCTAGATCGTATTGTTTTCTTCAGTTAGCTTTCGCATCTCCTTTTCCATCTGGCCAATTTTTCCCTTTAAGGAGCTATTTTCTCCATTTAATTTTTGTACTTCTTTTTCCATTCGACCAATTTTCCCAGTTAGGTTTTGGGTTTCCTTTTCCATCTGATCAATTTTCCCAATTAGGTTTTGGGTTTCCTTTTCCATTTGATTAGCTCTTCCTTTTAGGGAATTATTCTCTCCAGTTAATTTTTGAACTTCCTTTTCCATTTCTTCAATTTTCTTTTTCAGGGTGATGTTCTCATCAGTGAATTCTTTTTTTATAGTTTTAAAATCATTGGCCAGTTTTTCTTTTATATTCTTCTTCAGACGTTCCAGGTAATCTAGTTGTGCTTGCGAGAAATTCATAGTCCCGTCTGAGGTTTCAGATGGAAGTACAGTCTCAGCTCTGACCTCTTTGGTGTTTCTGTTTTGGTCCTTATCCCCATAGAAAGATTCTATGGGTTTTTCACTTTTCGTCTGCTTTTTCCTATTCATGATGTTGGCTGAGTGTTGTAGCTTTTGGTTCTTTCAGTCAGAAGATACAGATCTTTTAAGTTGAGTTGATGTTTGTCTAGGCTAAAAGCAGGCTTTTTTGTTGTTGTTGTTGTTGTTTTTGTTGTTGTTTCCCCGATCAACCCTGGGGTTAGCTTGATAGGTGTATGGGAGGTGTGGTCTGGTCTCAGGATATCTCCTCAGCTGGCCTGAGGCAAAGGCAAGGTCCGGGGATGGTGATCCCAGCTTCCCTATTGTCTTCCCTTTCCCCTGGAGGGCTGGGGCACGCCTAGAGGCTAATGCGTGTTCCCGCCCCTCCTGGGGCTCGTCTCCCGGACTGAGGCTTGCTTGGGTCTCAGTGCAAATTTTCTCTGCCCTGGGTCGTCTGTCCCTCCAGATAGCCTCCACCACGGTGGGAAGAATCTCCCTTTGCCACTTTTCCAGCCTGTGGTGTTATGAGACCACCCGCCCCCTTCTTCTGTTCCCGCTGATCCAGGATTAATCTGGGGAAGAATTTTATGGTTCCCTCACGGTCATCGGGGGGGAGGGGAGAGCACTTACTGATCACTCCGGCATCCCAGCTCCTGGATGTTCAAGTAGTGACCCAGTGAAGTCCCGTCTTTAGGCTGAAGATTTCAAAGGCTGTAGCGCTGATATCGTTGGCTCGGCCTGGCTTATCTCCTGCTCCGCTGGTCTCGCCCGCCACTCTCGGGCCCCTCGGGTCGCCTCCGCCCTGCCGCGCCGACCGCGCTGCGCTGTGCGCCGGGGTCTTACCCCCGCGGAACAGATCCCTCCCGTGGACCTTCCAGTCCAGCCTGGGCTCCGAATCTGTCAAAGTCCGTCTCCCACTGGATTCTACACCTCCAAAGTCTGATCAGACTCTCCCCCCAGAGATATCCAAAGGAGTTTTTCCAGCAGCTTAGGTGAGTCGTTGCTTTCACTCCGCCATCTTGGCTCCGCCTCTGTGTCCAACTCTTAACGACCCCATTTGGGATTTTCTTGGGAAAAGGGCTGCAGTGGTTTGATGTGTCCTTCTCCAGATCATTTGGCACATGTGGAAAAGCATTTATTAAGCAGTAACATAGTTTTAATATATAGAATATAAAAGCATATTATTAAATGTTCTGGGCACTGTGCTAAACCCTTTAGAAAGATTGTCTCTAACCTTCACTGCCACCCTGAGAGGTGGATACTATTATTGCCCCCATTTTACTGTTGAAACTAAGGCAGGCAGAGGTTAAGTGATTTGCCCAAGATCACACAGCCAGTGAGTGTCAAGTGTCTGAGGTGAGATTTGAACTTAGGTCCTCCTGACTCCTGCACTGGTGCTCTATCCACTATACCACCTAACTGCCCAAGAAAGGAAATAGATATTTGTTAAGTGCCTAATAATTATGCCTTTGACACTATCAGTTGTGAGAGATTTGGGGAATATATCAAAATTTGGTTGCCAAGAGAAGTTCAGCAATATTGCATGTCAATTTCATGATCGCATGTTGGCCCAGGTTCTGGACAATGGACAATGCTCTTGTGCCTTCCCAGTCACCGACAGAGTGAAACAGGGCTGTGTGCTTGCTCCCGTGCTTTTTAGGATGATGTTTTCAGCCATGTGGTCAAATATCTTCAATAAGGATGAACATGGCATCAAGGTTACTACCACAGTGATGGTAAATTCTTCAACTTGAAAAGGCTACAAGCCAAGACCAAAGTGGTTGGAAAGATGGTGCATGCAACAAAGTATAGATGAGTTCTCTGGTGCTTGTGCTAATTTTAGCCTAATAATTAACACCAAGAAAACACAAGGTGCTCCATCAGCCACCACCACACCATCCATACGTGGAACCATGAGTTACAGCAAATGGAGAAGTTTTGAATGCCGTGGATAAGTTCACTTACCTTGGGAGTGTACTTTTCAGGGATGGACACATGGACAATGAGGTTGGTTCACGTATTGCTAGAGATAGCTCAGTGTTTGGGAAGCTCCAAAGGAAAAGCATTAGAGAGAAGAGCTGTTAAACTGACTACCAAATTGAAGGTCTACAAAGACATTGTGCCGACCTCATTGTTATCTGCCTGTGAAACCTGGACAGTCTACCAGCACCATGCCAGGAAACTGAATCACTTTCATTTGATTTGTCTTACGAAGAACCTGAAGATCATGTGGCAGGATAAGTTTCCAGACACTGAGGTCCATTCTGGAACTAAACTGACAAGCATTAAAACTCTACTGCAGAGAGCACAAATATGATGTTGGCCACATTGTTTGAAAACCAAAAAGACGTTTTTATGGAGAATTCACACAGGGCAAGAGTTCACCCGGTGGTCAGAAGAGACGAATCTAGGTTATTCTCAACGTCTCTCTGAAGAACATTCTGTTGTCATTTCTTGTCATTGCCCCAGACCAGAGACTTCTCCCCAAATCAGCAGAGCGGTCCTGTGGGTTTAGTCTGGTTGGTTAGTTGTTGTCCTTCATTTTCGAAGAGGATCAAAATGACATCACCATGATAAAGTGAGGTTTCGGTGTATCCAACTGTGACTGATCAGACCAATATGAGCTCGGAATGCTCTACCACAAGTTGGGCACAGATAGTCCATATGAACATTTGGAGTGGATACTCCAAATCTACGCATCCCACATTTACTTTGTGCTGTCTCAATTCTGCTTTGCAGATACAGTACAGTACCCTTTCTGATCTGGGCACGCCATGCTGAGAGGTCCTGTGCTAGTGTCTCCTATGTTGAATTGTCTTCTCAGACCGATGTAGTGACCCTGGTCCCACGAGGGAAGGCTGTCGGGTGGGTGATGACGACCTTGGCTGTCGCTCGAGCCTGCTGCTGGCTCTTCCCCCACCCTGATTGTGGAGGGCCAGTGGAAATTTCTGCCTGAGTCAAGTGGACCGGATCCTGCTTCTAGGGCCATATGTCTGGCGATGACCCCCCACAGGGCACCGGGTGTTGGTTGGTGAATTTAGTTTAAGTTAAATGTGAACTCCCAAATGAGACAGATGACAGCTTGGGGTCCAGGAAAAGTCCTGAGCTGGATGGCAAGTCCTGCATTCTCAGTGATCCTGCCCCTTCCTTAGCTCCTGAGGTTAAGTGTGCATCTGCTTTTACTATTCAGAGCCTGATGCATATCATCAGGAAAGTGTATGTGTGTGTGTGTTCATTTGTGTGTGAGCATTCGTGTATAAGTGTGTGTGTGTGTACGAGTGTGTGTGCTTGTGTGCACGCACTTGTGTGTGCACATGTGTGAGTGTGCATGTGTTTGATATTATTTGTCATAAGCATTAACCAGGAGGGTGTGTGCTCCCAATCCAAGTTGAAATTTCTACAGTGACCAAGTTGAAACTATCCATGGAGAAGGGGATTTTTTTTCTCCTGACATTTAGGCTGGGAACAAAACAAGATGACAACAGGAAGACTGAGTCATGTGAGAGACCAGTTAAGCAACAGGAGGAATTGGTTTGATCATGAACCCAGAGGAAGCCTCATTACTGGGGCCTTGTGGTCACCTGCCACAATACTCAAGCTGAGAATTTTGAGAAGTGAACCATAATTTAAATGTTACCGTCTGTTACAAAGGACAAAGAAGTAGGGGAAGCTGACAGCCAATGCTCCCGGACCTTCCAAATGGAATCAATGTGTATTTTAATGCTCTACAGGTTCCTCTGAAGTCTGGGTGTGGGAGTGGGTCCTTGTCTCTTTGCCTCTTGGCCCTTTGTCTCTGCTTTACTGTGTTCAGTTCATCTACACATGTGTGGGTTGAATCCCCATAAGGCCCCTCAGCTATCTGAGGGCAGGGCCACTGGTGCACCTGCTTTTAGCATGTAGTAAGCCCCTAATAAAGGCATGTTGACTGACTGACTGACTGGGGCTGGCCAGCTGTGTGGATATTCTTGTGTTCCCAAAGTGCCGATGGTTTAGCTAGCTTGTGGCCTCCAGGATGACATGTAAACTCCGTTACTCACTATTTGATGCAGTTCACAGTCTGAACTTTTCCCATTTGATTTTGAAGCCCTTCTGATTACTTCCCACAAATACATGTTTATGCATGCGCATTCCCCCTGAAAAAAATCTCACTGTTCCTACATGCTAAACTGAGGCCAGGAAATCCTAATTCTGTTTTTAGGAGTCATCTGAGATCGAGGCCACTTCCCAAACCCACCCCTCTCCTTGAAGCCTTTTCTCCCGTTGGCACCAATGATGAAAATACTGTCTTGTCCCCAAGGTTTTCAAATTTTTTTCGCTAAGTGGAAGGATCTTTTGTGTCCCACTTGTTAAAAACGCACTTCACATACAAAAAGGTATCAAGGAAATTTATCAGAGTTCAGAGGAATTGAACACCTTGGACAAGGTGAACTCTACCCTTCTTCAGAGAGAGAGAGAGAGAGAGAGAGAGAGAGAGAGAGAGAGAGAGAAAGAGAGAGAGAGAGATGGAAGTGAGGGCATTTTTATAAAGTTGGTGCAGGACAGATCCTCCCATCAGAGGAAGGATTTGTCCTTCCTCTTTCTGAAGTCACCAACTTTTGACCCGCCCACCAAACCTCATTAGCAAGTGTAGTTGGGGGAACGGAGCCAAGATGGTGGAATAGAAAGACACACATATGCAGGCTCTCCCCACACAGCCTATAAAATATCTGTAGAGAGGGACTCTCAACAAATTCTGGAGCACCAGAAGTGGAGAACAGTAGAGTGGAGGAGATTTCCAGCCCAGGGTGTCCTGAAGGGCCCACAGGAAACATCTGTTGTACCGGACTTGGAGTGGAGCCCAGCCCAGCCTTGGCTGCTAGGTGTGGTGTGGCTCTGGGAGGAGGACACCTCAGGGGTGGAATCTCTAGTTGTGGAATCCCCAGTCTCATCAGCAGCAGGTTCGCAGATCCCTCAACCCATAGGCCCCAAAGGTCAGTGAAAGGGTTTTTTAGGCTGGCTGGGAAGGGAGAAGGGCCTTCCCATAGTTCCAGCCTTTGGCAGCAGCCATGGAGGCCACATCAGGCAGGCAGTAGTTCTCACAGCAGCCTACATCCATTGTTGGATTGTAAAACCCCTGGGGGCACTGAGTAGCCCGTTCTTAAATCAGCTCTGTGTAGAGGGAGCTGGTCTTTTTCTTGCACTGAATGGCAGCCCTTGCCCCCACAGCTTAACTGAAAATCAGCCCCCAGTGCTGGCTTGGAGGAACTAAAGGCCAGGTGGCTGTGGAGAGGAAACTGCTAAGATTCTGGACACAAAAATGTCTTTCTTCTCCCAGACCAGTGTATGCTCTTGATTGTTCCACCTAGGAGGAACCGAGACCTTACAGATTCCCAGAGTATACCCTACTCTTGAAAAAGGACCCAAAAGTCAAGTAACTGGTTGGGAAAACGCCCAAAAAAGGGGAAAAAAATAAGACTATAGAAGGTTACTTTCTTCGTGAACATGTATCTTCTCACATCCTTTGGGGTGAGGAAGAACAATGCTTTCCATCAGGGAAAGACATAAAAGTCAAGGCTTCTGTATCCCAAAGATCCAAAATAAATATTCAATAGTCTCAGGCCACTGAAGAGCTCAAAAAGGATTTTGAAAATGAAGTAAGAGAGTTGGAGGAAAAATTGGGAATAGAAATGAGAGACATGCAAGAAAAGCATGAAAAGCAGGTCAACACCTTACTAAAGCAGACCCCAAAAAATGCTGAAGAAAATAACACCTTGAAAAATAGGCTAACTCAATTGGCAAACGAGGTCCAAAAATCCAATGAGGAGAAGAATGCTTTGAAAAGCAGAATTAGCCAAATGGAAAAGGAGGTTCAAAGGCTCACTAAAGAAAATAGTTCTTTCAAAATTAGAATGGAAAAGATGGAGGCTAATGACTTTATGACAAACCAAGAAATCACAAAACAAAACCAAGAGAACAAAAAGGAAGATAATGTGAAATATCTCACTGGAAAAACTACTGACCGGGAAAATAGATCCAGGAGAGACAATTTAAATATTATGGGACTACCTGAAAGCCATGATCATAAAAAGGGCGTAGACATCATCTTTCATGAAATTATCAAGGAAAACTGCGCACCAATATCAATTCTAGAACCAGAGGGTAAAATAAATATTGAAAGAATCCGCCAGTCACCTCCTGAACAAGACCAAAAAAAAATAAACTTATAGCAATATTGTAGTCAAATTCAGAGTTCCCAGGTCAAGGACAAAATATTGCAGCAACTAGAAAGAAACAATTCAAGTATTCTGGAAATACAATTAGGATAACACAAGATCTAGCAGTTTCTACATTAAGGCATTGAAGGGGGTGTAATATGATATTGCAGAAGTCAAAGGAACTGGGCCTAAAACCAAGACTCACCTACCCAGCAAAACTGAGTATAATACTTCAGGGGGAAAAATGATCTTTCAGTGAAATAGAGGACTTTCAAGCATTCTTCATGAAAAGACCAAAGCCGAAAAGAAAATTTGACTTTCATACACAAGAATCAAGAGAAGCATGAAAAAATAAACATCAAAGAGAAATCATAAGGGACTTACTAAACTGTTTACATTCCTACATGGAAAGACAATATTTGTAACTTGAAACTTTTTTCAGTATCTGAGTAGTTGGTGGGATTACACACACACACCGCACACACACACACACACACACACACACACAGACAAAGAGAGAAACAGAGAGAGTGAAAGAGAGCACAGGGTGAATTCAATAGGATGGGATCATATCTTAAAAAATGAAATTAAGGGGTGGGAAAGAAATGTATTGGGAGAAGAAAGGGAGAAGTGGAATGGGGCAAATTATGTCTTGTAAAAGAGGCAAGTAAAAGACTTTTCAGTGGAGGGAAAAAGCGGGGAGGTGAGAGAAAGAACATGAGGCTTACTTGCATTACATTCGACTAAAGGAAGGAATAAAATGCACCCTCATTTTGGTATGAAAACCTATCTTACAATACAGGAAAATGGGGGAGAAGGGGATAAGTAGAGTGGGAGGATAATGGAAGAGAGTGCAAATGGGAGGAGGGAGCAATTAGAAGTCAACACCAGGGTCAAAAGAGAGGGCAGAAGAAATGGGGGCAGGATAGGATGGAGGGAAGTATAGTTAGTCTTACAAAACACGACTATTATGGAAGTCATTTGCAAAACTACACAGATATGGCCTATATTGAATTGCTTGCCTTCCCAAAGCGGGTGGGTGGGGAGGGAGGGAGGAAGAGAAGTTGGAACTCAAAGTTTTAGGAACAACTGTTGAGTATTGTTCTTGCATACAACTACGAAATGAGAAATACAGGTAATGGCATATAGAAAGTGATCTTGCCCTACAGGACAAAAGAGAAGATGGGGATAAGGAAAGGGAGGGATGTTAGAAGGGAGGGGAGATTGGTGATAGGGGTAATTAGAATGCTCGGTGTTTTGGGGTGGGGGAGGGGAGAAATAGGGAGAAAATTTGGAACTCAAAGTTTTGTGGAAATGAACATTGAAAACGTAAGTAAATAAATTAAATTTTAAAAAAAGTGCATTTGGATTTTTAGTTGATCCCTATAATGACTTCATATTATCTTTTCTGATAGGCTTTCCCTCCAACAGCTTGTCAAGCTTGTGCACAATTTTTTGACCTTCTTCACCTGACTCTGTTAGGTCACGATTCTGATTGACTTTACCCACTGAAAGTTTTGGAAATGAAACGTTTTCCTTTGTTTCCCACACCAGGAATCACCCAAATTGGGTGCTGATTGCCCTTCCCATGAGTCTTTGTCACATTCTGCCCATGAGCCAGGGAAAGACAGCAGGACTGTAAAACCAAGAATAGGCTTTGACCTAGCAGTGCCACTACTGGGTCTGTATCATCCCAAAAGAGATAAAAAGACAAAAAGGAAAAGGACCGATATGTACAAAATTATTTATAGCAGCTCTTTTCTGGGGGTAAAGATTTAGAAGTTGAGGGAATACCCATCAATCGGGGAATGTCTGAACAAGTCGTGGTGTGTGATTATTATGGAATCCTATTGTTTTAAAAGAAATAATGAGCAGGATGCTCTCAGAAAAACCTGGAAATACTTATATTAGCTGATGCCAAGTGAAATGTGCTATACACAATGTAACAGCAATATTCTAAGCTGTGAATGACAGCAATTCTCAGCAATACAATGATCCAAGACAACTCTGAAGGATTTATGATGAAAAATGCTCTCCATCCCCAGAGAGAGCAGATGCTGTCCTGTATACAGACTGAAGCATCCTTTTAAAAATCTTTATTTTTGTAGAATTTTTCTCCCCTATGTTTTCTTTCCCAGAATCACTATTGTGGATATGTTTTGCATGACCACACATATATTGCCTATGTCTAATTGCTTCCCTTCTCAATGAGGGGATCCAGGCAGGGAGGGAGGGAGAGAATTTGGAACTGAAAGTTTTAAAGGGAAAACTGAGGTTCAGTGAGGAGAAGGGTCACAGGCAAATGTCAGAAACTGAGCCTCAGTTTCCCCTTCTGTAAAGAGAATGCACTTTTAATCCCTGCCTCTCAGGGTTCTGCTCTTGTGAGTAAAACAGGGAGCAGACCTTCAGAGTGCCCTGGCCCCAACGCTGTGATGTTCTTCTCACTGGCTGGCTGGTTGATCCTCAGGCCCTTCCCCTCCTGATGTTATCTCTAAACTGCCAGCTTTCTTGCTGAAGAGCCCATTGGTGATTGCAGCCAACCCAGTGGGGTCCTGTCTTCAGGTATTTGCAGAGCTCTCAGCTGGAAGAGATGTTAGACCAACGGTCTCTGTCGCCTCTGCCCCCTCTCTCCCTTCAGGTGGAGGTAGTCTGTGCTTGAATGGCTTCTTTTAACTTCTCAGGGCTCCCTAGGGACTTGGAGACTTACAGAGAAGCCGACGGTGTAGGGGGAGCGATGGAAGCGGGGAAGCTGGAAAAGCCAGACCAGCCCTCAGCTCGGTCCCAAATCACAGGAAGGAGAAAGCCCTCACTTACCTCTCCAGCCAATCCTCAGAAGGTAGCTTCACCCAGCCACATGCCCAGAGGCAGCACAGGGCGATGTATGCAGAAGCAGAAGATCTAGGCTCATGTTCTGGCTAGTATACTTGATGATGATGACAATCACAATTGACATTGATTTAACATCTACTATGTACCAGGCATTGTGGGCTAAGTACTTTACAAATATCTTACTTGATCCTTGTAGCAACTCTGGGAGGTAGGTGCTATTATTATCCTGATTTTACAGATGAAGAAACTGAGGCAGACAGCAATGAAGTAACTTGCTCAGAGTTCCATCACTATTACATGTCTGTAGTCAGATTTGAAGTCAGGCCATCCTGACTCAAGGACAGTGCTGTCTGTCCACTCTGTTGCCAGGGTCTATTATTTGTTATGACTTACTTTTTGCCCTCATGCAAATCTCCATTGCTGTTCGACTGATCTACAGTCTTGATTTCTCTGTTCCCGCGATAGTCCAGTATCTGCAGACATATGACATTGCTAGAAGGAGATTGGTCCTTGAAACTGTTGCGTGTGGCAAAGAAATAGAGGGGTAGATTAGTGGAATAGATTGGGGACACAAGACACAATATTCAATGATTATAGCAGTCTACTGTTTGATAAACCTAAGGACTCCAGCTTCTGGGGTGAAAACTCGTTGCTTCACAAAAAAATGTTGGGAAAACTGGACAACAATGTGGCAGAAACTGGGCATAGACATCGTATACCAGAATCAAATCCAAATGGGTGTATGATGTAGGTATAAAGGCTGATACTATAAACAAATTAGAGGAGCAAGGAATAGTTTCTTTGTCAGATTGATGGAGAATGGAGAAATTTATAAACAAATAAGAGACAGAGAACATTATGACACTCAAAATGAATTTTGCAATGTAATTTTGATTACATTAAATTGAAAAGGTTTTGCAAAAATAAAGCCAATGCAACCAGGATTAGGAGGGAAGCAGAAAACTGGGAAAGAATTGTTACAAGTAGTGTCTCTGATAAAGGCCTCATTTTTAAAATACATAGAAAACTGAGTCAAATTTACAAGAATACAAGTCATCCACCAATTGATAAATGGTCAAAGGATATGAACAGGCAATTTTCAGAGGAAGAAATTAAAGCTATGTATGGTCATATAAAAAAAAATGTTCTCAATCACTATAGATTAAGGAGATGCAAATCAGAACAACTCTGAGGTACCACGTCACACCTATCAGATTCTTAACATGACAAAACAGGAAGATAATAAGTGTTGGAGATATTGGTAGAGCTGTGAGCTCATTCAACCATTCTGGAGAGCAATTTGGAACTATCCCCAAAGGGCTACAAAAATGTGCATACCCTTTGACCCAGCAATATCACTACTAGGACTGTAACCCCAAAAGATCATAAAAATGGGAAAGGGTCCCACATGTACAAAAATATTTATAGCAGCACTCTTTGTAGTTGTCAAAAACTGGAAATCAAGGGGATGCCCATCAATTGGGGAATGGCTGAATAAATTATGGTATATGAATGTCATGGAATACCATTGTGCCATAAGAAATGATGAACAAGAAGACTTCAGAGAGACCTGGAAGGACTTTTATGATCTGATGCTGAGCGAAAGGAGCAGAACCAGGAGAACTTTGTGCACGGCAATGACCACAGTGTGCGAGAGTTTTTTCCGGTAGACTTGGAACTTCATAATAATGTAAGAACTTAAAAAAAAAAAAAAAAGATTCCCTATGGTTTTCTAAGACAAAATGCCTTCCATAGTCTAAGAAAGAACTATGGAATTCATTTGCAGAATGTAGCAGATCATGTTTGTGTGTGTATTATGTTTTGATTTGTTGTATGATTTCTTCCATTTATTTTAGTTCATCTACACAGCATGACTATAGTGAAAACGCATTCAATAGGAAAGTATATGTAGATCCTATATAGAATTGTATGCCGTCTTGGGGAGAGAGGGGGGAGGTGGCAGGTAGGTGGGGAGGTAAAAATCTAAGTTTTGTAGTAGTGATTGTAGAATATTAAAAAAAAATAAAGTAATTTATAAAAAATGTGCATAGCCTTTGATCCAGTAATACTGCTTCTAGGGCTGTATCAAAAAGAGATCATAAAAATGAGTAAAGGATTCACATGTACAAAAATATTTATAGCAGCTCTTTTTGTGGTGGCCAAGAACTGGAAATTGAGAGGATGCTCGTCCACTGGGGAATGGCTGAACAACTTATGGCATATGAATGTAACCGAATACTATTTTTCTGTAAGAAATAACAAACAGCTGGACTTCAGAAAAACCTGGAAAGACTTATATAAACTAATGCTGAATGAAATGAGTAGAATCAGGAGAACATTATACACAGTAACAGCCACAGTGTGTGAGTACTTTTTCTGACAGACAGTCCTTCACAACAATGCAAGGACCTAAAACATTCCAAAAGCACTCTTGAGGCAAAATGCCATCCAGGGAAAAAACTAAGGAATCAGAAAGCAGAATGGAGTAGCCTATTTTTCCTTGTGTTATGTTTTGGTTTGGTTTGCTTTTCTCCTGGTTTCTCCCATTAATTTTAATACTTCTATGCAACAAGATTAAGATGAAAATGTGTTTCATAAGAATGCATGTGTATAATCCATGTAAGACTGCATACCATCTCAGAGAGGGAGGGAAGAAGGAAAGGGAGAGAACTGAAAACTTAGGGAAGTGAATGTTGAAAACTACAAACAAATAAATTAATAAATTCTGGGATGATGATGGTAAAGAAAGTGTGTAGTTTCTGGTATCAAATCTAACCCACTCCTTTTCTGACTTCCCCCATTCCTGAGCTCCAATTCTGCAAGTCAGTCACTAAGCATTTATTTAGCACTTACTGTGTGCCTGGCATATGCTAGGTGCTGGGGGGTACAAATACAAACAAAAAGAACAATGCTTTCCCTCAAGTGACTTGCATTCCAATGGGAAAGACAACACATTAAAATATAAAGGGAAGTTGAAAAAGTGGGGTGGAGAGAGAAGGTCCCTGATGTAGCGAGTATGATGGAATTCAGAGGAGTGCAGCCTAGTAGGGAATTAAACGATGGTTGGCTTGGACGTCCTTCTTCAATGGAAGTTCCAGAAGGAGCTGTTCACCTCTCAATCAGAGGTGGGAACCTTATGCTTTGTGAGCATCCCCAACAGGATATGCTGGGGACATCTTCAATTGAAGATGTCCAAAATGGAGTTCATGATCTCTCTTCTGCACCCTCTTCTCTTTCTGACTTTCCTATTACTGATGAAGACAACATCATCTTTTAGTGTTTCTGATTCATTATCTCACTTGATCCTGAGCTACTCCCTTGCTTGCAAGTCTATGTGCCCATTGAGCTTCCAGATGTGGTGGTTTCTTCCCCTATGAATCAATTTAGTTGTACATCTCCAAGTGGACAATAGATTTCCTTTGTCACCTTTGTTATTCCTGTTTAGCTGATTAGACTCCAAGGAATCCCTCTTCAACTTGGATTCTGCACTGGAGAGCCATCCATGATAATGCTTTGGTGAGTCAACATACCCTTATTTTATACCTTGTCTAACATTACTGATCTGAAGGTGCCTCCTTGGACATGAGCCCTCCAGGTGGTGTTATGCTCTCTGCCTTTTACTAATGACAAAAGATGCGCTGTGGCAATCTTGAAGCTGCATGCACATGTCTCTAGAGATCATATCTGCTGGGGGAGATAGTTTGTGAAAGCCAGCCTGTTCCTCTGTCATATTCAGTCTCAAAGTGTGTGTGTGTGTGTGTGTGTGTGTGTGTGTGTGTGTGTGTGTGTGTGTGTGTAGATTATTTTCCTAAAGATTCGGTAAAGATGAGGAAGGAGAGATATGCTTGGCAGTTATTGTTTGATTCTAAGTCATGGTTTTTAAAATAACAATGAAGTCTGACTTCTTTTCACTCACTTTTCTTCAACATTGTTTTAGATACCTTATGACTTGATCCCTCAGGGTTGTTAAAATTTAATCTGCCTTTGGCCTGGGCAAATAGCTGTTCTTCCAGTGTTGTGTACTTCAGGGTAATTCCTGCTTCCTGATAACCACTGGAGACTATCATGTGATCACCTGGAAGTGGTGGCTCTATTCTTGAGGATATTTTGGGTCTCTTTGTTGGCTTGTCTTCCAGTTTTTTCCTGTTGTTCCCCAAAATCTGAAATAGTTTTAGAAAGAAATTTAGGTGTTTGGTAGAGAGAAAGAGAGTTGAAAAGAAGAGGTGAGTCCTTCTATGAATCTTTCTGGAGTTATATTATATAGAGTTCAACCAAAAGTGTAAGAAACCTGCCAGATTGGTCCCATGCAGGTTGTCAGCAGTCTCCAAGAGAAGGGCAGTTTGAGATGTATATCAGCAGTTAAGTCAATCTAATTTGGGAAACCTAAAATCCATACTTGGGATAGACACAAAACAATCGCTGGGTGGGACCTGAGCATTCCTTATAGCCGTTCAGTTTCCCTGGGGTATCTCTGAAGTGAGCCTGACTGTTACAGTAATCTTTTTGGGGTAGGCAGTTTTCTATCCTCATAAAGCCAGAATCAAACAATATTAATATATGATAAGTAATCCACCATCCTTCAAGTTACCCAGGATGATGTGGCTTAATTGTGTTGTGTGCCAACCTTCATGTAAATTCATTGTTTCTCTCCGTTCTGTCTCAGTGTTTTATGAGGTGATGCTGTTCACAATCCTCCCACAGGTACCTTCACAGAATTTAAACTATCACTGACTCTGGTCAAGCAACCTACTTTTTTCCTCCTTATTTTGTCATTTATTTTATATTGGTTAATTTTCAATATCTGTTGGAGTGTATTAATATCTGTTCCTTTATCCATTTTTTTCATTTTGGGTGTATCAAACACTTGTTTAATTAAGTCATTCAGAATATTTCAATCACATGCCTTACCATCTTCTCATTTATTTTTAATTCGAGCTTGATTTTGATTTAGATTTTTTTCCCAATAAGTTGACAGGATTCATTTTATTCATTCCCCTTGGCTACCTTGTTGAAGATGGTAGACATCTTAAACTCAGTATATCCAAAATTGACTCATGATCTTTCCCCATCCTCCACTCTTACTTTCCCTATAGATATCAAAGTTCCCACCTTCCTGCCAGTTTCACAGCCTCTCAACCTCAGAGTCATCCCAAGCTCCTCACTCTCTTATCCTCCATGTCCAATATGGTGCCAAGGCATGTCCCCTTCACACACACACACACACACACACACACACACACACACATACACACACACACACACACACACACACACACACACCTTGCAGCATCTCTGTTCTATTTCACTTCTGCAGCACCTCCAATATGCCCCCTTCTTTCCTTTGACACTCCTCTCATCCTGTTCAGACCTTCATCTCATGCTTGGATTATTGCAACAGCTGATGTGGCGGTAGGAGTCTACCTGTCAAAACAGGGTCTTGAAGAGTTGGACATGGATAAAATGACTGAACAATAATTGCCTCTGACTCCTGTTTGGCTAAGAATACAACTCTTTGCCATTCATATAAGAGCTGTATCATCTGTTTCTCTTGCAACTTTTTGCAGTGCGATCTTTAATATTAAGGTCATATTTCCATTTAGAATGCATTGTGGAATATGGTGTACAGTGTTTGTCTAAGCTTAATTTCTGTGAGACTCCTTTCTAGATTTCCCAGGAGGTCTGGAAATAAAATAAGGAATTATCTCCTACATAATTTATGTTTTCTGTGGGTTTTTTTTTTTGAACACTGAGTTAATGAGTTCCATTGTTTCTAATTCTCCCTTGTCTGGTTTGTTCCACTGATCTACCTCTCCCATTTTTTAACCAATAACATGTGGTTTCGAAGACTTATTTTATAAGATAGCTTGCGATCTGCAATTACCCTTCTCCCGTTTTCCCTTTCATTATTTCTTTTGAGATTCCAAATTTTCATTTTTGCAAGTGAATTTTGTTGTAATTTTATGGGGTTGCATAAAGCATTGGTAGTATTGTTATTTTCCTTATTTTAGCCCAGCCCAGCACTCGTGAGCACTCAGTATTGCTTCAGGTATTTCAGTTGTTTGTTCTTTAAGGAGCTCTTTGTAATGGAATCTCTACAAGCCTTTTGTGTACTTTGGTAGACTGATCCCCAGATATATAATGTATTTTTTAGTTATTTGAAATGGGGATGCTTTTTGTTTCTTAATTTTTTTCTGGGAAACTATTAATTCATGGTTGTCCTGATGTACTCTGTGCTCTGACTCAGGACTTTCAGCTTCATCATTTATGATGTTCTTTGATTTTTGTCTGGTGTTTCCAAACCTTCTGTTATTTGTGCCATTTTTTGATCAATTTAGTCATTTCTACTCTTCAATATTGACTTTGTCAATGATCTCCACCAAATTTTCCAGATTGTTGAGCTTTTCATGTGTCTTTTTGCCTTTTTTTCGTTAATTTTAATCCCATTTTTATTAAAGCCTATATTTCTTAATTTCTGTTATTAAGCTTTTTTAAGATAATGGTCTTGGTAGAGATTTATCTTTATTTGAGGGACTTTGTTCTCTTTCTATTATCCATTCTTTATTTTTTTAATTCCATAATATTCAACGTGCTTTTTGCTTGTCTGCTTGTCCATCTTTCTAGTCATGCATTTTTGTATGTATTTATAGTAGATAATAAATTTATAACATTTATTTATAATAAATCATTTATATTTATTTAGCTTCCTTGTCTCAAGTGACCATTTCTCTTCTCTGTGAAGTGATTTCCCTTTGTAGAGGTTTTTGTTTCTGGGTTTGGTTGCTCTTTTGTTTTGCCACATCTCTTGCCAATTTTTGAAGTGATGTAAAGAACTTAGGTTCAAACTCAACTAATCTCTCTACTATCTTGTACTTTCTTGACGGTGTTATCATCCTTGGAAAACAGCTAATGCAGAAAAGCAATAAAACCCATTGGCTCCTTATAGTCTGATTGACCTTCAAAAGCCTTCATCACCTGCCCTCCCCTCCCCTTCCAGTCTCCTCACATGTGATTCCCCAGCATGCACTCTGTGATTCAGCTCCTGGTTGTTCCTCCAACAAGACTATCCATCTCCTGATTCCAAGCATTTTATTTTGCTGTGCCACAAGCTTGGAATTCTCTCCCCCCATGTTTCTGATCCCTTCACATCTCAGCTAAAATCCCATGTCCTGAAAGAAGCTACAAGAAGCCATTTCTTTAGTGCTGGAATCTTCCTTCTGAGGTTACCTGCCATGACCTGTGTACACGTCATGTCAGCCTCCCCCATTCAAGTGTGAGCTCCTGAGGCCAGGGACCACGTTATTGCTTTTCTTTTCATCTCCAGCACTTAACAAAGTGCTCAGCACATCGTAAATCTTTATTAAATGCTCGTTGGTTGTCTGTCTTGCGGATAGGAAAAAGTCACCATATGGACAGAGTAACCCTTGTAGACTCTGACATAGCTCTAAAGAGGGAAAATATATTGGAGGCAGCTGAGTGGCACAGGGTCTGGAGTCAGGAAGCCCAAAGCTCAAATCTGGCCTCAGACGGTTCCTACCTGTGTGATCCTGGGCAAGTCACTTCATCTCTGTCTGCCTCAGTTTTCTCAACTGTAAAATGGAGACAATAATAGAAACCACCTCATAGGGTTGTTGTGAAGACCAAATGAGATAATATTTTGAAAGCAGTAGATAAGTGCAGCTGTTATCATCGTCATTATCATTTATTATTATCATTGTCCAGTTCCTTCAACTGATCTTCATATGGGATGATCTCAAGGCTCTTCACAATCCAGGTTTCTTTCTCCTGGGACTACTTCTCTTGTTGGTGTCCTTCCTAAAACATGGTGCCCAGGTATCCAGTTGGACCTGGCTCTGTGGCTCGTTATGAGTGACTGTATCTCCATATCCTCACCATACATGTTGGTCATTGTTCAGCTGTTTTTCACTTGTGATCAACTCCTTGTAGCCCCATTTGAGGTTTTCTTGGCAAAGATAGTGGACTGGTTTGCCATTTTCTTCTCCAGCTCATTTTACAGATAAGGAAATGGAGGCAAACAGAGTTAAGTGACTTGCCAAAGGCCATACAACTAGGAAGTGTCTGAGGTGAGATTTGAACTCAAGTCTTTTTAACTCCAGGCCCCAGTGCTCTATCCACTGAGCCAACTAGCTGCCTCTGTTAGCCATTAAGTTAGGCCTTCTCTCTTTATCATCAAGACTTATGTTGAGCCCTTGGGCAGCTGAGTGGTACAGTGGCTAGAGCACCAGTGCAGGAGTCAGGAGGACCTGAGTTCAAATCTCACCTCAGACACTTGACACTCACTAGCTGTGTGACCTTGGGCAAGTCACTTAACCCCAAATGCCTCATCCTGGGTCATCTCCAGTCATCCTGATGAATATCTGGTCACTGGATTCAGATGGTTCTAGAGGAGAAGTGAGGCTGGTGACCTGCACAGCACTCCCTCACTCAAAAAACAAAGTCAAGTGGTCATTATTTCTCTGATGGCATGGTCTTCTTTGGCAATGAAGGACAAACACTCACACACATGTTCAGCCCATTTTCGTGAGGACATTCGTTCACTGCCATTTTAAGACTGTAAAGAAACATCCTCCATTTCTATTTGCATCAAGACTTGTGGCTTTGTGAAGAGGGGTCCTGGGCATCCTGGGACCCTCTCCTAAGCAGTGAGTGGTATCCACTATCAGCCATCAAATGTCTGTGACCAAAGCAAGAGAAATGAGAAGTCATTGCTAATGGAAATGCCAAAGCAACAGGGACATCACCAGTGACCAGGTTGGTGAAGGGCAGCTCATGGGAGGCCACAGGGCCATGGTGGGAATAGATCAGTCACCCAGAGCCAGGCTTCTGTGGGGACTGGGCTGGTGCTGGGCGGGAAGAGGAGAGTAGGTCACCCTGGGGTCTCTGGGGATTCTAACAGCCAGCAAAAAGATCACCTGCTGCAAGAATCTTTCCCATCCCCTTCAAAGCTAGTGATTCTCTCACTGAGTTTTCCTCCTGTCCACATTTTCACACTTCTACCTAGCTGTTTGCCTGCTGTGCCCCTCCTCCCAGGAGATGGTGAGCTCCCTGAGGGCAGGCATCATCTTTGCCTTTCTTCGTGTCCCCAGCTCTTACTTAGCACAGAGACTGGGGTATAGCAGATGCTTGACCAATATTGATCGATGAGTGTAGCAACTGGGACTGATCAGGGGCTACATGCCTCTTGTGAAAGGCTGTAAGCAAATTTATTGGAAGTTTGAGCTAACTCAGGACAACCTTCTCCTGACTGTATTCTTTTTCAGGACAAGTGACGAATAAAAACTGATTGCCATAGAAGTGAAGGTAACTGAGTCCTCTGGTCTGAACAATGGAAACAATGGCCAACTAGATGGTCAAGGAAAATCACATTCACCTTGAAATACCATTTCAGCCTTGATTTATTTTTAAACGCAGCTATGCATGAGTGTACTGATTAATGTTTAACCACCAGTACCTGGAGAGAAAAAATTCTCATTTTTTTTCTACTTTATCAACATTTTCTCTACCACTTTCTTAAATCTAGATAAACAACAGAACAAGCAAGTCTTGATTTGTTTTTTTCTTCTTTAGTTTTAATTTTATTTTCTCTCAATTACGTGTAAACAAAAGAAATTAACGTTTGTCCTTTCAAATTTTGAGTTTTAAATTCTCTACCTTCTTTCTCCCTTCCATGAGATGGTAAACAATTTGAAATATGTTATACATGTGCAGTCCTGCAAAATACATGTTCACATTAGTCATGCTGTGAAAGAAAACAGAGACCAAAAAAAAAATCCACAAAAAAAGTAAAAATTAATATGCTTCAGTCTACATTCAAGATCCACCATTTTTTTTGGCAGTGGATATATTTTTCCCCATGGGTTCTTTGGAATTATCTTGGATCATTGTATTGCTAAGAATAGCTAAATCATTCACAGTTCTTCATCACACAATATTGCTGTTACTGTGTACAACGTTCTCCTGGTTCTGCTCACTTCACCCAGCATCAGTTCATATAAGTCTTTACAGGTTTTTCTTAAATCCATCTGCTCATCATTTCATATAGTACAGTAATATTCCATTACATTCATATACCAAAACTGGTTAAGTCATTCACCAATTGATGAGTATCCCCTCAATTTCCAATTCTTGGCCACCACTAAAATAGTTTCTGTAGTTTCTATAGTTTTGTACATGTGGGTCCTTTTCCCATTTTTTGTGATCTCTTTGGGATACAGATCTAGCAGTGGCATTTCTGGGTCTAAGGATTTGCACAGTTTTATACCTCTTTGGACAAAAACTCCAAATTGCTCTCCAGAATGGTTGGATCAGATCACAACTCCAACAATGCTTTAGTGTCTCAGTATTCCCACATCTCCAACATTTATCATTTTATTTTTCTGTCATATTATCCAATATGATAGGTAGAAGGTGGTACCTCAGAGTTGTTTTAATTTGTATTTTTCTAAAAATTAGTGATTTTGAGCATTTTTTCATATGACTATAGATACCTTTTATTTCTGTCTGAAAACCACCTGTTCATATCTTTTGCCTATTTATCAGTTGGGCATATTCTTATAGATTTGACTCAGTTCTCTATATGTTTAATAAGTGCAGCCTTTGTCAGAGAAACTTGCTGTAGATTCTGCCCTGCCTTCCCCATCCAGTTTTCTGTTTTCTTTCTAATCTTGGCTACTTTGGGTTTCTTTGTGTAAAATCTTTTTAATTGAATGTAATCAAAATTATTCATTCTACATTTCATACTGTTCTTTATCTCATATGTTCATAAATTCTTGCCTTCTTCCTAGATCTGACAGGTAAACTATTATTTGCTCTCCTAATTTGATTATGGTATGACCCTCTATGTCTAAAGCATATATCCATTTTGACCTTATCTTCGCATATCATGTGAGATGTTGGACCATACCTACTTTCTGCCACACTGTTTTTCAGTTGTCCCAGTAGTTTTGTCAAATAATATTTTCTTTTCCCAAAAGCATGAATCTTTGGGTTTATCCTATAACATATTACTGTGGCCATTGGCTACAATGCAGTGTACCTAATCTTTTCCACTGATCCACCATTCTATTTCTTGATCAGTTCCAGATAGTTTTCATGATTACTATTTTATGCTACAGTTTGAGATCTGTAACAGCTAGACTACTTTTCTTTGAGATTTCTTTTTATTAAATTAGCTTAATATTCTTGATTTTTTATTCTTCCATGTGAATTTTGTTATGACTTTTTCTAGCTCTTTAAAATAATTTTTCTGTAGTTTGATTGGTATGGCATTGAATAAGTAAATTAATTTAAGTAGAATTGTCAGTTTTATTACAGTTTTTTGTAAATATTCATCCATTTCACTTAGATTCTTAGGTATATTGGCATATATTTGGGCAAAACAGCGGCTAATAATTGCTCTGATTTCCTCTGCATTAGCGATGATGTATTCACCTTTTAAAATTTTGATACTGGTAATTTGGTTCTCATCTTTTTAAGAAATCAAATCAGCCAATCAATTATCTATTTTATGGATTTTTTCATAAAACCATCTCCTAGGGGAAAAGAGCCAAGATGGTGGAGTAGAAAGACACGCATATGCTAGCTGTTACCCCACAGCCCATAAAATACCTGTAAAGAAGAACTCTCAACAAATTCTAGAGCAGCAGAAGCCACAAATCAACGGAGTGGAGAAGATATCTATCCCAAAGAGACCTGAAAGACCAATGGGAAAGGTTTGTCACACACTGGATGTGGAGCAGAGCCCAGTCCTGCCTTGGTCATGTGGCACCAAAAGGAGCAGATCCAAGCAGGCTTCAGGGACAGAATCTCCAGTGACAGCACAGATCCCTCAACCCACAGGCGCCAAAGGTCAGTGAGAAGGCATTTTTGACTGAGCAAGAGGGAAGTGGGGTGTCCCCATAACTCAGACCTCCTTAGGAGGCAGCAGTAGATGCAACAGCAGACAGGGCTTCCAAAGCAGACAGTAGCCAGCATCCATTGTTGAAGGTCTCATGGCAAACCTTCCAAGGGAACTGAGCCCTGTGTGGCTGCCCTACCCCCACCTGAGCAGCTGATCTTAATCACTGAATAGCAGCCCTGTCCCTGCCTAAAACCCCTGAGGCTATGGAGAAGCTCATCTGAATCTTAGTTAACAATACTGGCTTGGGGGAACTGGAGGCGAAGTGGTTGTGGAGAGGAAACTGAGAAGTCAAGTAAGTGGCTGGAAAAATGCCCCCAAAAGGGAAAAAAAAATAAGACCATAGAAGGTTACTTTATTGGGGAACAGGTATCTCCCCACATCCTTTCAGATGAGGAAGAACAAGGCATACTGTCAGAAGAAGTCAAGGCCTCTGCCTCCAGGGCCTCCAAAGGGAACTTAAACTGGGCTCAGGCAATAGAAGACCTGAAAAAACAAGTTAGCAGCTTACTAAAGGAGAACCAAAAAAAAAAATGCTGAGGAAAATAACAGCTTTAAAAAGAGGCTAACTCAATTGGGAAAAGAAGTCCAAAAAGCCAGTGAGGAGGAGGGCGGAGCCAAGATGGCTAAGTAGAAAGACGCACATACACATAGCTCCGAACCCACAAACCACAGAACGGCTAGAGGGGACCAACCCAGGGCGAATTCTGCACCCAGAGACCACGGAATATTGGAGCGAGGGAGATTTCTGTTCCGGAGAGACCTGCAAACCTCTCGAGGGGGGTCCTTCGCCCTGTGGACTGGGCGCTGGGACAGGGAGCAGAGGGCAGCCCTGCAGCGGCCACGACACCGTGAGGAAAAGATCCGAGAGGGCTACGGGGACGGGATATCCAGGGGCGGCACAAGCCCCCCCACCAACAGGTGACTGACGGGGGTAGGTGAGAGAGTCTCTTTGGCGGGTTGAGAGGGGCGTGGGGTGCCCCCATGGCTCGGGCCCCCCCAGGAGATAGAAGATGAGAGGCGGCTACAGACAGGGGCTCCCCAAACGGGCGGGAACCTGGATCCATTGTGGAAGGTCTGTGCATAAACCCCCTGAGGGAACTGAGCCAGAGAGGTGGCCCTGCCCCTGACCAACTAAACTTAATTCTCACACTGATTAGTAGCCCTACCCCCGCCAAAAACCCTAAGGCGGGAAGCAGCATTTGAATCTCAGTCCCCAAACGCTGGCTGGGAGGACCAGGAGGCGAGGTGGGTGTGAGGAGAACATTCAGAGGTCAGGTCACTGGTTGGGGAGAATGCCCAGAAAAGGCAAAAGAAATAAAACTATTGAAGGGTATTTTCTCGGAGAAAAGACACTTCCTCCCTTCCTTTCTGATGGGGAGGAACAATGCTTGCCATCAGGAAAAGACACAGAAATCGAGGATTCTGTGTCCCAGCCCACCCAATGGGCTCGGGCCATGGAAGAGCTCAAGAGGAATTTTGAAAATCAAGTTAGAGAGGTGGAGGAAAGACTGGGAAGGGAAATGAGAGGGATGAGGGAGAAGCATGAAAAGCAGATCAGCTCCCTGCTAAAGGAGAACCAAAAAAATCTTGAAGAAATTGGCACCTTGAGAACTAGCCTAACTTAGTTGGCAAGGGAGGTGCAAGGGGCCAATGAGGAGAAGAATGCTTTCAAAAGCAGAATTAAACAAATGGAAAAGGAGATTCAAAAGCTCACTGAAGAAAATAGATCTTTCAAAACTGGAATGGTACAGATGGACGCTAAGGACTTTATGAGAAAGAAAGATATCTCAGAACATACCGTGCAGATTCGAAAAATGGAATATAATGTGAAATATCTTCTTGGAAAAACAACTGACTTGGAAAATAGTATCAGGAGAGACAATGTAAAAATTCTGGGACTACCTGAAAACCATGATCAAAAGAAGAGCCTAGACATCATCTTCCATGAAATTATCAAGGAAAACTGCCCTGAGATTCTAGAACCAGAAGGCAAAATAAATATTCAAGGAATCCGCAGAACACCGCATGAAAGAGATCCAAAAAGAGAAACTCCTAGGAGCATTGTGGCCAAATTCCAGAATTCCCAGGTGAAAGAGAAAATATTGCAAGCAGCTAGAAAGAAACAATTCAAGTAATGTGGAAATACAATCAGGATAGCACAAGATCTGTCACCCTCTGCATTGAGGGATAGAAGGGAATGGAATAAGATATTCTAGAACTCAAAGGAACTAGGACTGAAGCCAAGAATCACCTACCCAGCAAAACTGAGTATAATACTTCAGGAGAAAAAATGGTCTTTCAATGAAATAGAGGACTTTCAAATTTTCCTGATGAAAAGACCAGAGCTGGAAAGAAAATTTGACTTTCTAACACAAGAATGAAGAGAACCATGAAAAGGTGAACAGCAAAGAGAAGTCATAAGGGAGTTACTAAAGTTGAACTGTTTACATTCTTACATGGAAAGACAATATTTGTAACTCTTGAAACATTTCAGTATCTGGGTACTGGGTGGGAGTACACACACACATACATGCACACACACACACACACACACACACACATAGAGACAGAGTGCACAGAGTGAATTGAAGAGGATGGGATCATATCTTAAAAAAAATGAAATCAAGCAGTGAGAGGGAAATATTGGGAGGAGAAAGGGAGAAGTTATATGGGACAAATTATCTCTCATAAAAGAGGCAAGCAAAAGACTTATTAGTGGTTGGATAAAGAGGGGAGGCAAGAGAAAAACATGAGGTCTACTCTCATCACATTCCACTAAAGGAAAGAATATAATGCACACTCATTTTGATAGGAAAACCTATCTCATAATACAGGAGAGTGGGGGACAGGGGCACAAGCAGGGTGGGGGGGAGCACAGAGGGGAGGGTAGGGGAAGAGAATGTACTACTAGGTCGACACTCATGGGGAGGGAAAGGACCATAAGAAAATAGAAGTAAAGGGGGACAGGATAGGATGCAGGGAAATATAGTTAATCCTATACAACACAACTAGTATGGAAATCATTTGCAAAACTACACAGATATGGCCTATATTGAATTGCCTGTTTTCCAAGGGGAAGGGATGGAGAGGGAGGGAGCTAAAGAAGTTGCAACTCAAAGTGTTAGGACCAAATGTAATGTTCTTACCACTGGGTAACAAGAAATACAGGTTAAGGGGTCAAGAAAGCTATCTGGCCCTACAGGACAAAAGAGAAGACGGAGACAAAGGCAGGGATGGAGGATAGAGGAGAGAGCAGATAGGTCACAGGGACAATTAGAAAGCTTGGGTCTGGGGGGGAGGGGATAAAAGGGGAGAAAATTTGTAATCCAAAGTTGTGTGAAAATAAATGTTAAAAGTTAAATTAAAAAAAAAAGCCAGTGAGGAGAAGGAGGTTTTGAAAAGCAGAATTAACCAAATGGAGGAGAAGGTTCAAAAGCTCACTGAGCAAAATAATTCATTGAAAGAGAGAATTGAGTTCACGGAAATGAATGACTTTGAGTTAAACCAAGCAGTTAGTAAAGCAAACCAAAATTTTGAAAAAATAAAAGATAATGTGAAATATCTCATTGGAAAAACAACTGACCTGGAAAATAGATCCAGGAGAAATAATTTAAAAATTATGGGACTACCTGAAAGCCATGATAGAAAAAAAGAGTGTAGACATTATCTTCCATGACATTATCAAAGAAAACTGCCCTGATGTTCTAGAATCAGAGGGCAAAATAAATATTGAAAGAATTCACGGATCACCTCCTGAAAGAGACCCGAACAGCGAAACTCTTAGGAATATTGTGGCCAAAATTCAGAGTTCCCAGATCAAGGAGAAAATACTGCAAGCAGCTAGAAAGAAACAGTTTGAGTACTATGGAAATACAATCAGGATAACACAGGATATGGCAGCTTCAACATTAAGGGGTCAAAGGGCTTGGAATGGGATATTTCAGAGATCAAAGGAACTGGGATTGAAACCAAGAATCACCTACCCAGCAAATCTGAGTATAATACTTCAAGGGAGTAAATAGTCATTCAATGATACAGACGAATTTCAATCATTCATATTGAGGAAAAGACCAGATCTGTATAGAAAAATTTGACTTCCCAAGACAAGAATCAAGAGAAGCATGAAAAGGTAAACAGGAAAGAAAAATCATAAAAGACTCTCTAAAGCTGAACTGTTTGCATTACTATGTGGAAAGAAAATATTTTTAACTCGAATCTTTTCTCAGTATTTAGGTAGATGGAGAGATTGTACATACATACACACACACATACACATATACAGATAGATAGTGCAGGGTGTGTTATATCAGAAGAGTTGATATCCACACACAAAAAAGTAAAATAAAATAAAAATTAAGGGATGAAGGAGGAAAATTCCAGGAAGAGAAAGAGAGAAATGGAACAGGGCAGGCTATAACTCATAAAAGAGATAAGAAAAATATTATTCAATGGAGGAGAAAAGGGAGAAGGGGAGAGGGGAAAAATGAAGCTACTCTCTCCACATGTGGCTGAAGGAGGGAATAACATGCTCACTAAATTTGATATGAAAATTTATATCACACCACAGGAAAGTAGGAGAGGCGGAGACAAGCGGGGTAAGGGGAATGTTATAAGGGAGGGGAAATGGGAGAAAGGAGTCACTAGAAATAAACACTTTTGGGAAGGGACAAGGTCAATTGTGGGGGAAAAGTAAGAGGGGTATAGAGTAGGACAGAGGGCAATATAATTAGTATTACACAAATGATTATTATGGAAGTCTTTTGCAAAAGAACACATATTTAATCTGTACTGAATTGCTTCCCCTCTCAATGGGGCCGGGGAGGGGGGGGAGTGAGAGAAGTTGGAATTAAAAGTATTAGAAACGAATGTTGAGAATTTTTATTGCATATAATCAGGAAATAAGAACTACAGGGAATGGGGTATATAAATTTATCTTGCCGTACAAGAAAAGAGAGAAGATGGGAATAAGGGAAGGGAGGGGTGTGAGAGAAGAGAAGGTACATTGAGGGAAGGAGTGATTGGAATGCAAGGTATTAGGAGGTGGGGGGAGGGGAGTGATGGGGAGAAAAATTGGACATGTTACAAAGTGAGGTAAAAGCAATTATTATTAAAACAATTGACTGAATTAATTATTGAGAATAAATCAATGGCATCTTTAGTTTGGGGGAAAGAATTTCAGTCTAAATTTCCTAGAGGAAGTTAACCTCGGGTAAAATTTGGCATTGATGGAAAAGTTAAGGATTTAATGGTAAATTTGATTTTATGATTGCTATTTAATGAGGAACTAGAACATGTGTAGAAAGGCATGTAAACCATTTAAGACTTGCCTCAAAAGATGTTTCTTAGCCATAGTGAAAGCATAATCATATTTGAAACCTTTTTATTGGAACTTGTCATTTTTAGATGCTATGGGACTATGAAGTGACTGTTCTTCTGAGTCTAATGCCAGGTATGGGTAGCAAGAAAGGAGATCTGAGCCTCCAATACATGATGTTAATAACCTGGTGCGATGCTGGTATGAGCTGCAAAAGGTGATCTCATGAGAAGGTTGGGAGAGGGGCTGTTCAGCCTGGGCTGAGGTAGGATTCTCATGACTCAATTTCCCCACTGACACCTGGCAGACTTTAAGCCTGACTGAATGCAAGTGGACAATCTAATCCTGCCTGGAACTGACATGAAGCTGGGGAGATATCCCTGCAATATCCCTTCTATTGGTGGCAATTTCCTATAGTCAAAATGTTTGTAAGCTTAATACCAGATCTATTCAGTTATAGATTATTGGTAGGGGAACATCCGAGGTTAAGTCTAAAATTAACCTATCAAGCATAGGACTTTAGACCAACAACAATAAGTTAGGGTCCTTTAATTCTTAGTAATACTGTGGAGACAACTAGGTCAAGAGATTGTGAAGTTAGCAACATAAATATTATTTGTGCCTCAGTTGGTTAACGTTAAAAAAAAATCTTTTGTGGTCCATATTGTAAATGCTCTAAAAAGATGTATCACCTGACCAAAAATTTTAATTATTTTACCTGTTATAAACTGTGCCAAAAAAAGAAAAATTAAAATAAAAAATAATAAATAAAACCATCTCCTAGATTTATTTATTAGTTCAACGGTTTTCTTACTTTAAATTTTTATTAATTTCTACTTTCATTTTAAGGATTTCCAATTTAGTGTTTAATTGGGGATTTTTAATTTGTTCTTCCATTTTTTTTGTTGAATGTCCATTTCATCAAACTACTCTTCCTCTGTTTTATGAATGTAAGCATTTAGAAACATAAAATTTCCCTTAAGTATTGCTTTGGCTGCATGCCATAAATTTTGGTATGAGGTCATTCTCTTTAATGAAATTGTTGACTTTTTCTATGATATTTTCTTTTATGCACTCATTCTTTAGGATTAGATTATTTCATTTGAATTAATTTTAATCTATGCTACAGCCCTTTATTCATACAAATTTTATTGCATTATGATCTGAAAAGCATACATTTAATATTTCTGCTTTTTTTACATGTGCTTGTGAGAATTTTGTGTCCTAATGCATGGTTAATTTTGGTATGCTGCCATGTACTGCTGAGAAAAAGACATATTTCTTTCTATTCCCATTCAATTTTCTTCAAGTATTTCCCATATCTAGCTTTTCTAAAATTCTATTTATCTCCTTAATTTGAGAGGAAAGGGTTGAAGTTTCCTTCTAATATTGCTTTTTCTTTCTGTAACTCATTTAATTTTCACTTTAAGAATTTGGATGCCATACCATTCGGTGTATATATGTTTAGTATTGTTATTGTATATGACATATATATGTCTTATAGTAGAATGTGGTTTCCTTGCTTATCTCGTTTATTAGATCCATTAATGCTTTTGTTTTGTTTGCGATCATGATTGCTACAGTGCCCACCACACGCAGGGCACTGTGGGACCATTTTATGCTTCTCTTAAGTCTTGTATTTGAAAGCCAAATTTTCTATTTAACTCCATAGTTTTTTCACCAGGAATGCTAGAAACTCCTTTATTTCATTAAATATTCATTTTCCCGATGAAGGATTTTATTCTGTTTTATTGGGTAGATGATTCTTATTTGCAATCCTTTCTCCTTTGCAGTGTGAAATGTTATATTCCAACTCCCCCAAATCCTTTTATCATAAAAGTTGCTAAATTTTGGGTTACATTAACTGTGATTCCATTATATTTGAATTGTTTCTTTTTGAGCGTTTGGAGAATTTTCTCCTTGACCTAGGAACTCTGGAATTTGGCTAAATTATTAACGCGAATTTTCATTTGGGGATGTATTTCAAGAAGTGATTGGTGGATTCTTTCAATTTCTATTGAATACTTTGGTTCTAGGATATCAGGACAGTTTTCTTTGATAATTTCGTGAAAAATGATACCTAGGCTCGTTTTCTATCATGGTTTTTTAGTAGTTTAATAATTCTTAAATCTATTTTTTTCATTCTTTCGGTTTTGTTTTGTAATTTCTTAGTTTTTCATGAAGTCATTAGCTGTGAGTTGAATAGGAAGGTATGATATCAAAAAAATAAAACCAAGGAGTGAGAGAAGTATATATTGGGAGAAGAAAGGGAGATATGGAATGAGGCAGGTTATCCCTCACGAAAGAGGCAAGAAAAAGATTTTTCTTTTTTCTTCCTTTCTTTATTTTAAGTTTTCCACATTCATTTTCATAAAATTTTGAGTTCCAAATTTTCTCCCCATCTCTCCCCTCCCTCCACCCCAAAATTCCTTACATGCTGATTACCCCTTCCACCAATCTGCCCTCCCTTCGAACTCCCCTCCTCTTTCCTTATTCCCATCTTCTCTCTTGTCCTGTAGGGCAAGATATATTTCCATACCCCACTACCTATATTTCCCAGTTGTACACAAAAACAATTCTCAACATTTGTTCCTTAAATTTTGAGTTCCAACTTCTCTTCCTTCCTCCCTCCCCACCCCTCCCCACTGAGAAGGCAAGCAATTCAACCTAGACTATACATGTGTAGTTTTTTAAATGACTTTGATAATAGTCATGTTGTGTAAGACTAACTATATTTCCCTCCATCCTCTCCTGTCCCCCGTTTCTTCTATTTTCTCTTTTGACCATGTCCCTCACCAAGAGTGTTTACTTCCAATTGTTCCCTCCTCCCATTTGCCCTCCCTTCCATCATCTGCCTGACCCTGCTTATCCCCTTCTCCCGTACTTTCCTGTAGGGTAAGATAGTTTTTCATACCAAATTGAGTGAGCATGTTATTCCCTCCTTAAGCCAAATGTGAAGAGAATAAACTTCACTTTTTCCCTCTCACCTCCCACCTTTTCCCCTCCATTGAGAAAAGCTTTTTCTTGCCTTTTTTATGACAGATAATTTGCCCCATTCCATTTCTCCCTTTATCCTCCCAAAATATTCCTCTCTCACCCCTTAATTTTATTTTTTTAGGTATGATCCCTTCCTATTCAACTCACCCTGTGCTGTCTGTCTCTCTGAGTGTATGTGTGTGTGTAATCCCTCCAACTACCCAGATACTGAGAAAAGTTTCAAGAGTTACAAGTACTAACTTTCCATGTAAGAATGTAAACAGTTCAACTTTACTGAGTCCCTTGTGATTTCTCTTTCCTCTTTATCTTTTCATGCTTCTCTTCATTCTTGGGTTTGAAAGTCAAATTTTTTTTCTACCCTGGTCTTTTCGTCAAGAATAATTGAAAGTCCCCTATTTTATTGAATGATCGTTTTTTCCCCTCAAGTATTGTACTCAGTTTGACTGAATAGGTGATTCTTGGTTTTAATCCTAGTTCCTTTGACTTTTGGATTATCACATTCCATGAGCTTCAATCCCTTAATATAGAAGATGATAGATCTTGTGTTATCCTGATTGCATTTCCACAATACTCAAATTGTTTCTTTCTGGCTGCTTGCAATATTTTCTCCTTGACCTGGGAACTCAGGAATTTGGCTGCAATGTTCCTAGGAGTTCCCCTTTTTAGATTTCTTTCAGGAGGTGACTGGTGGATAGAATATCAAGGCAGTTTTCCTTCATAATTTCATGAAAGATGATGTCTAGGCTCTTTTTTTGATCATGGCTTTCAGGTAGTCCCATAAATTTTAATTGTCTCTCCTGGACCTATTTTGCAGGTCAATTGTTTTTCCAACGAGATATTTCACATTATCTTCCATTTTTTTCATTCTTTCTGCTTTGTTTTGTAATTTCTTGGTTTTTCAAAAAATCATTAGCTTCCATCTCTTCCATTACAATTCTTAAAGAATTATTTTCTTCAGTGAGCTTTTGAACCTCCTTTTCTACTTGGCGAATTCTGCTTTTTAAAGCATTCTTCTCCTCATTGGCTTTCTGGATCTCTTTTGCCAAATGAGTTAGCCTATTTTTCAAGGTGTTATTTTCTTCAGCATTTTTTGGGTCTCCTTTAGCAAACTATTGACTTTCTTTTCATGATTTTCTTGCTTTGCTCTCATTTCTCTTCCCAATTTTTCCTCTTACTTGATTTTCAAAATCCATTTTGAGCTCTTCCACAGCCTGAGACCACTGCATATTTTTTTTTTTGGAGGTTTGTGGTGTAGAAGCCTTGACTTTTATGTCAAGCACTGCAAAGAGGATCTCTCTTCCACAAGATGTCCCTTCTTGTGTATGCCCTTTCTTTGCTGTGATCCTCTGTGGTCCTTTCCTAGAATGATGATGAGGACTGTCTCCATCAGCGCCACATCCTCCATTTTGGGTTTAGGCCACTAATCTTTTCTTCTAAATCTCCTTCCCACAGCTGGGTACCCTGATCCAGAAGGAGCTGAGAGAGGCTCCCTTTTCTCCTTCCCCTAAGTCTGAATTTTCTAACCCTTCCATAAAGGCAGATGAGCAACCTCCTTGAGGTTCACAGGGTTGTCAGGGCCTCAGTGACTTTCTCTGTGTCACAGAGTCAGTAAATGGGTTTGTGTTGCATGCAGGGCCTGAACCCACAGGTCCAGATTTTGTTATTGACTGTGCATTATGACGTGGTCTCTCTCATTGGAGTCTAATTGAAAAGAGCTGTGTTTTCATTGGCATCATACCTCCTTTCCCCAGAGACTTCTTGTGACTTAGTAGGATGTGGTGGGTGGTGGTTTGGTTGTTTTTTGTTATTTTCTTTACTTTGTCCCTTAGAACTCAAAGCCTGATCCAGATAAACATGGAAACTACCACTCTCTGCCCCATATAAAGGCCCCAGGGTCCCCCTGGTAGGACCTTAGGAACGTAGGCCCAATGTAGCCATTTAATGGAACCTGCTTCTCTGCATTATGACCCCATGATACACCTGAATATAATGAATAGTAATTGTCATTATAAAGGAATTATTAATGCTATTTTAATGGCAGGCACATGATTGAATAGACTTTGTCTTCTGTGAAAATCCTGGTTTAATCTGGGAGTTCTTAACACTTGTTGTGTCATGCAGCCCTTTGATGAAACTTCTGGATCCCTTCTCTGAATCATATTTGGAGAGGCATTCAGGAATGGAAAATCCATTTTTCTTGGAATGTGGTTTTCAGGATATGTACAAAACAAAGTCCCAGAGCTCAGGCCAAATGAGGCTGGTCTAACCCAGGCTTTGGAAGGCCACAGTGTCATGTTCTGCTTTTAGGATGGCAGGGCTTTGATACTGACAGGTTATCAAGAACAAGATTGACCTAATCCCTGCCTCCCCACCCCCCAGTCATTTTTTCAAAACACCTGCCTTGTTGTGATAATCTGTTTTGTCAGAATGCAGCTAGCACATTGGCATTTTTCATGGCATCAATCAATTCTTGTTGTTGTAACTGGGAAGTGTTTCATCTTTATATCTGTCACGAATGGGTTGACAATGAATAAAAAATCTCCACTAGGAAGATTTGTTAAAAAGTCAAAAATTGTGCCCAAATTTTTCCAGTGTAGTCTTCTTTTAGGAGAAGGACCAAAGCTTTCTTAGGCCCTCAATGTCTTGCTATTTGTGATAGCTTCCTAAGATTACCGGCTCCTCTCACCAGGAGGGAGTCAGTAGAAGCACTATTGATGCAAATTTATATTTCTCCTCATTTTTGTCATTTTCAATATGGGGGATTGACTTTTTGTCCAAAGTGACTGAAGAGATCCTCAAAGTCTTGACCTGAACAGGTGTGACATGATACTGCCTGGCTGATGGGGTCAATCATCAAGGAAATGGGTAGAAAGCCTCCTTACTTTTTAAAAAATCGAGTCAAGACAGAAACTCTGATGTGTTCATTTTGCATCCCAGGTGGTGTGTTCGGTACTGGGCACCCACTAAAGTCCTCTGTGTTAGACACGGCAGCTCTGAGCAGTCAGCCGACCACTTTTCAAAGAGCTCAACTGTGCTGGTTTCTGGGTCTGAAGCATTTCACTCCTTAAAAATACTTTCACAAGAAATCATTTGAGGACAGGAGGCATTATTTTTTTAGATACTAAACGCTACTTCCTTAGAATGTTAGGTTGAGCTTTCATGTCAAACACTTAGGCCTCTTTAGAGGAAGGGAAAAGGAAAGTGAAGATGTTAATTAATCAGTGATGATTTAGGATGACACAAGCCTTCCAGAGTGAAGCAGGAGATGAGTGTTTAAAATCTCCTCAGAGAGATTCCAGCCAGGTGGGCCATTCTTTCTTTTCAGTCATTGTTTGCACAGCACTATTAAATTTCTTTTAGTCCCCAGGCCTCTTAGGTCAATGTTTGGTGATACTAAAGATGGAACACAAATGGACCCACTTTTCCAGGTGATTGGCAATCATCTGAACTCACTTTTCTTTTCTTTTCTTATGGAGAAGTGTGGACAAGTGGTCTTGTCGATCATAAGGAGATCTCCACAAACCAGGGAGCAGTGTCTCTCAGTCATAAGGTGGTTGCTGCTCTGAAAGCAGTGATTTATTCTCTGGACACAACAGCAGCTGTGCCTCAGTGGCCACCCCTCCAAGTCCGGTAATAACTGCTCTGTGTTCCTAGATTAGACCTCTGTTCAGTCAGAAGCAAGAAGTAGACAGAAGTGGGGAGATGGGGCTAGGAAGAGCTGTGCTCTTTTAGAGTATATGATCCTAGGCCAGAGACTCCTTAAACTGTAGTCTGCAAATTGGTTCTTTTCAGATTTTGATAACTGAACGTCAGCATTATGGGTTTTCTCTGTCATTCCATTTTATGCATCTGCAACTGTGATTTTGAGCATCTGTTTTGCGTTGAATATAGTTAGGCCTTTTGCTAAGCCTTGGGGATAGAAAGACAAGTAAAAATACAATGCAATCCTTTCCCTTAAAGAGCTGCATGCCAATGGGAGATGGCAGTCTGTATGTGGAGCTTACAAGCAGGAAGGGCATGAGGAGAAGGTGCCCTCTCCAGGACATGGTGGCCAAATTAGGCTTAGATACCAATGAATTCTGGCTGGTCCAGACCCTATGACACAGGATCCAGGACACACACTGAACTGGGAACCTTCGTTACGAATTTGAGGATTCCCCTTTGCATGAAGCAGGGTGTGCAGATGGGGATGGAGAAGCCAAAACATGCACTCGGAACAACGAAGCTTGTGTGAATGGTGCATCTTATAGGTCCAGAGGGACTGGCACAGATGTGTTATCAAGATGAAAAAAAAAACTTTTAAGTATGGGATAAGACAGCCTCGTTGTGGAGATGATGAAGGTGCCCAGGACAATGTAGTAGAGTGAGTTTGACTCATCAGATGAAGGAATAAACAGACTTCATTTCAGTTATCATAGTAAACCTTTTGACTTGTTCATTGTTCTCAGTTTCTAAGTTTATGTTCTTTTCCGGGTTGTAAATTCAAAGATGTTAGGAGAAATCTTCAAAAGGACATGGAAGAACTAAAGAAATATGTTATGCAAGATATATTTGTGTTCCGTTCCAGAGGAGAGCTGTCAAAATATCGAATACCAAACTTTTTAGATTTCTTTCAGCAGCCTGAAATTATAACTTACCACCATCTTATCCCAGATGGAGATGCCCCTGACATAGACCAATGTTGTGGAATCCTGCAGGACCTTGCAGTCTGTCTGGAAAACAATCAGAAAACCTTAAAACATTGTTATGGAGGACTTGAGTCATCTTGTCTTGTAGCAGCTTGCCTCCTATTACACTTACGTGATCCAGTATCACTGAAGCAGGCAATTGACAACCTTCGAAATTTAAATAGATCTGGGATCATACAGACCATAAAACAGTTATCTCCATGATTTTTGAGGCAAACTGGCTGCATATCTGTCAACAAGAAACTCTGTATCAAGATCTGTACCTTGATAAAGAACTAAATCAACTTACTACACAGAAATAAGGTCCTTTCTGTAAATTTATATAGTCATCAGAAACTGTTTGTAGCATAACCAATTCAAATGTAAATATGCCTATACAGGTTTTTTTTTTTTTGACCTTGTGACAGTTTTCATTTTGTGTTCTTATTTGGGGATATTAGATGCATAAAAATATCCTTCCTGTAAATGGGCTCCTTGTCTGTTTGTACTGTATTGTGTGATTGCATTCAATATCATTTAGACATTTGCTGTGATCCCTGTGTAGTGCTAATTAAGAAGAAGAATAGAAACCAACCTGTTCCTTGACTAGGAGAAGACAGAAAATTCCTTGGTTACCTTGGTGCTTGATTCTCATTGATCGTGATTGACTTGTTTCTAATGGTCTGCATAATATTACATAATTTGTCTGGTTTCACCCCCTCTCTATGTAGTGCCCCAGCTGAATTTCTTTCACTTACTTTTCTATTTTTAACCTTTAAAATTACATAGATATCAATTTTCTTTAACGACCTTAACTCTTAACTACTTACTGTTGATTTTAACCCACCTGGATTTAACCATACGCATTACGACTCAACTACATTAAGGAAATCTAACCTAAATTAGCATTCCTTATCAAACCAATTTAAATAAAGAGGTATCCTATTTTAAATTAACCTCCTGAAAACACCCCAAACTCTCACAAGAACTTTAGACAAGGAACACAAGAATATTCAAGATCACTTATTTAGCTATAGGAAGTGATACCATACTCTATAGAGTACTGATGTTTCTCCAAAGTATAATTAGTTTCTACTGTACTTTAACACCTAGAAACTCCAAAGGAAATCTTTTTCTATCAAACAGTCCAGCAACAAAAGCAAATTTTGTTATTGCAATAATTGTAGTACTACAAAGAAGTGCTTCAAAGTGATTATCAGTTGTGGGAAACAAGGAAGGAGTTAAAAAAATCATAGAACAAAATAAAACAATTTATTTAATAAATAAAACTCATCCCAGCTTTAAGTGATCAGAGTTGTGACCTAGCATGGTCAGGCTGAAAAGGTTTGAAACTTGTGGGCAGGCTTGACGAATTGCTCTAGGGGAAGCCTATCAGAGAGGAGAACATGAAATCAACTGGCCAATAGATGTTGTGGCGGGAAGTTCAAACTTGAAACAGTCAGTATAAAAGGCTTGCATTTGTCTGAACAAATTGTAGTCTTCCTGTAGCCTTACTTGAGAGCTACCCATTCATTCAGGGGGAATGAATGCAGAAATTAATAAAAGCTTTCCAGATTTCAAAACAAGTATTGTTCTTTGCTTAAGGTGAACATGCTTCTCACAGTTTGGGACCTCATCATGGGATCTTTAGCATCAGAAAGGAAGCTTGCTTGTAGGGGATGGACAACACGCCCAGTGGTTTTCAATGGCTCAAACATCCGCAGGTAAGTTTCCCCTCTTCTGACCTCTAACTTCCCCCACAACTGTTTAGAATCTTTGGGAACTCAGGGATGCAGGTAAAACAATAGATTCAGCAGCCAGAGACAGTGGAAGTCAGGGACCTGAGCAACTGAAGGAAAATATTGGTGACTAAGTACTGCTTTGTCAGTCTTGGTAATCCTAGTTTGATAAGTGAGGTTTGCCTAGGGTCAGAAATGAGCGCTCTTCAACATAGGACCAGCCCTCCCATAGTGAGGGCTGTGGGAGGGAGGTCTTAGCATAGAGAATCTTAAGCATGATCAGTCCTTTGGGGACCTTCGGAGTATAAGTCCTAAGACTGGGAATGAGCTTAAGATAATGGCACCAGGAAAGGGATAAAGAATCCTTTGAGTATTCCTTTGGAAGCCTGTTTGAAGGAATGCTGGCTATATTCCTTCTCCACCCTGCTCCTGAAAAAGAGCAGAGGTGGGGGCGGGATGGAGAATCTGGATTCTAGGAAGGATCCTTTTAAAATTGGCTAGAAATCAATCAGAGTAAATTACAACTCTGAGCTTTTGACTGGTCTGAATTCGAATTCAGAGTTGATGTGGGAAACCGGAAATTCTGTTTCCACAGTTCCAGTTGATAGGAGGTGTGACCTAGTACAGGGAGGTGAAGGTCAGAAAACCACTGCACTTGATCAATAAGTTGTTTGAGAGAAAACCTATCAGAGGAGGACATGAAGTCACATGGCCAGGAGACTGAGGCCAGCGAGGTTCAAAGTTCGGAATTCCATCAGGGTCTTGCCTCATCCTGATCTGGTCATAGTCCTTCTAATGGTTATGCTGGAAGCTACCCATTCCTTCAGGGGAAGGGACATAACCATTTTAAACAAATTTTCCTTGAGTCCTTTTTGTGTGTCCAGTTCATCTCTAACACTGATGTACACTCTATGATGTTTTGTTAAATTTCTTGTCTGTGTGTGTTTGTGAGGTGTTTCGTGCTTCACGTGGCAAAATTTCTAAGTTCTGTAATTAGAAAAAGAGAATATTGGGAGAGAACTCCCACCTTAGGCTTTCAGTGGGAGATTAATATTCTTTCCTTTGTGTTACAACACTGGTCAAGTTGGAATACCAAACTAAAAGTTAAATAATAAGCAGCCAGCTGTCTTTTAGAATTGATGGAGAACCAGAACCCAAGCATCCCAGAGGAAGCAGGGGGCTGACAGGGAAAATAAGACAGGGAGGAATTCTGCAGGAAATTGATAAAAACTAACTTGCTCTTTGCAGAGTCTGGGAGGAAAAATGTGGTGCTCTTGATATGTAAATTGTTGGGTACATAACTTATAGGTTCTTTTTAAAGGAACAAAGAAGCTGGAAGTAATTGGTAAGTATTTAGTGTATTTGAAATGTAAAAGAAGAAAGATGTAAGTGGGACAACAGTGTGTCCACGTGCTGGGACCTTGTGCTTTTAGTTAGTCCCTTTCCCTCCCCATCCCACTTCAGAAAGTGTTTAGCCTGATTGGGAAAGAAATAGACAAAGTTATGGAAGGTTATCAGATTTAAACATTTTTAAATGGATGCTGATTGTGATAAAGATAGAGAATTACTGTGATTTGTAATTATTACTATTAGTTATTAAGCTCCCCAAGGCCCATGATTGGAAGCCACACCTTGTTAGCATTGATTCAAATTAGGCCTTTTGTCTGGGCTAGGCTCTTCAGATAATCTGATTCAGAATTTTTTTTTTTTTTTGTAGGAACTAGGGTGGTCTCTTTTTCCCTCAGGAGATCAATAGGCCAAGCTGGTGTTTGGCCATTTCTTGCATCAATGTAATGGGAATTAGCAAGTAAAAGAAAAATCTCAGGCAGACAACTTGGAGTGAAAAGTTGAGTTTTGATTTAATAAGATCTCAAAGCTAAAATCTGTACTTCATGTTCAAATTAACTCAATATCTCTGATACCAGACAATGTGTTTAAAATTGCAAACAAAAACTAATTATAAGGGTCTATTAAGACTCTTCACTTAGGACTTTTCTCTTATAGACTTAAATGTGGTGATTTCTTTTAAATGCATGTTAAGCATTAACTCTCCCCAAATTCTGAAAGATGAATACAAGGAGTGTGAGTACCTAGGCAGTCAATTACTTAATCTTTTGAAACTATGGAAGCTCCTGCCTGGGGAAACTGGCAATGCCTTGTCAGCGTTAAATTCCTTGGGTCTCTGCTTGGACCAAAAGTCTAATCTTAGAATATTGTCATTTTTTAAGCTAACCCAAGGAGAACATGTGTAATTTCAAACTCTGTAGATTATTATTATTATGTATATTATTCTATATGCTTTTACTAGTATATAGCCTGTAATTCGTAAGAGGATGGAATGGGAGTAAGGAATCGAAAAGCCTAGAGCAGCTTTTTCTTGTCTGATAAGCCTCAAAAAGGAGACAGGATTTCAGCTCTTTAAGAACATAGAGGATAAAGGTTATTCAGAGTTGGGAAATGTCACCATGTGTTCTTTCAAGGAAATATGTGAAGTTATGGATAATGTTTTCTTTTAAGTTTCCAGAGGATTTGACTTAAAAGAAGAAAAAAAAAGAGGAGGGTTAAAATGTTTATCACTAGTGATTATAAATTCAGATTTGATATTGTGTGGGGTACAGTGACCCTTACTCAAATTAAACTCAGAGGCTTCTCAGTGTAGAAGGCAAAGAGGAATTTATTACAATATCATGAGAAGGGGCACTTCTCGCAAGATGATGAGTGGTGTCAGCAAGGGAGTGCACCTGAGTAGAGCAGAGTACAACATTATATAGATAGTCCCTAACATGGAATCCCACTAGCCTCTCTTCCCTTTGACTGGGAATCCAGGCATACCGTCTAAGCATGGGAATCTGTCCCAGAGACCAAAAGCACAAAGAACATGGAAATGATCGTTGCTCACCAATGAAGGTTTTTGTTACCAAATATGGAACTTAAGGGAAAAGTGCTGATTTGGCATAAGGGGGTGGTGAAGGGAAAGTGAAGGGGGAGGGGGGAATACACCAGGTTTGGAGACCAGAACTTTGGTGGTTCTCCTCCACCCTGTAGCATTTTATTTACATAAGGCAGATACTTAGTTATTTTAGCTTTGGCAAGAAGGGTGGGGGTTTTGGGGAATTCACACCTGAGTGGTCTTCACTTAACCTCATTTCACTCAATATGATTTAAGTCAAAATCTCTCCTGAATGACTAAAGAATAGCATCTGAGAGTGTTCCTCCTATCAGGATTAGGCAGAAAAAGATACTGTTATTTGTCATTTATGATTGTAAAGTGCTCGACACAAGGATGAGCATATGTCAGAAACAATATTGATCCAATGTAATCATTCCATAATTTCAAAACTTGAATTTTGTTATATATGGATTGGGGTTTTGAGAGGATGTGACAGAATTTGTTACTTTGAAACTTATATCTGGTTATAAATAAGCAGTGATAATGCTGGTGTTTTCTATATATGATGGTATATTTCCCATCTGAAATCTTGCCTGTTACAAAAATGTGGATACAGTGGTTTTGGGTGATGGTGTGTGTCCACGTGTTTGTGAGGAGATTAATTTCTATGCAAGGTGATGTGGAAATGTGAAAATTCACCTGAGTGGATAATAGATTGCTTCAAATTTTTTATTTCTTTTTTATATTAGATTGTTTTATTTGTTTTCAGTGTTCTATAATCACTTCCATATATCTTACACTTTTTCCCCTCCCTCCCCCACCTTCCCCACTCCCTCCCTGAGACGGCATACAAGTTTACACGGGTTCTACACATATATTGCTATTAAATGCATTTTCACCTTAGTCATGTTACATAGAAAAATTAAACTGAGTGGGAGAAATCATAAAACAAAATAAAACAAAACATAATACAAAAAAAAAATGGTCTGCTTTACTCTGCAATCAAAATCCATAGTTCTTTCAGGGGATCTGGAAGGCATTTTGCCTGAAGAGTCCACTGGGAGTTTTTTAAGTCCTTGCATTTCAACGAAGTTGTAAGTCTACCAAAAAAATTCCTTGCACATTATGTTTGTTGCTGTGTACAAATTTCTCCTTGTTCTGCTCCTTTCACTTAGCGTCAGTTCATATAAGTCTTTCCAGGTCTCTCTGAAGTCTTCCTGTTCATCATTTCTTATAGCACAATAGTATTCCATTACATTCATATACCACAATTTATTCAATCATTCCCCAGTTGATGGGCATCCCCTTGATATCCGGTTTTGGGGCACCACAAAGAGTGCTGCTATAAATATTTTTGTACATGTGGGACCCTTTCCCATTTTTATGATCTTTTGGGGATACAGTCCTAGAAGCGCTATTGTTGGGTCAAAGGGTATGCACATTTTTGTAGCCCTTTGGACATAGTTTCAAATTGCTCTCCAGAATGGTTGGATCAGCTCACAGCTCCACCAACAGTGTATTAGAGTTCCAACTCTCCCACATCCTCTCCAACACTTATCATCTTCCTGTTTTGTTATGTTAGCCAATCTGATAGGTGTGATGTGGTATCTCAGAGTTGTTTTGATTCATATCTTTCTGGTCAATAGTGATTGAGACCATTTTTTCATATGACTACAGATAGCTTTAATTTCTTGCTCTGAAAACTGCCTGTTGATATCCTTTGACCATTTACCAATTGGGGAATGGCTTGCGTTCTTGTACATTTGACTCAGTTCTCTATATGTGATGACACTAGTTGCAAAAATTCTTTCCCAGTTTTCTGCTTGCCTCCTAATCTTGATTGCATTGCGTTTGTTTGTGCAAAACCTTTTCAATTTAATGCAATCAAAATGACCAGTTTTGCACTTCATAATGTTTTCTCTGTCTTGTTTAGTCAAAAACCTCTCCATTCTCCATAAATCTGATAAATGCACTATTCCTTGCTTCACTAATCTGTTTATAGTATCAATCTTTATACCTCGGTCATGTACTCATTTTTACTTTATTATTGTGTATGGTGTCAGGCATTGGTCTATGTCCAACTTCTACCACGCAATTATCCAATTTTTCTAACAATTTTTGTTGAATAACGAATTCTTATCCCAGAAGCTGACGCCTTGGGCTTATCAAACAGTACACAAACAGTACACAAACAGTATCAAACAAGACACTAATGTGTCTTGAGTACCTAATGTCTTCCACTGGTCTACCCCTCTGTTTCTTAGCCAGTACCAAGTGGTTTAGATAATTGCTGCTTTATAATACAATTTGAGATCTGGTAGGGCTAGACTACCATCCCTGGCATTTCTTTTCAATAATTCCCTTGATATTCTGGACCTTTTGTTCTTCCAGATGAATTTTGGTATTATATTTTCCAGCTCTTGAAAATAATTATCTGATAGTTTGATATGGCACTGAATAAGTAAATTAATTTAAGTAGAATTATCATTTTTACTATGTTGGCTCAGCCTATCCACGAGCAGCTGATGTTTTCCCACTTACTTAGATCTGACTTTATGTGTGTGAGAATTGTTTTGTAATTGTGTTCGTATAGTCCCTGGGTTTCTTTTGGCAGGTAAACTTCCAAATATTTTATCGTGTCTACCTTAGTTTTAAATGAGGTTTTTCTTTCTATGTCTTGCTGGTGGGCTTTGTTAGTAATATATAGAAAAGCATATGATTTGTGTGAGCTTATTTTGCAACCTGTAACTTTGCCAAAGTTGTTTATTATTTCAAGTAGTTTTTTACTTGATTATCTGGGATTTTCTAAGTATACCATCATTTCATCTGCAAAGAGTGATAACTTAGTTTCTTCTTTGCCTATTCTAATTCCTTCAATTTCTTTTTCTTCTCTTACTGCTACAGCTGACATATCTAGTACCATATTGAATAATTGTGGTGATAATGGGCATTCTTGTTTCACCCCTGATCTTATTGGAAATGCATCTAACTTATCCCCATTGCATATACTTCTTGATGAAGGTTTCAGGTCGATACTGCTTATTATTTTATGGAAAGTTTCATTTATTCCTGTGTTTTCCTGTGTTTTCCAGAAGAATGTATGTTGTATTTTTCAAAAGGTTTTTATGCATTTATTGGTATAATCACGTGGTTTCTGTTAGTTTTGTTGTTGATATGATCAATAATACTAATAGTTTTCCTGTTATTGAACCAGCCCTGCGTTCGTGGTATAAATACTATCTGATCATAATGTGTTATTCTCATGATAAATTGCTGTATTCTTTTTTGCTAAAATCTTATTTAAAATTTTTGCATGTATATTCATTTGAGAAATTGGTCTGTAATTTTCTCTTTCTGTTTTGGCTCTTCCTGATTTAGGAATTAGAACCATATTTGTATCATAAAAAGAATTTAGGAGGACTCCTTCTTCCCCAATTTTCTCAAATACTCTACATAGTATTGGAATTAACTGTTCTTTAAATGTTTGATAGAATTCATTTGTAAATCCATGTGACCCTGAAGATTTTTTCCTAGGGAGTTCATTGATGGCTTGTTCAATTTCTTTTTCTGAGATGGGACTGTCTAAGAATTCAACTTCCCCTTCTAATATAATTTTGTGCCTCTTCCTGTGAAGTAACTTACCATTTTCTGCCTCCTTCTTTTCACATCTCCTGCTACAATCCCCTTGCACCCTTAAATCATGTTTTTATCATCACATCATTTACTTTATACCCACTCCCTCTATCTGTGTATATCCCTGTTATATATCATAATAAATGCACAATTCTCAAGGTTAACAAATATCATCTTCCCTTCTAGGGATGTAGACAGTAATTTCATATTGAATAACAAGTTTTTTCCTCTTATTTACCTTTTTCTGCCTCTCTTAAGACTTCTATTTGAAGATCAAATTTCCATTGAGCTCTGGCCTTCAAGGTCTGCAAATCCTTTATGTCATTCAATGTCCATCTCCTTGCCTAAAGTATAATGCTCAACTTTGCTGGGTAATTGATCCTTGGTTGTAGTCTCAGCTCCTTTGCCTTATGAAATATCATATTCCTATTCCCTCAGTCTTTTAATGTAGAAGCTGCAAGATCCTGTGGGATCCTGACTGTAGCTCTTCGATATTTGAATGGTTTCTTTCTGGTTGCCCATAGTATTTTCTCCTTCACTTGATAGTTTTGTAATTTGGTAATGACATTGCTTTGTGTTTTTAGTTTGATATCCCTTCCAGGAGGTGAACAGTGGATTCTTTTGATGATAATTTTGTCCTCTGGATCTAGGATTTCTGAGCAGTTTTCCTTGATGATTTTTTGGGAGATATTGTCCAAATTCTTTTTTTCATCATGGCTTTCTCATATACCTATAATTCTTAGATTATCTCTCCTGACTCTATTTTCCAGTTCAGTTGTTTTGCCCATTAGTTATTTTGCATTTTCTTCTATCTTTTCATTCTTTAGATTCTGTTTGACTGATTCTTGATGTCTCATAGATTCATTAGTTTCTACTTACCTGACTAATTTTTATCAAATTGTTTTCTTCAGTTAAATTTTGCTTCTCCCTTTCTATCTGTACAATTGTTACTTTTAAGAAGTTATTTTCTTCAGTTAGACTTTGTCCTTCCTTTTCCATTTGTCCAATTTTCCTTTTAAATGGCGGAGTGAGAGCAACTACTCACCTAAGCTCTTAGACGAATTCCTTCAGATACTTCTAAAAAGTAGAGGTATCTGACCAGATTTTGGAGGGGCAGAATCCAATAGGAGACAGACTGTGGCAGATTCACAGCCAAGGACAGACTGGAAGGTGGATGGGAAGGATCCATTGTGTGAGGCTGGAGGAGCACACAGCACACAGTGCACAGGCTGTACCAGCATGTCCCTGCCATGAAAGAGCCAAGCAGGAAGCCCCGGGCACTGTGAAATAGTGGCCACACTTTGGAATGTTGGGCATATCAGTCCACAGCAGATTTCCAGCAGAACCAAGTGAGTGAGCCCCAGATATCTGCAGCAGCTGCTCCAGAGACTATCAACCTGCAGATCAAATGTCTGTAAGTCACCTACTTGAACTTCTGGGATCCAAGATGTCCAAGACGGTCGAGTGATCTGTAGATCTTCTCCCCCTCCCTTTGTTGATCTTGAAAGACCCATAAAACATTTCCCCAGAAAAATTCTAAATCAGTAGGATCAGCTGTAGGGTAAACAGTCTCTTAGCATGTGAGGTTAGGAAGATAAGTAAGCAGGGTCCCTCTTGCTGCGGCTGAAAGGGACCAGTGCAGGACTGGAGTTGTCCCAAACAGTGTCACCTCTGCAATCTGGGAGGAGATCCAGAGCCCCAGGGAGATGGAGCCCTCAACCACCAACACAAAGACCTCAGGTGTGCCCCAGCTCTCCATGGAAATCAGGAACACGTTAGGGCAGCCGGGATCACCAACCACTGAGCTTGCCTATGTTTTAGCTTAGCAGATGAGATCTACTGCAGCCAGACCACCCTTCCTCCACACTTAACTCAGCTAGTTCCAGGTAACTCTGGGGAAACCCAGAAAGACTTTGCTTGACCTGTGCTTTCTCACACCAGCCAGCTCAGCTGCAACATTTTGGCTTCTAGCTGAAAGAACCAGAGGCCACAACACACAAAGTCTCAAGTTCAAGGCACAAGAACTGTGGGACAGAGCTCCTTGTGCCCTAGAAGCAGAGATCTATTTTTAAAACCAGAAACAGGGTGATCATCATCATCGTGAGCAAGACACAAAGCAGAAAAGGCCATAAAACCTTTCCATGGGGACAAGGACTAAAGCACAAATACCAAAGAGGTCAGCATTGAGACTGTACTCCCATCTGAAACGTCAGAAGGAAATATGAACTGGTCTGAAGCACAAAGAGCATTCTTGGAAGAGCTGAAGAAGGATTCTGAAAGCCAAATTAGACAAATAGAAGAAAAACTGGCTATTGATTTTAAAAATATGAGAAATGCTTCAAGTTTTAAATATGTGATAAGGTATGTTGTTGAAAAAGTAATTTATCTAAATGTTGTTATATTAGGGATTGCATTGTTAAAAAAGTGATGAATGGGTTAAGAAACTGTTATGAATTCTGTGTAAGAGCTTCTGTGTTGTAGAATTCCTGTTGAGAAATTGAGAATTCTTGAATATGTGTGTTTGTGTGTGTGTATGTGTGCTCACGTGTGTGTGTGTGATATTCAAGTCTGTTTCATCTAAGGATGTATTAAGTATGTTAAAAAGTTTATTTCTGTTACTAAGAAAGAAGTTTTATCTAAAATTATTTTTGCTATAAATCAAGCATTTACAAAAGTATGTTTGTGAAAGGAAACTTGGTAATTATGCGAAGGCCTTGGTTTTAGATCTTGTCTTGTAAATTTTGTCAATTAGGTTCAAGAGGTTTTGTCATAAATTGCAAACTGTTTTTAGGAGAGGAAAAATGTTTTTTGTATGAAGAAACGTTTTGTAACGTCTTTTGTATGATGTTTGGAAAGCCTACCAAATTCATATTTACAAGCTAATTTGTTATATGGAGATTTTATGGGTATTGGAAGACAAGGGACAAGATAAGGGAAACCAGGAATTTTATGACTTCAGGAAGCTGTTGTAATTTTAAGACAAAGAACCTCATGGCAGTCTCCTTATTCACCTTCAAAGTCCAGTCATTATTACAGAAAGACTTCTTAAGATTAGATGTTGAGAGTTTTGCTAGGTAAATGGTTATTTGATGAATAGTGTGATTTGGAGGAAAAAAAATTCCTGCTCGACAGCTGTACCCCTATGGTTGTGAAGGAGACAAAGTTATCTCACAAAGATTGAGTGCCCCTTCTAGGCACTCTCACTACCAGTTAGCACCATGTCTCTTGTAGTATAATGAATTAACAAGCTGTTTTTGACTTAGGTGTTGGAGCATGATAGCGTTCTGGTTTACCTTTGATTTCGCTAAATAAGGTTTTTCTTCTTTGTTCTAAAATTCGGAAAACCTTGAAGATGTAAATATCAATGGTTATATTCCCTGTATTTAGATGCATTCACAGAGTTTTGATTTCCTTAGTGAGTGACCAATGTGTTTGCATCATAGCTCAAATATTTCTACAGTCTTTATTATCGTGGTGTGGAATAGGGCCTGAAGGACAATATTTATCTCAGAAAAGGAGATCTGGTTAGGCAGTCCCCCAATTAAGACTGGGGCTTCAGCTGTTATGAGGATAGGGGCTTGTATAAGCTTTTTGCAGTATTTATGCAACTGAAATATTGATTGGATTTTGAAGGAACACATCTTTGTACACATAGAAAAATTTTTTAAAGTTTTTCTTCAGTGTGAAATTTTGTTTTAAGAGACTTGCCATTTTGTTTTGAAGTACTAAAAATTCTTTTTCCCTGTATTTATTCAGTATAACCATATAGAATGTTTTATAGGTGCTTCTTTAAGGCTTTTTACTTTAAAGTTATTGGATACACAACTCCACAGTGTCTCAACAGAGCATTTTTAGCACTTTTTTAAAAAAAAGCTTTTATAACTTAAAATGCACTAAAACTTTTGGGACACATTGTGTACAGACTCCATTGTTCACTCAAATGTCTTTTGATTTGTTTTTGTTTTTTTCTGAACTGTGATACAGTGTTAGAACACCTAAATTTGTCAGCTTTTCTGAATTTTAGAATAGTCTTTTGAAAAAGCCCAACTTATGAATTGTTACTAAGGGTAGAAATTTGAAATTTTTAAAAAGTGTGCATGTGTGTGTGTGTGTGTGTGTGTGTGTGTGTGTGTGTGTACACACACAGTGCAAACGTCCATACATGCTTATTGTTCAATGTCTGAATTAAGACTCTTCTTAAAAGATGATTCTGAGTAAAAGCTATGCAGTTTCATCGCATTGTTTTTGCACATGCAGTATATCTCCTTAGTATTGCTCTTTAAAAAATATACACATTTAGGATTGTCTTAATTGGGGCAATAGCAAACTAAAATTCCTGCTGGTTTTTTTCCTGTTTGTTAGGTTCACGTTTATGAATATTTTTTAACGCAGTGATATAGGACAAAATAAATCCCACAAAACTCTTAACCGTGTTAATTGGTTTAAATGTGCCTTGCACAAGGTGGGAGCCCTTGTTTGGCTGAATTGCAGATGAATCATTTTGTTCTCTTTTTGCATACATTTTCTTTTTCATTGGGGAAAGTGCGTTTTTAATTGAACATTTTAGCCAGTTGATAATCTTTATAGGTTTTTAAAAATGATTGAAAGTTTCTAACTAGCTAGTCTTTCAGCATCTTCTCGTTTTATAATAAACTCACTGCAAATATAGCTCTTTTCTCCTTACCATAGTCATTAATTTATTATTAGTGTTGGCTTTTGTTAATTATTTTCCTTTCATTTCAGGAGGTGCTGGGATAGTTTAGATAGAAAGGAAGAGGTTGGTGAGGATCTGTTGACGGTCAAGAAGTTGTTTTGTTTTTTTTTTAATGATTATTAAGATCTTCTAATCTTCCAAATTGCCTTTAATATTCTACCTTGTGTCAAGACAGCAGTCTATTTTTGGTTAGTACTTCCTGACCATGTACACAGAAAATCTGCATGGATGGCATATTGAATTTGGAGCAGAACAGATAGTAGAAGGAGACGGGTGGAACTAAGCATCAAAGAGTAACAAAAGAATAACTTGCCAAATTTATTCTCCTATTTTATTTCTATATCTAATGATAGAAGTTGGGACAAAAATGGGGAATAGAATTAGTTTCTTAGTTTGTTGAAAGAATTCTAATCTTTGAGTACTGTTTCTTTTAAAAAACGTGTATACCCTACGAAATATTTTCTCATTTTATTTTGGTTTTGATTGCATTAATATTTACAATATATCTCCAACATTACATTTATAATATTTAATATAAATGGTAAGTAGTTTGCAACTTAAAATGCAAAGGGTTCTTTCATTCTTTGTAAGTATTTAATAGATACCTGCTCTTTTCTTTTTAACCTTGTATGGTGAGTCTACCATGTTTTCACACGAGCCATTATTGTTTTCAGTGGTAGATGTAGAACAAAGATTCGTAACCTGTGGTCTGTGAATATTCTTATTTAAAAATATTTTGATAACTTTCATTATATTTAGTTAGCTTTATAATCCTCTTATTTTATACATTTAAAAAGAGAAAGTGTTCATAGACTTCATTAAGAATGTTTGTCATAGAAGTTATTTCTATCAGAAAAATATAATCCATTTTCACACCACTTAAATAACTACAACATACATTGTATGTCAACTTGATGTTCATTAGTCAAAATCCTTAAATATTTTTAAAATTATGAATAATGATAGATGTCATTTTTACTAATTTTGCTAGTGTGAGAAATCTATATTTGCAATATTAATTCATTACATAAAGCATGAAAATAGTTAATGTATTTTTAGGAACTTGCAGAGAGAGCATTTTAATTGATTTTTTCGTTTCTCCCACAAATGTTTAAATATCAGATATGTGTGAGGAGCTCTGTGAAGCATAGGAAGTAATCAATACTTACAAAGACTGTTAGGTGAAATGTTACATAGTATAGAAGTTTAGGTAGAATAAGTGATTACTGAAGTTTGAATTTTTTCTTTTGAAGAAGGCATATAGTTTTGGATCAGTTAAATTTTTCATAAGGCAAAGGGAGGTTTTTCTCTTTAATACTTTCTTTTTCTTATACTTTAAAGATAATATTTTGGATAGTTTATTTAGATTTAGTGTCTAGAAACGATAGCACTTGAAGATTTATTTATAAATTTAAGATCTATTGGATTGCACAGACCTTAAGGGCAGGGAAGAAGTCTTTTACCACCACGTCGTCCCTTTTGTTATGTCTTCAGCACTTAATGCAGTGCTTGGCACATCGTTAAATGCTTAATAAATGTTACATGATAATTATAGAATAATTCCAAAGGATCTTATATATGGAGAAGGTAGTTTAAATTTAATTTCAAAAGAATATTTTAATTTGTATTAGAAGAATAAATATTAAGAAAAGATACTGTTTTCTCTATATGTGCCAGGAAATAAAATTCAGCCTGATGCTTTACAAATGATGTTCTGCTAATGAACAGGCATGCTGAACATTTGTATCTGGTTAAACTAAAAATAGCATTCTTTGATGATGGGAGGAATAATTCAGCAAATGTTTATTAAAGGGGCCTAATAAGTGTAGAATACTTTGCAATCTGTTTGGGTGAGGTTTTTTTTTTTTAAGTTGCATAAGAAAAACACTGTCATTAACCCCTTGGAACTTAAGGATTATTGAAGCATCTTTCAAGGAATCAGCAATCTTAAAGATGTAAGAGGTTTGGGGCTTTTAATTTAGCCATATATTATATAGAGATCACTATCAGATGGCCATTTAAGGCTCTTGAATTACCAGTTCAGATTTAGAATCACATAAATTGACAAATTTCTGTTGTCTCATTATTATCTGCCATTGTCAGAGGAAATAAAATGTTCTGTGGGAATACTGGGTGCACGTACAAATGCATACTTCTCAAAAATGTTGTTAGATTAAAATAAACTTAACTCTTTAGCTTTACTGAACATAAATTAATCTTTTTTTGATTACTGAGAAGCCCTTCAAAAGGTCTCTCAAAACCAGGAGCTTATGCTTTTGAGATATCATGTATCGTTAAGAACAGAAATCACAATACATCCAACTTTATTCTATATTGATTTCCTCCATTTGTTGGGGTTCTTCGTACAATGTAGAGTCAGAAGATTTGGCTTCATAATTTGTTTGTGATTGCTCTCCTGGTGACTGTGGACAAGTATCCTTCATCCCTAGCATCTCATTTTCCATGGCTGTAAAATGAGGGCGCCAAATTCTGAAGTTTCCTTCCAAGCTCCCAGAAGATGATCCTGTGTTTTTTTTTTCTTGTACTGGTTAGGGAGGGGACTTAAGTACAAGCTGAAGGAACTAAACCTTTACCTTGTAACCAACCACCACTTGTTTTACAATCTAGAAATAGAGTTTAGGAAGACTTAATAATTACTCCACTTAATTTTTAAACGTATTTTAACATCTTCTCAATTACGAGTATAGTTGGGCATTAGAACTTTTGATTTTTTACTTATGATTAATGAAGAAAAGTAAGGTGTATAATTATAATTAATTTGAAGATTTGAAATTCATCTTAGAATCACTTCACTGATAAAAATATAAAGTTGGTTAAAGTTAGATGTTCTAACCAGGATTTTTGAAAGCTGATCACCACAGTATTTCTTTGGCATAAGATATGGATATTTCCAACTACTGAAAAGAAGTATAATTAATAATTATTAAAGTGTAAATTGTGGAGTGAAATTAAATTACTATTATTCTTAAGTTAAATAGGGTTACTTGGGCTTTCCTCTAGCAGACTTTCCAATTTAAAGGCTAGGGCAGCAATTATACCATGTCATTTAAAGTTTCTTCCAACGTTATGATTCTGTGAATTTTCTTCCTATTAAGAGTTCCTTGAATTCTCAAAAATACAAAGAAACAATTATTCTGATAGTATTTTTTGTTGTTGTTCTGGATCCGTGAGTTCATCTTGTGGAGAATTCTCAGTATAGGAGCTCATTCTATTCATTTAGATTGGCAATTTTTGTAACATAGTTACTTGTGATTGGGAGAGGTTAAAGGCTTGCTCCTAGTCATGTAACTCATATATGGGAGAGGAAGCACTTGAACCCATACAATCTTGACTTTATCCACTCCGCCACACCAGCAAGAGCAGTTTATGGGAGAAACTGAAGCACAATTTTATCTCCTTGTCAGACTCAAGAGACACCATTTTGATGGTCAATCCTCGGAAGAAATTAGAAGTTGTCAGTTAAGTGAATATGCCTTTGACTAAGGAAAAAAAATGTAGACTAGACAAACAGAGCATTAGACAAAATGGAAACGTATCAAACCACCACAGATATACGGGCTATTTAAAAGATTTTTTAAAGGTCAGCCTTGGTACAATTCCGTGTGTTCCGTTATCAATGGATTGTTTTGTGTTTGTCTTTCATTCTGGAAGAGGATCATGACATCAAGATGATGCCATGACTTGCAGTTGACTTTGATTTGAGTGAGGGAGGGCTGTGCAAGGTCACCAGCCTCACCTTCTCCTAAGCCATCTGGATTCAGTAGCCCGATGTTCATTGGAATGACTGGAGATGGCCCAGCATGCAAGAATAAAGTTAATTGAAAATAAAAGAAAATGAAAAAATTCTCTATATCACCAATAATTAGAATAATGCAAATCTATGCAACTTTAAGTTTTTTTACTTCACACTTCTCAGACTAAGAAAGATAACCAAAGAGGAAAATGACATATGCTGAAGGGACTGGCAAAATAGATAGACTGGTAGTAGTAGTACACTACTGAGGGAGCTATGAATTGATCATGACATTCTGGAAAGCAATTTGGAACTATGTCCCAAAGTTACATAATCTTTGGCCTCACCAATATGAGGCCTAAGCTTCAAAGAAAGCAAAGAAGGGGGGAGGGGAAGAAAGGACCTACAGATACAAAAATATTTTTAGTAGCTGTTTCTCTCATAGCCAAAAAATTGGAAAGTAAAGAGGTGCCCTACTATTGGGGAATGGCTAAATAAACTGTGGTATGTGAACATAATGGAATATTATCGTGCCATCAGAAACGATGAAATGAACAGGCTCAGAGGAAAGTGGGAAAATCAGTATGAACTTATGCAGAATAAAAGGAGGCAGACTTAGGAGAATGATTTATACAATAACATTATAGAGAAAAATAATTGAAAAATTTTAAAATTCTAATCAACAAATTGATAAAGCATAAGTCCTAAAGAATGATGACAGAACATGCCACTAGCCTTGTGACAGAGAGGTGACAAATTTAAAATAAAGACATACATGAACAGGTTTAGACAAGGCCAAGTGGGAATTTACTTTAACCTGAATATGCAAGTAAGGTACCAGGGGCTTTATTTTTTTTTCTACTTGCTCAAGGAGGGCATAAGTTGGTGGGTGGTACAAAATAATGTTTCAAAAACAAACAGAAATAGCAAAGGATATTTATGCTATGATGTGTCACATTTATTTCAATATAATTTCTTGCTGTTCAGTGGTATTGCTCTGAATTAAAACTCAGAAACATACCAAAGAAGAATGATGACAATATACTTCATCATCTTGGTACTAATAAAACAATTACTTCAATGTCTTGCTTTGGTAGGGTAGGACTGCTAGAGATATTAGCATTATTGGTAATGAATGGAGAGTATTTGTTGATAATGCTGGGGATGGAAGCTCAATTCCAGGTGGACAGTCTCGGGCAGGTAAAGGTGGGAACTTCTAAATCTTAGAGTTCTCACGAGACCCCCCAGGAAACGACTGGGAATCGAGGTGAACCGAGATATCTCGTGTATTTCCGCCTCTTCCCGTGAGAAACGTGATGGGAGAGAGCTCTCCCCGCCCTCGAGATTGTCCCGGATCTGGGCACACCTAACAGCACGGTATTCAGTTGCAAACTATACGGCTGGAGAGCTTAAGTAGGATCAGGAAAGCCTGAAAGCTCTCTTGGGCAGAGGGGCGCGGAGCGGTGAGGACAACAAGGCTCCGCTTTTCCTCTCTCCTCTCTCCCTTCCCCCTCTCTCCCCGCTTACACTTCTACTTCCAATCTCTTATTGTAAGATCTTTGCCTCCTTGGGAGATTCTTCGCTCCCTCCTAAGGAAGAATTCCCCTGCACTTGTAACTAGACCCTGAAATAAAGCTCAACCCTTGTTCGACTCTGGAACGTCCTTTCTCTCATACGAGCATCCGGTTTGGCCAACCGAAGACCTCCGATAGAGGTAAGGGAAGACTCGGGTAGCCCGCAGGCCTCTAGGCCTGGCAGATAAAATGTGTTAAATGCACTGGAATTTTATTGTTTTATTTTAAAATAATTGTATTACTGAAAACATAATAAAATTTCTTTTAAAATATTTAAAGAAAGATTTCCATCCAAAATGGGTCTTAAAGAATGGAAGGTTAAAGAATGTAGAAGAGAAAAGAAAAACTAAAATATTGTTATGAGAGCTTATGCACCATATTTAACTGTAAATTGTTATTAAGCAAATTATATTGACATTTTATTAAAAGCTTATAATTCAACATTAAAAAAGAAAAGCTTTCTTTCCTCTTGGCTATGGGGGGAGCAAATTTTCATTATTTTAAACCTGACACAAACATTTTCACATAAATGTTTTTTTTTTAAATCTATTACAGATTTTTTAAAGACTATACTAAATTTAACATGACAGTACCTTGATTGTCTGTTTATCTGTTTTTTTTTCTAAGAACCTACCTTGAAGTTCCACAAAGCTGTAAATGCACTCAGATAGATCTCCTACCTTTTGATTGGTGCATGAAATTCTGCCTTTATAAATTTATTCCTTTACCTTAAAGTTTTGATTCCCTATTCAAATGCACATATATGAAGAAGGAAGACCCTAAGTCATTATTTAGCCATTATAATATAGTGTAAATGACTTATAGACAATTTCTTACAGTGTTTTAAAGAGGGGAGAGAGGAAGCTCATAAGGGCACTGTGCAGCTGAAGTGAGGTAGAGAGGAGAAATCAGGGTGTACAGAAAGATTTTAAGGGGAGCTCAGGATATCAACCACACACTCATAGTTTATTCTGGAGTCAGCATATTTCTATAACATTTACATGAGAAGCAGCATCATATGGTAGAAAAATGCATGATTTAGAGTCATTAACACAGGGTTCAAATTCTAGCTCTGTTCCCTATCTGACTTTTGGACAAGTCATTTGCCTTGTGGCTCTCATTTTCCTCTTCAGAATGAAGATGTTAGATTACATGACCCGAAGTCTCTTCTTGTAGAATCTTATCGTCTTATATATTTAAAGATATTGTAAAATATTTATGTCACAGTTGTGTCAGGCATTAATATCAAGAAATATAAATCCCCTATTGCATAGGTTTCATTGTATTAGTCATAAAATCATGCCCTTACTTGTAACAATTCATTTATCTATAATACGTGTACTAACCTTCACTTACAAAGGAGAAAGGATTTTCTAATAAGGCTTAGATACAGATGTGCTAAAGTGGGTTTGTTAGTTATCAGAAAATCAACATTTAAAAAAAGTTTTGAAGGTGGAGATTGGAAGGTATAGAATAAGGAATGCTTTATTTGGTTTTGTGATGGCTTCTATTCCACAGAGACTTAGAAGGAACTAGTTTATCTGCTAACTTATAAAGTGAGAATTTTTCCAACTCTACTTTTTAAAATTTTATTTTGTTTCGTTATATTTATTGATACTACTATGTATATTCTCAGTAATACCTTACTGGAAAGTAACTTCAAATTTCCCATACATTTTGCTACGAAAATAACTTGAAAAATATTACCCAGCATCCATATACTGGCACTTGGCCTAGTAGCAATGGGGATTCTTCAGGCTTTTCTGCCACCACTGTACCTGTTGTAGCTTAGTTTTTACCCTGTCTGTGTGGCAGGAGGGAAGGAAAAAGGGAGTGAAGGAAGATACATCTAATTATCTGTATAACCTATGCACGGCTCTGCAAATACTCTGTCAAGATGTGGTCTAGGCTTTCTTTGAGCATTCATGGAGGGCTTGTGAGACCCCTCTGTAGTGACTAGGTATATCCTGCCTCATGTTGATTGCATGTAAAGTAGGATCTGAAGCTAGACAGTGTTTCATTTGGCTTGCGTCTTGGATAGTTGGTCAAATAATATTATGGAGTCATTTTATGATATGAAGATGGGGTTTGTTTATGATTTACTAATAACGCCAAAGTTGTCTGACGTCTCTTCTAATGAATTCCTTGAAAAACCATGACTGTTGACCATTAATAGCATTTTGTTGAAATGAATTACATTTTTAGAAATCACTTCCTTAATTGAGTATGTAGAAGCTTTAAAACAGAGCTTAACTATGCCACTCCTTAGATAATTAACCATCTCAAAAAACATGATTCTGACCCAACAAAGAGAAAGGTGTCATGTCTTCTTTCCTTCCCTTACCCAGGTAACTTCTTCGTAACTACTGTATCCTCTTTTGGTATATGGTTTAGTGATAAGGATAGATTTTTGTTTAGTAGTTTTGGTGATTAAAAGTGGGGAAGAGTAAGAACTGAAGTGTACCTTTACTTAAGGAAGTTTTACTGTCTTTTCTTACATAGAGAAATTGTATATAATCCAATTTTGCTGTAGAATGGGACTGTGTGGGATGGCTCAGGTCCCTACTTAAATACTCAGAGGCCTCTCAAAGTGATGACAGAAAGTTTATTTATTCGATTCTTGAGAAGCAGGACAATCCTACACCAGTTCACCAGGAGTAGGAAAGCCGAAGACAAAGAAAAGGCAGTGATTTGTGTAGACCCTAACGCAAGTCCTTCCTCCCCCACTGACAATTATCCTCATTAGCTGAGAATATGATTTTACATTGTAGACACGAAATCTAACCAATCCCTTTTGAAATGAAGACATTGAGGAATTATGTAAGTTTTATCCAATCATTGAGACCCTAATACACTACACAGTTATATATCCTGAAATGGACAGACCGAGACAAGCACAGGCAAGAGTCAATTGAGAATTTGGGAGCGTCTTTATTAGATGGCAGCTGTCCTCAAAAGAGGCAGCCCTGAACAAAGGTGTGGGTGCCTTTTAAGCATCTTAGCACCTCCTGGTACAGCCTTGTGGTTCCAATAGCACACATTTTTCACAGAACAATTTTGACAGGGGTTCCTAGGTGCTGCTAAGCAAGGGGGCACAACAGAGAGGGGGGCCCAGGCAGCTGCTAGGCAAAGGGGTAAAACAGAGACGGGGGCCCAGGCAGCTGCTAGGCAAAGGGGTACAACAGAAAGTGTAGCCACTAACAGAAAGTGGCTACTAGGCCCAACCCTGCCTAGAAACTCAAGAGACATTATCTCAATCCAGGGGCTCCGGGGGGAGGGGGGATAATGTCCATTTCACTCCCCCCTTTTCATGTAAGTAATTTAAATGAGGGACTTATCAGAGTCCAAAGGGGTATAACTGGCTTGACGTGTGAACAATGTATCCACACCTTTCGTCCTGCGACCTTAACCACTGATAAATTTGACAGGATCACTTGAAAAGGCCCAGTCCACCGAGGTTCAAGCGAGGATCCCCGGGGTAGTTGTTGCTTGATATAAAGATTTGAGAGCAGTCTGGACCTCGCGCAGAGCCTGTAAGGACTTAAGAGGGCAATATTAGAAAAGTTGGGAAGCCAACATCCAGAATTAACAACTCAAGGAACAACCAGGGGCCTACTCCGAACATGATTTCGAAGAGGGGCCAGAGAGAGAGCCGTGGGATTCGTGGGGGGGGGGGGTACATCTAGCCTGAAGCAGAGCAAAAGGAAGGAGACTCACCCAGGTCTCGCCAGTTGCAACCTTAAGCTTAGCAATATGCTCCTTCAGGGTCCTATTCATCCTTTCTACCTGGCCTGAACTCTGGGGCCCAAGTACATGTACTCAAGCACCCCACCTTGTCCCCCTTTAAGCAGATGGGACCCAACATATTTTGGGATAAGGGATGAAGGTCTCGGCTTCTGAAACTGCTTCCTGCTGAGAGTGGACGTAGTGCTGACCCTGCCTCACAGGGTCCCATCATTGGAGGGATTAGGTCTTTAACCAGTATGAGGAACTTGACGATTCAGAGGGTGATAGGTGATATTACAATTCTCGAGAAAGGGACGTCCCTCCGTCAGGTCAGGGAACCTGGTGGAGGGAGGCAACTTACAGACCCTAACGCAGAGAATCCCACTTAATTGCTCATGTGGCTTTAGAAAAGAGGGGAGGGGGAGAAGCAAGACAACAGTACAACAAACAATGGGGAGATTTGAGTGACTTCCAGGTTTCACCTACAGCCCACAGTGCTTTCACAAAGAAAGTTGGTAGCTGGTAAGTGGGGGAGACCAACCAACCGTTCACAAGCCCTGGATACCTGAAACTCAGGTATCCAAGGAGAAAGGCCTCATGGAAAATTAAATACAATCTTCACATTCTTTCCCCTATACATTCTTCCCTTCATCTATCCCCTTTTTTCACAAGGGGACTATCCCATGTTATAAGTACAGATACAGAGATTTAAGATACAAAGGTAGATCAATGAATTATCCATTCAGAGGTTCCATCTCATCTGGGAAGGGACATCATCTGATGCAGTTTTCTGATCTAGATGCTCCTTCAGTCCATCTTCAGCACAGCATCTCTGCACATTCTTTATCTTCTTGTAGAAATTTGAATGTCCACTCCCCTACAATACTGGCCTTAATACCATTTCAGATGACCATTCTTAAGCTTTATACCTTTATCACTCTACAAAATCAAAATTGGGAGTTTGGCCAATTGTCATATTTAAGAAATCTACATTAGAACCCAGTATTTACATCTTACACTCAGATCTAAAGTCCTAAACCTGACAGCTTAATTTTAGACTTAACCTCAGATGTTCCCCTACCAACAATATGTTATTTCATAAATCTGATATTAAATTTACAAAACCTTTGATTATAGGAAATTGCCATTAAGAGTAGGGACATTGCAGAGAAACAACATCTCCCTAACTTCATGTCAATTCCAGGCAGGAGCAGATTGTCAGCTGCCATTCTGCCAGGCTTAAAGTCCGCCACGTGTCCTTGGGGAAATTGAGTCAGGAGAATCCTACCTCAGCCCAGGCTGAACAGCCGCTCTCCCAACTTTACCATCACAGGCTTACTGACATCATGGATCAGAGGCTCAGCCCACCTTTCTTGCTCTCCACACGTGGAGTTAGACTCAGAAGAACAGTCAGTTAATAGTCCCATGACATCTTAGAATAGCAAGTTCCAATAATCAGGTTTCAGATACGACTATAATTTCACATTGGCTAAGGAACATCCTTGACTCTGTTTGAAGTCAGGTAGGGGTGAAATTTTCCAATCATGCAGTATCTGTATTATAGCCAGACTCAGGAACAGTCAGGTGGGAACGATTCCTTTATAAAAGGACACAGTGGGGAAACTGACCAGGAGGAGCCCATCCTAGATTGAGTCTAGAATTGTCCCCTCGGTGTTTCCTCTCCAGATACAAATTTCACCTGATAACAGTACAGGATGCGGGATCACAGTCCCCCTGAGTAACTTGTGGCATATTCTTTCAGATACTGATTTAGTACAGACAACTATACCCAAATTCAAACTTAAACAAAAATATTTATGGTCCCAAATGCTTTTACCTTAAACAACAAATTTCACTAATCCCAATTTAGAGCCAAATACAGTTATTTGTATTCCCATGGAGTTGAAATAAGCAATGAAGATTAACAGGACTCACATACATAAGAGATTTCATTTCAGAGCCTTCCTTCTCAAATTTAAAACTTGTCCTGATATAAAAGCCAATTGTTACAACTTTTGAGCAAGTCACATTCATTGTTAATGAATTATATAAGCCAAACAATTTTCTTAGGACTGATGACCATGTGCACATGAAAGGAGCCTTGGCAGTTTTACAAAATAAAAGGAATTGGCATGGATCCCATGCCTGCCAACCCCAAACATATAGGAGAACTGTTCTGAGTGGGCAGAACCAGTCTAAATAAATTATTACTCCATTCATTTCTTTCCACACATAGTAATCAATTAACAATTTTAGGTTTAGCATTAAAATGGCAGCTTTTAAGCTGTAGCTTTTTTAACAGACAAAGGTGAAAATACCTGGTTTTCTAAATAACATAGCAGACTTTACACAACTATTCCAACATCTTTTAGTTTCAACAAAATTCAGATTACAAATTGCTTTCTCTAACACCATTTCTGGATTATAGAGTAAAATAAAAATCTTGGTGGTTCTAACTTTTACTCAAGAAAATTTCGCATCTGTGTCCACTCCTTAAAAATGTTTTTGAAAGAAAAAGTTGTGAAACTGCAAGTGGAAGTGAGGGAGACTCTGGAACAAAGTCCAGTGGTGCCTAGTCTCCTCCTTTTCACTTGGGAGTTTCACAGCCTTATCTCTGAGGTGTCTTTTCTTTTCTTTTTTCTTTTTCTTTTTTCTCTTTTCTTTTGCCTTCTTCCCCGTGTGTGGGGAGGCTTTAGAGAGACCTTACGGTTATGGCGGGGAATAAAATCTATTCAGATATTGATATATGGGATGTGATCTGGATGGCCCGGATCCCCATTCAGTATTCTCCACACCCATCCTGCAATGGATTTATCAAAAGTCCCCTCAGGTGGCCAATCCACCCCGAAGGTGGGCCACTCTTACTGACAGAGTAAAGTTAATTTCTCCTTGGAGGCTGTGTACCCATAACCAGCTGCAGCTTGTTGGAATTGTTTAAAACACTTTATCATGAGCTGCAACGGGTTCTTGGGACCTGAATGTCTTTGGCCCATGAGACCGGGAAAGGAGAGTAAGATACAAAGTCCGATTAAACTGGGGGTCAAACAAAAACACAAAACAAGACACTGACAAAATGCGTGGACACAGTTAGACAGTCTGGACTCAAACAAAGACACAAAACAGGAGACAGTCAAAATGCAGAATGCAGACTCAGTCAAGTGGTCCAGACTCTCGGAAACCCAAAAATACAGGAGAGCCAGACAGATACAGAGTGCAGAGTCAGTCAAGCAGTCCAGGACTCTCAGAAACCCAAAATACAGGAGAGTCAGCACAGGACCTCAAGTGGCATCCCATGGAGACCAGTAAGGGCGTTTCCCGCTGCATCCAGCCTTGCCACTTACCCCACAAGAGTACTCACCTACACAGACAGGGTGCTCAAAATGGCCAGATCAGAAGAATTTTGCTACTGGGAGCCTGGTTCACATGGCTGTGGTTTGAGATCAGGGTCGGGGAATATCAATCCCGGTGGCCACGCCCTGAAGTCAAAGCACAGTCTGGCCATCCAGGGCAGACAGTTTGCCTGTGCAAACAGAGCCAGAGGCTGTATTGGTTGAAGGCATCCAGAAAAAGCACAGGCAGGTTGCCCGTGCACACAGAGCCAAAGGCTGTCTCGGTTGAAGAAAAATCACAGGCAGGTGCCTGTGCACACAGAGCCAAAGGCCATCTTCGTGGAACCTTCAAGTGAAATGGACAGACCGAGACAAGCACAGGCAAGAGTCAATTGAGAATTTGGTAGCATCTTTATTTGGTGGCGGCTGTCCTCAAAAGAGGCAGCCCTGAACAAAGGTGTGGGTGCCTTTTAAGCATCTTAGCACCTCCTGGTACAGCCTTGTGGTTCCAATAGCACACATTTTTCACAGAACAATTTTGACAGGGGTTCCTAGGTGCTGCTAAGCAAGGGGGCACAACAGAGAGGGGGGCCCAGGCAGCTGCTAGGCAAAGGGGTAAAACAGAGATGGGGGCCCAGGCAGCTGCTAGGCAAAGGGGTACAACAGAAAGTGTAGCCACTAACAGAAAGTGGCTACTAGGCCCAACCCTGCCTAGAAACTCAAGAGACATTATCTCAACCCAGGGGCTCCGGGGCGGGGGGAATAATGTCCATTTCATATCCTTATATGGAACTATTCTATTCTAAAAACATTGTAACCTTGAGCCTCTAGGTCTTACCTCACCCCTGGGAGAAGAATTACAATCTGAGAAGTCTTCACTAAACCTATTCCACTCAATCCCTCCTCTTATTTATTAACCTGAAGACTTCTCACGGATATTTCAACCAAAGTTCTGTAACATGATCTCACACTGTCTATTAATCTCCTCATCCCAATCACGCTCATTCCTGTCTTTTGTCTCCACAGGTGCCCATCCTTCCTTCTTTAGTATCATCTACCAAATGGCTCCTTCGGTCCTCTCTTCTATTCTAGCAAGTTTTAGTAGAGAATTTCTAGCTATTTTAGTAATAAGTGAAATCAAGCAAGGTAAACAAATAGGAAGTAATATGATACCACTAATTGCTATGAGGCCAAACCACAGCAGTCTCTTCCACCAGCTCCCTTCAAATCAGGACCACCAAGGTGTATTGAAAAGGGAGTTCCAAGTTTGTACAGGAACATGGGCAACTTTCCTGATATTCTTGGTGATCTTTCACTACCCTTCTATTATCATCAATTTTTAAGCAACATGTAGATAAATTGAGTTTCCCACAAACTCCCTCTTCTTCTGCAAGTAAATAATCTAAGATCAATCTATGTTGCAGTACTGTTTCCTTAGTTTGTGTGGCTTGATTAGCCAATAAGTCCAAAGCCTTTGCTGTTTGATTGGTTATAATTTCAACTACTGCTTGGAGTCTGATTAGTCTATTTAATAAATATATAGGGGTTCTATAACCCCAACTCCCATCTTGAGCCCCAGTTGCAGGCCCATACTCTCTAATTATCCTCTCAGAAGGCCAAGTGTCACCCCACCCATTTGCATTTCCAGTCTGAGTGAGGGAGGTGTCAATGTTCCTTTCCCTTTTGGCTAGATTGTCATATAGAGGGGCCCCTAGATGCTGTTTCCCTGATTCAGACAAGAAAAAGAATTTAGGTCTCACCAATCCAATGTAACAAACACCTCTCCAGTTTAGCGGAAGGTGAGTATAAGCTGTCTGTCCACATATCCAATAATGTCCTCTCAAAGGAGGATTTTCCTCTAGAAACAGCCTTACTCCATAATCCACAGCCAGAAAGTACTTCCCATCGTCCGGGCCTAATGGCTCCCCTTTCAGGATCTCTGACTTGCACTTCCATAGTTGTTGTTTCCTCTTCCACATACAATATTGATAATTCTCTCCAGTTCTATCACTTACACTCCAGAAAGTATCAAACATCATCCTATGTGTTCCATTCTCCCACTTCCATACCCATTCTTTATATTCTGTGTCAGTCTTAGTACTATTCTTGTATGTGCAACTCCACAAATAGTCATAGTCGTGACCCCCTTGACATGGTTTTCTGGGATCAGAGAGGTTGTAAAACTTATACTCGCAACTCCTGTGATATTCCCCTTTTGTTCTCTCCTCGTATGAAGAGGATGGGAAAAACGAATGGGTACGGGGAATCACCCTACCATCTGTGCAGGTAATACTGTTCTGATCCCATCTCTTTGCATACTGGGCACAATCAATACGAGCCAGGGTTTCTGGTCTTCATGTAAATGTCCACTTATAATTACTTTCTCCCAACCATGCCTCCTGCAATTTGGGTCCTGTTTGATTTAAACAATGTTCACCTGGAACTGATTCGGACAAAGACCGTTAGTGTTTCTCTTGGCTTGTCCAGAATCTTGTTCTGTCATGTACTACAGATCTATTACTTAAAATCCAGACTGGACTCAGCGGTACTGCTACCCATGGCCATTGAGTTAACCGCTGAGGTCCCCCACAAATCCAACAATCAGATACCTCAAAGGTATCTGCAATGGTCTGAATTAGGTCCAGGAAACTATTTTCAAGAGGGGGGGTTGATAACTGGGGCATGGTGTCCCAGCAGTGGGAGCAGGATCATGCCTAAAAGGGACATTCCCAGGGTATTACATTTTGGTTGCATTGTTCCCAAGGTTTGTCAAGTCCACACAATCTTAATAGAAGAGTCCTGTTTAGATATTGTGGTAAATGGCTTAGGACAATTGCTGAACAGAGAACCCTGTTAAGAACAAACAATAATAATCCTAGTATAGTTCACCAAATAACAAAACTTACAATGAATTTATATATATATATATATATATATATATATATATATATATATATATATATATATATATATATATATATATATATATATATATATATATATATATGCCTCATTGGCTATCCCTTTCCAAATTCTTTGTGTTCTCACACACACTTCAAACGGAGCTTTTTAATACTCACAAAGTGTGTCTCCCAAGCATGAGGCTTGGGAGTTTAATAACTAATAGTAATAATTATAAATGACAGTAAACAACTTTAATTTTTTTTAAATGCAATAACCTTCCATAACTTTGTCTACTGGTTTCCCAATCATGCTAAACATTTTCTGAATTGGGATGGGGAAATAGACAGTTCAAGGTTCAGTCTTACCCATATTCCTCCCCTCCTCTTATTTATTCCTGTTTCCACACTTAAATCCAATCAATAAATACCTCTTCACATTCTTCCACTTATGAATCCTTCCCTTCATCTATCTCCCTTTTATATGAATATGGGAAGGAAGCAAAGTTGACTGACACATTAGCAAACTACAGGGGGCAGTCCCCTTGTTATAAGTACAGATACAGAGATTTAAATTAATGAACTATCCATTTAGAGGTTCCATCTCATACAGCAGTCTGGGAAGAAATATCATCTTATGCAGTTTTCTCATCTGGATGCTCCTTCAAACAGTCATCAGCACAGCATCTCAGCATCTTCTTCTCTTTATCGTCTTGTAGAAATCCAGATGTCCACTCTCCTACAAAACTGAACTTAATACCATCTTAGATACCATTCCTATCATTCTTACAAAAATCAGAATTTAAACTTTTACAAATAGTCATGTTTTTTTTTAAAAAAAAAAAAAGAAAATTCACATTAAAAATGCAGCTTCTACATTTCACAGTAAGTCATTATTCATTCCCTCATTAGGAAGATGAGATTTCACTAAGAAGTCAATACCAGGCTCCAGTACTTATGTAAATACAATAAATAATCATTTTTTAACACAGTGCATATCACATCATAAAACAATTCCAACTTCTGAGCATGTGATGCTTCTTTTCAAGCATTTACCATATAGTCCACAAACCATTTTTTTTTTTGTTTCCAGCATTAACCAACTAAGAGAAAATAATGACTGTGGATGCTAGTCTCACAAGCCCTTGACCTAATCATCTCCACACTATTACTAAGAATTAAAGGACCCTGACTTATAGTTGTGAGTCTAAAGTACTTAATTTTAGCTCAGATGTTCCCCTACCAACAATCTATTATTCAATAGATCTGGTATTATTACTTACAAAACTTTTGATTTTAGGAATTTGCCATTAAGAGTAGGGACATTGCAGGGAAACTACATCTCCCTTACTTCATGTCAGTTCCAGGCAGGAGTACATTGTCAACTGGCATTCAGCCAGGCTTAAAATCTATCAGGTGTCAGTGGGGAAATGGAGTCAGGAGAATCCTACCTCAGCCCAGGCTGAATAGCCACTCTCCCGACCTTCCCATGAGATCACCTTTTTGCAGTTCATACCAGCATCTCACAGGCTTACTGGCATCATGGATCAGTGGCTCAGACCGCCTCTCTTCCTATCCACACCTGGAGTTAGACTCAGAAAAACAGTCAGTTATTAGTCCCACAAAAATCTTAAAATAGCAAGCCCCCAATAATCAATTTCAAACATGACTAATTTCGCATTGGCCAAGGAACATCTTTTGAAGCACGTCTTAAGTACCTTACATGCCTTTCTATACATGTTCTAGTTCCTAATTGAATAACAATCATAAGTCATTGCTCTAATAGATTTATATCTTGTTTCCCAAATTACTTTATCCCTTTCTAACCCTGCTCAATCTAAAAGAATGATCTACACATGTGATAAGTTCGAACACTAACTTGAACTTTTATGTTCCTGTAATGAATTCAAATCAAAACAATCATTTAACTTTCAATGCCAAATATTACCAGAGACTACCTGCCTGTAAGAAAATTAGACTGAAATTCTTTTTCCCAAACTGAAGATGTTTCTGATTTAGTCTCAGTAATTAATTTAGTCAATTGTTTTAATACTAATTGCTTTTACATCATTTTGTAACCTGTGAAGATCTCATTCCAAGTTGGGACCTTTGTCCATTACCCAAAAAGAGTTTTAGGCCCATTTGTCTAAAGGCCCTGGAAAACCTCACTTTGAAAACTCCTTGTTTTTTTTTTTTCTTTTTTCCCCCGTGAACCGGCTCTCCTAAGGTCCACTCTATCACTATGCCCAAGTCTATTCTACTTCCCAGTCTTAATCCTATTAGTCCAAATCTCCAGTTTACCGGCCACTCCCATCAAGACCATTCCTGGAGCTCCCAGACCACCTGGGGCCACCTTTTTTTCTTTGTTGTAAGGGATTCCTTTCCCTGAATCCTCTGTAAATAAAATACAATTACAGTTAACTTTAAATCCCAATCTTGTTCTATGGAACAATGATACAATATCTATTTATTCCCATTAGATTTAGAAAGAATGTTCCCAGGGATTTTATTTACCTCTTAGATCTTAAATTTGCCCTAAAAAGCCAATCACTGAAGATCATTCCTTACACATTTTCAAATTCTCACCAAAGCAAGTTCTATATACAATCTCCTCAGCTGCTGGGGCTGTACTTGTTACTAGCCTGAGGACTGCTTCTTTCCCCCACATATACACACAGTGTACCAGCTTTAGGTTTTAGGATTAGAATTACAAATGGCAAACATAATTTTCATAAGTGATAACAAATTGTTTTAGCTATGAACCTGAACAATAAATTTCAGATGACATCAATTGCATTTTCATATCTTATTAGAGAAACTAAATTCTTCCCACTTTTGTAACTTACAAATACAAATTGGATAGGTAGGCCTTCCAAAAACCATGCAAAAGATTTTGCAAAATATTTCTTAATACAACAAATATTTCCTCTCTTACGAACAGTTTACAATTTATCACAATCCCCTTGAAACTAATTGACAGAAATCACAAGAAAAGACCTAAACCCGAAGCCTTTTCATATTTACCCATAAACTTTCTTTTACAAACGTAACTTTAGAGTAAATGCTAGATTCATGGCAAAAACAATTTTAGCTAAAATTTCCTTTTCAACAGCAGAAGTAAACTTTAATATAATACATCCTCAGATGGACCAGGCTTGAAAATCACATCTCTCTCTCTCTCTCTCTCTCTCTGTCTCTCTGTCTCTCTGTCTCTCTGTCTCTGTCTGTCTCTCTCTCTCTCTCTCTCTCTGTCTCTCTCTCTCTCTCTCTGTCTCTCTGTCTCTCTCTCTCTCTCTGTCTCTCTCTCTCTCTGTCTCTCTCTCTCTCTGTCTCTCTCTCTCTCTCTGTCTCTCTCTCTCTCTCTCTCTCTCTATATATATATATATATATAAGTACATTTTTAAAGTGTTCTCATTTTTTTTAATAAGAATGCTACAACAAGGAAACTCTTTTAAAAAAAATTCTTAACAGCTCTTTTTAACCAATTCATGAATTAACTTAACAATGCAATTCCTAATACAATATTTAGATGGATTACCTAAAAATTTAAACTTGATTTAAGTTTACTTAAAACTTAAAAGAAGCCATTAACTTATTCAGCTCCTTTTTTTAATAACCAAATGTAAGTTTCAAATTATCAAATTTCTATCACATCCTTTTAAAACCCCTATCTATATGTAATAAATTACAAATTTAAAATCATGTAACAATTACATTAGATTAATGTTGCACCTAACAAATACCTGTCCTTTTGTAAGTGGATCTAACATTTTTGGCAGAAAGGCCACTGGGTGTCTCTGCCCTCCTCTTATTTGTGCCAGGATTCCCAAGGCCACCCCCTTCTGGCCCTCCCACTCTGCAAAGAAAAAGAAAAATCTAAACTTATTTTATTTTATTTTTTACTTTAAATACATTGTCTGGTTCCAAAAATATTGATCTAATTAAACCTAAATTCAAAACTCTCAGCTCTAAGTTGCTTAGTTGAGATTTTTTTAACTTTCTAATCTTCTGCTTACTTCCACCAAACTTTAATAAATTCTAACCTACCTTAAACATTAAATGAAGAATGACTCATTTCACCTGTTCACAATTCCAAATACAACCAGAATGAATTCAATTAACCTTCTGTTATTTCCCATCACACTAAAATTTCTTCTTTTGGGTGAGGCAGGAAATGGTTAAATACTTGCTAGCATACCTCTTTGGTCTGAGGGAAAAAGAGAAATTCCCTCACTCCCCTTTGTACTTCTTTCAAGCCTTCTGATTATACAGTACCCCTGCTCATCTCATCATCGCTACCTGCTTAAATTCTCTTGCCTTTCCCTCAAGCCCCTTTGAAACTGCACATAACTTATTTCTTTCTACTCCTAATGTGACACTTCTACATTCTTTTACTTGCTGTTACCAACCATATAAACTGAACAATAAAATAATTTTTCTCTCCCTTTCTCTCCCTCGTTGTCCCTCCGCCCCTCTGAAACTAATCTGGAGCGGTTGAAGAAGCGGAGTAACAGGAATTATAAGGACAGTTCAGCTCAGCCTTTCTGCTCCTGCTGGCTGGCTGGCTAAATTTACAACCTTATCAGGTAAAAACAGAGACACACAGACTTTCATTCACACAGAAGTACCAACACAACATATACATACAAAACATTTAACAGAATAGAATAGTACATATAGGTTTAAATTTTTGGCAAACCCAGTCCTCAGAGGAACCATATTGGGGCCAAATTGTGCCTCCTCCTCCGATGTCTTTTCACCCCATATGAAACAACAATACTTAATCATCTTCTTCTACATTATTTTCTCTATAATTTGGTAATTCACACCAATTTTGTAATTGGTTTCCTAAGGGACTATTTACCAGTATTTCTTCCTGACTCCACTCCGAAGCTCGGTTCTTGGACTGCTTCTCTCCCATTTTGCACGAGGGTTGTCACCAACACCTCCAAGTCTAAGACTCAACGAATTATGCTAGCTCCCCTGCTAGCTTCCTTGCTAGCCTCCTGCTAGCTCTCTTGGCAGCTCTCAGTGGGCGTCGCCCTCCAACCAGCAGTCACCTGGCAAACATTTTTTGGGGGGCCCTTCACCCTAGGGTCCTGAAGTCCACTAATTTGGTTTGGAGTCATCACCTTCTCCCTGAGTCTATCTAAGACTCAACGAATTGACCCCCAGAGCGCCCCCCCCCCCCCGCTCTTACCGACGGGTCATATACGCCTACAAGTTGCCTGACTGCAACCTTCAACACCAACCCATTGGCATTTTCACACACTTCACGGCTTAGAAGTCTTTGGAGTCCTTATATCCATTCTTTCTGTCCTCACTGAGTTCCTCTGCTTCAGGTCGTTACTTTGCAGAGAGGGAGGCCCGGCAGCCCGTTTCAAGGACCGTGAGGGGGGGAAAGTCTCCCCCACGGGCACGCCTGTCTTTGAACTGAGCTGCCAGTCATCTTTCCGAAAAGCCACAGATGCCGGAACGCGCCCCCAAACTGTGTGGGATGGCTCAGGTCACTGCTTAAATCAATTACTCAGAGGCCTCTCAAAGTGATGACAGAAAGTTTATTTATTCAATTCTCGAGAAGCGGGACAATCTCACACCAGTTCACCTGGAGTAGGAAAGCCGAACACAAAGAAAAGGCAGTGATTTATATAGACCCTAACGCAAGTCCCTCCTCCCCCACTGACCATTACCCTTATTAGCTGAGAATATGATCTTACATTCTAGACAGGAAATCTAACCCATCCCTTTTGAAATGAAGACATCAAGGAATTATGTAAGTTTTATCCAATCATTGAGACCCTAATACACTACACAATTTTTTATCCTTATATGGAACTATTCTATTCTAAAAATATTGTAACCTTGAGCCTCTAGTGTTACCTCACCCCTGGGAGAAGAATTACAATCTGAGAAGTCTTCACTAAACCTATTCCACTCAGGACCCTTACCAAAGATAGGGATTTGAGGAAGTGTTTCTAGAGAATGATTCATTGTATAGAATTTGTTTTTAATTAGATCAAATAAACATTCTCTCACGAAATATTTTCTGAAATGTGAAAATAATTTTCTTTCCATTAAATAAATAAACATTATTATTTGCAGCAGAATTTTACCTATAGTATAAAGTTGTTTCTGTCTACCTTATGTTCAGATTTTAAGTTGTAAACTAGTAGATTCCCCCAACAATGCAGTTTTTCAGTATTCAGATATCTCTGAATTTTCCTTGCCAGCTGTTTTAATGCCACAGGAAATGTCAGCTTAACTATTTCTTTTCCAATTCAAGTTATGTGCAGAGTGTGCTGAAGATCTTCAGGACAGCAGATTGGACTGTGATGAGAAAAAAGCCTATGTGCTGTATGTGACATATGCAACTATAATCTTATCAAAAAGAGATCTGATTTCAAGCAGCCACAGGTATGTTCTGGGTTCGGTTTTTTTTTTTTTTTTCATTTTCTTTGGCCATCAATTTTTATAAATGGGGCTAGCAAATGCCTGTAACTGGTTATTAATCTTTGAGTATATGTACGATATCAAATTTCAGAACTCATCCCATCAACTCAGTGAACATAGAGAAGGCGATTTACATGTCAATTAATTTCCTTATTTGCAAAAGTGTTGCTTTGGTTTAAGCCAAGTTGACAATAGACTATAGACGTTCTTATCTTTTGTTACTGTTTTACTGAAATTATACTAGGTTTCATGATAGAAATTAAATTTATTTCTCATCAAATAAGTGAGAATGTAATAAAAGTGTATGTGTCACTGTTTTCATAAAATCCAAATATAATCACAAGGGAATTAGATGTTTGTCATTACTCATATTATATGGTAGCCATTCTAAAGATAAATTTACTAAACTACTAAACTTGAGCAAAAAAGCTGAAGACTCCAGAACAGTGATTAATCAGGCTCTTTGGGCCATCAGACAGAGATCTCAAAGATCAGGGCAACATGACATGTGATCGAGGGCTCATTCCCGAAGCCCTCTGAACATTGCTGTTGCTTGTCTTCCTGTAGAACTAGACAGACAGGCTGAAAGAAAGAAGGGGTTAGGGGAGACCTTAGAGAACAGAGTTAGGGCCCTGATGATGCCGCCCTGGACTTGGACCTGTGGAGTTCAGGGAGGATCCTAGGGGCCAGTGCTGGGGAGAGAAGGCAGGGTTCAACGGAATAACACAGGGACTGTAGACTGATTTTCTGTCTCAGGTCCATACCAGGCAATTCTCTCAAGCTGAAGAAGAAAAGACAGATTCAGGGGGATCCTCCAAGTCCCCTCTGGCCTCCAGCCTCTCATCATTCTGAAGGGACTGCCTCACCACCCAGTCGATCCTCAGCCCAACCTCCACATACCCTCCTCTATCCTTGGCCCTCTTTACCCCAGTCCCTCCCTCCTTCCAGGCCCCCACAGTCTCACCTTTGGCTGTGACAGAGACACCTGAATGCACTGTCATTGCCTGGAGACAAAGGAGAGAAACAACCCAGTTAGGGACATACATCCCAGAATCAGGGTACGGGAAGGGAAGGAGACACCAAGGGAAGGCTACTGGGCTAAGCCTCTCCTTTGCCTTCTCATGGCTCAGGTTCTTAAGATACCATGAGCTGGTCCCTTTTTTCAACCCTCCATTCCTACTCTTCACTTACCTCTAGCCTGAACCTAGTCGTGCCCTTTTCTACCTGGAAAAGGAAAAAAAAATCCGGTGAGGAATTCAGGAGAGGAGACTTCACTAGGGTCTCAGAAGTTCACTGGTTTATCTTGGAGACACAACTAATTACAACTGGGAATGTACCCCATCCCCACTCCAGTCCAGCTTCAAGATTTAAGAGGAAGAGAGAAAAGAGACCCCAAAAGGGCACTTCACACCCTCGAGGTCTGCATCCAGGGATTCCCAAGGCTGGTCTACAGCCCCCACCTGGGGAGACACCCAGGCCCTCTGGCACATATCCCCACATTCATCTCTGATTTGAGTCTGAAGCAGATTCCCTACTCAGCCAGCCTGTCAGGCATCCTCCAAAGAAATGGCTTACAGTTAGGAATGTGTTCTTCTAGAGTCTTAGGGCCCACCTGACAGTCCCTTAGATGGGAAAGTGAGGACTTGGGGACAAACAGACAAGCTGCCAGGTCAGGTGAATCCAGGATCTCCACAGTGCCTGCTCAGTAAGGACCCCCTCCCCTTCCTGCCTACCTAAATTCTTCCTGCAGATCACAAATCCAGCAATGACTGCAGTGACTAGGAGGAGGACAGCAGCAATTATCCCCCACTTCTCCCCACCTCAGGTGCAGTGAGCCAGATGGATAAAGACTAGCTTGAAGATGGGAAAGGGCAGTGGGAGATCCTGATCCCTCACTGGCCTGAAATTCACTAACCCTTCTCCCAGCAACTCCCCCTCCCTCAGGTCCCATGGGGGTGTAGGAGAATGGCCTTTTCCCAGCCCCTCCTTGCTGTCCTTACCCCACTTCAGGCTGAGGGGCTCAGACAGCCCCTGGTGCTGAACTGGGCAGGTGTATTTGCCTTCCTGGCCCGAGAAAGCACAGCTGCCCACTTCTGGAAGGTCCCATCTCCTGCAGGCCTGGTCTCAATGAACTCTGTGTCTTGGAGCTTTTCCTCCCCATCCCTCAGCCAATTCAAGAAGATCTCTGAAGGTTAAAAGTCTTGGGCCCAGGTGACTGCAGAGTCACCTCTCCATCGGGATCGGTGTGGGTGGTCACTGGGCAGAGGGCGGGTCTGGAGCCAAAGGTCAGAGGCAGTTACAAGCTCCCCTTCCCCCCTTCCCCTCCAGGGGCACAAGGACAGGTGAGAGGAGGGGAACAGTCCATAATACAGGTACTGGGGTGTCCAGAGCACTGGGCTGAGGCTGCAGGGAAGAGGGAGAAGGGCTGGCCAAGGGCCTTGAGCGCCGAGCACACTCCGGCCCAGGCAGGCAGTACTTTATCTCTCCAGTGTCTCCTTCTCCACCACCAGGTACTTCTTCAGTCCCAGCACACACTTCTCCTCCAGATAGGCTTTCTGTCTCTCCCCGATGCTCCTCTCAGCCTCCCTCTTACGCTTGGAGTTCACAGCCTGGGGGCATCAACACCGTCCAGAGGTGTCCAGGATCAGGTATTGCAGGGTGTCCTAGGCGAAATGGTAAAATTCTCGCTTGAAGGTGAGCCTGGGGGACACCTCACAGCCCTACATGCGCTGGAGGGTGTAGACTCCTGCCTCGGCTCGGATTATCAGGGACAGACTTTCACCACAGGCACTGACCACGTGAACCGCCCTCTCCCCCGGGAAGTCCCCAAGTAGCTCCTTGACTCCCCCATCCTGGTGTCCCCAGTGGGAGTCACAGGGGACCGTAGGACTGGTAGGACCCCCCTCTCCACCCCTCCCCACTCTGCTCCGGGACCCCCTCACAGATCGCGCTGGCTCTGGTTGAAGTAGCCGCGCGGTCTGCAAGTCCTCTCCGGAATTCTGTGCGTTGGCCCTGGAGACCTGCGTCTGCGGCTCCCAGTAGTCCTAAAACCCATTTGTGTGTCAGGATCTGGGGGAACTAAATTCAAGGATCTTATCATCCCTCAGGCTCTTCCCAACCAAGAGAAGCGGCTGTGAGGATGCTTAACTCAAATGCTCTAAACCATGGGCACAAGGGCACGTGTGTATGTGTGAGTGTGTATGTTTATATCTTGTCTCTCCCATTAGTTTGTGACCTCCTCAAAGGCAGGGACTCCCTGAAGATCCAACATGGACTCCTGGGACCACACAGACAGAGAAGATGGTGAAGATGGTGGATGTGCAATGCCATGCAGTTGCCACCATGTTCCAATCATTTTATCAGAGAGAACTGAGTCAGGTGTCTTCACTGCTTATCAGCTGGATGAGCCTCAGACTCACTGACCCAATTCACATCTGGAATCTGGCAGAAGGAATTTGCCCAGAGAAGCTGTTAACATCAGTAGGAAGGTGCATGCTGTGGCTCTGGGTGGTCTAGACCCACCAGTTATATCCGAAATGTCAATTCGGCTACAATCAGTTTTAGTTTGTTACATACGGAGCTGATCAAAATAGTTTAAAAAAATAAGTCCATAGACCACTGGTTACAAAGTCCTGACAAATTGATCTAAATGTTCTCTAGAGCTTTTCAAAATTTGGACTCCATATTATAGCCCTCCAGAAATCCTTGTCGTCTTTTCTCATACTATCTGAAAACTATCCTTTCTTTTGTATAATCTTCTTTGATCATATTGATCTCTTGGGAATTCCTTTAGTACTTATTAATCAAATTTGCCATTTTCCCATGTAACTAATGTTTTGTCTCTAAATATAACTAAAGTGTAAGCCATAAGTAAAGAAAAGAGTATTGAAATCATTTTTGTTTTGTTTTGTTTTTAAATTTTAGTTGGGAAACATAGAGACCCTGAAGTTAATGTAACATATCTCTTTGGGAGTACTAACTTAAATACATGGCCTTTCCCTAAAACAGTAGTTTGCTCTTCTTGATGAATTGCAGCTTGTATTTCCTTTGGCTACGGAGTATGATCTTGTTGAATGATATTAGAAGAAAAGACAAAGTAAGAAACTTTCTTAACATTGAATTTTTTTAATGAAAATTGTAGTTTGTTCTCATTTTTTCATATATTTTTCCTATTACCATTTTTAAACATGTGGCCAACATATTTTACAACATTGGAATTATAGCACGTGTACTACTTAGTTTTGGTGTTTCCGGAGAGGCATATCCTTAAGAACCACCATCTTGGAGACTTGCTAAAGATATTTTTTTAAATCTGTACTGAATAATTTTTGGTGGAATTTATGCATATGAAATGCACGGTATGATTTTGTTTTAAAATTCATTTATATACTATCTAATATTAAAATATGACTTTTTAAAACATGAACTCATCATGTTCCCAAGAGGCATTTTTGCAAAATCATATTTATCTAGAGATTAGAATTCTTGCAACCTCAGTCCTGGATAATTATTGGCTGTGAACTAAGAAATAAACTTAGATGGCCTAATATAGCACAGAACCATCATGTTATGGTTCTATGTACTTTCTATGCAGGAGAGGACTTGATTCCCTCATTCATGACTAACATACTCATCATCAGGTCTTAACCTACACTGGAGAAAACAAAAAGAGGAATGAGAGACTGACAGAAACATACTAATAATGGCAGCTCACATTGTAACAGAAAATAAACTTTAAAAAAGTTATTATGATAATGTTTCTGAGTCATCAGGAAATGTAAAGTTTTAGGTATCTCACAGAACTTTTTGTTTTAAATTAAATAATTTGCTTTCAGTTTTTTACAATCACTTCCACATATCTTAGATGTTTTCCCCTCCCTCTGCCTTCCCTCCCTGAAACAGCATGCAATCTCATATAGGTTCTACACACACATTCTTATTAAATGTATTTTCACCTTAGTCATGTTGCATAGAAGAATTAAAATGAATGGGAGAAACCATGAAAACAAAAAAAACCATAATAGAGGAAAAAATGGTCTGCTTCATTCTGCGATCCAATTTCATAGTTCTTTCTCTGGATGTGGCAGGTATTTTGCCTCAAGAGTCCACTGGAGAACACAGAATTCAAAATAAAATCCTACAACACAGATTTAGAATTTAAGTCTTAGAACATAGAATTGGTACTGCTGCTCTTGGAACACAGATTTAGAATTGAACAGAATTAGGGCTAAAATGTAAAAATATGCAATTAGAACTAGTTTTACATCACAGATTTAGAATGAATGCCTTGGAATACAGAATTAGAATTAAAATCTTAAAACATAAAATTAGAAGTAATGTCTTAGAACACAATTAGTTCCAACTTTAGAAGAGAGAATTAGACCTAAAACACAGACTTAGAATTAAAATATTAGAACACAGAATAGGAACTAGTATTTGAACACAGAATTAGAATTAAAGTCTGAAAACTCAAAATTGAAAGTAATATCTTAGAACACAATTAGTTTTAGAGCAAGAAATAGGATTAAAGACTTAGAACAAAGATTTAGGATTAACGTCTTAGATCAAAGATTTAGGATTAAAGAAGTGTTAGAACACTGAATTAAAATCAAGTATTAGATAATAGAATTAGAATAAATTATTGGAACACAGAATTAGACATAAAGTCCTACAGCACAGATTTAGTATTTCAGTCTTACTACACAGAATTGCTACTATTCTTGGAAAGCAGAATTAGAATTGAAGTATTGAAACACAGAGTCAGAATGAATTTTAGAACACGGAACTAGAATTAAAATCTAAAAACATGCAATTAGAACTAACCTTAGATCACAGATTTAGATTTAATGCCTTGCAGTACAGAGTTAGAATTAAAATCATAAAACACAATGTTAGAAGTCATGTCTTAGAGAACGCAATTAGCATTAGTTATAGAAGAGAGAATTAGACTTAAACACAGAAATTAGAATTAAAATATTAGGACACAGAATAAGAACTAGTCTTAGAACACAGAATTAGAATTAAAATCTGAAAATACAAAATTAGAAATAATGTCTTAGAACACAATTAGTATTAGTTTTAGAAGTGAGAATTAAACGTAAAACACAGAATTAGAATTAAAATACTGGAACACAGAATTAGAAATAAAGTCCTACAACACAGATTTAGTATTTCAGTCTTACAACACAGAACTGGTATTACTCTTGGAAATAGATTTAGAATTGAAGTATTCAAACACTCAATTAGAATGAATCTAAGAACGCATAATTAGAATTAAAATTTAAAAACACACAATTAGAACTAGTCTTAGATCACAAAATTAGAAGTAATGCCTTGGAACACAGAATTAGAATTGAAATCTTAAAACACAAAATTAGTAATAGTGTATTAGAACACAATTAGTATTAGCTATAGAAGAGAGAATTAGACTTAAAACACAGAATTAGAATAATTGTAATATTAGAACCCAGAATTAGAAGTAGTCTTACATCCCTGAATTAGAATGATTGTCTTGGAACACAGAATTAGAATTAAAATCTGAAAACACAAAATTAGAAGTAATGCCTTAAAACACAATTAGTATCAGTTTTAGAATAGAGAATTAGGCTTAAAACCAGAATTAGAATTAAAATATTGGAACACAGAATTAGAAGTAGTCTTAGAACACAGAATTAGAATGATTATCTTGGAATACAGAATTAAAATTCAAATCTGAAAAAATAAAATTAGAAGTAATGTCTTAGAACACAATTAGTAGCAGTTTTAGAGGAGAGAATTAGACTTAAAATGCATCATTAGAATTCAAATATTAGAATACAGAATTAGAACTAGTCTTCAAACACAGAATTGGAATGAGTGTCTTGAAACACAGAATTAAAATTAAGATCTGAAAACAGAAAATGAGAAGTAATATCTTAGAACACAATTATATTTAGAAGAGGGAATTAGAATTAAAGTCTCAGAAGAAAGATATGGCATTAAAGTCTTAGAAGAAGGATTTAGGATTAAAGAATTACAACACAGAACTAGAATTAAAATCCAAGAACACTGAATTAAAATTAAATTCATAGAGAATAGAATTAGAACTAAAATGTTAGAACAAAGAATTAGAATTAAAGTCCTACAACACAGATTTAGAATTTAAGTCTTAGAACACACAATTGGTACTACTCTTGAAACACCGATTTAGAATTGAAATTTTAGATCACTGATTTAGGACTAGTCTTAGAACACAGAATTTGAATTAGTTTATTAGAACACAGAATTAGAATGAAAGTCTTAGCACACAGAATTAGAATTAAATTTCTAGATCACAGATTTAGAATTGAATTCTTACAACACAGAATTAAAACTGGTCTTGGAATACAGATTTAGAATGAGACTTAAAACACAGAATTACAATTCACTTTTTTACAACACCAAATTACAATCGAAGTCGGAGAACACAGAAATTGGATGACAATCATAGAACACAGAAGCAGAATTAAATCTATAGAACACAGAATTAGAATTAATGTCTTGGAACATATATTTAGAATTAGGTTTAAAACCCAGAATTAGAATCGGTCTTGGAACACCAAAGTCCATTTAAAGTTTTAGAATACAGAAATAGGATTCAAATCTTAGAACTGAGAATTAGAATTAAAGAATTAGAACACATAATTAGAATTAAAATCTTAGAACAAAGCATTAAAAGTAGTCTTGGAACACAATTAGAATGAATATCCTGAAACACAGAATTAGAAGTAAAATCTTAAAGCACAACAGTAGAGGTAATTTCATAGAACACAATTAGTACACATTTTAGTAGAGAAAATGAGAATTAAAGTCTTAGGACACAGATTTAGAACTGAAGTATTCAAACACAGAATTTGAATGAATCTTAGAGTACATAATTAGAATTAAAATCTAAAAACACACAATGAGAACTAGTCTTAGATCACAGAATTAGAATTAATGCCTTGGAACACACGATTAGAATTAAGATCTTAAAACACATAAATAGAAATAATGTCTTAGAAAAAAATTAGTATTAGTTTTAGAAGAGAGAATTACACTTTAAACACAGAATTAGAATTAAAATACTAGAGTACAGAATTAGAAGTAGTCTTAGAACACAGAATTTGAGTGATTGTCTTGGAACACAGAATTAGAATAAAAATGTGAAAACACAAAATTAGAAGTAATATCTTAGAACACTGTTAGTTTTAGAAGAGAGAAGTAGAATTAAAATCTTAGAATAAAGATTTAGGATTAAAGTCTTAAAACAAGGACTTAGGATTAAAGTATTAGAACTCAGAATTAAAATCTTACAACACAGAATTAGAATTATTATCAGAACGCAGAATTAGACTAAAGTCGCAGAGCACAGAATTAAAATTAAAGTCTTAGAGAACAGAATTACAGCTAAAATCTTAGAACACAGAATTAGAATTAAATTTCTAGACTGTTGGGATGGGAAGCTCAATTCCGTGTGGACAGTCTCGGGCGGGTAAAGGTGGGAGCTTCTAAATCTTAGAGCTCTCACGAGACCCCCCCAGGAAACGGCAGGGAATAGAGGTGAACCGAGCTATCTCGAGTAATTCCGCCTCTTCCCGTGAGAAACGTGATGGGAGAGAGATCTCCCCGCCCTCGAGATTGTCCCGGATCTGGGCGCACCTAGTTACCTAACAGCACGGTATTCAGATGCAAACTATGCGGTTGAAGGTTGAGTAGGATTGAGGAAGCCTGAAAGCTCTCTTAGCACGTGAGGAGCCAAGAGGACAGTAGGCTCCGCTTTTCTTCTTTCCTCTCTCCCCTCCCCCTCTCTCCCTGCTTGTACTTCTACTTCCAATCCCTTAAGATCTTAGCCTCCTTAGGAAATCTCCCCCTCTTCCTCCTAAGGAAGACCCCCCTGCACTTGTAACCGAGACCCTGAAATAAAGCTCAACCCTTGTTCGACTCTGGAACGTCCTTTCTCTCATATGAGCATCCGGTTTTGGCCAACCGAAGACCTTGGAGGTGAGGTAAGAAGGCTCGGGTAGCCCACACAGGCCTCTAGGCCTGGCACTAGACCACATATTTAGAATTGAATTCTTACAACACAGACTTAAAACTGGTCTTGGAACACAGATTTAGAATTAAACTTAAAACACAGAATCAGAATTTGTTTTACAACACCAAATTGCAAAGTCAGAGGACAAGAAATAGGATTACAAACTTAGAACACAGAAGCAGAAGTAAATCCATAGAACACAGAATTAGAATTAATATCTTGGAACATAAATTTAGAATTAGACTTAAAACGCAGAATTAGAATTAGTCTTAAAACATCAAATCACATTTAAAGTCTCAGAATACAGAAACAGAATTAAAGTCTTAGAACACAGAATTAGAATTAAAGAATTAGAACACATAATTCGAATTAAAATCCTAGAACAGAGAATTAAAATTAAAGTCTTAGAGAACACAATTAGAACTAAAATATTGAATACACCATTAGAATTATAGTCCTAGAGTGCAGATTTAGAATTGAAGTCTTAGAACACAGAATTAGAACTATTCTTGGCAAAGAGACTTAGAATTAAAATATTCAAAGGCAGAATTAGAATTAATTTTGGAATACTGAATCAGAGTTAAAATCTTAGAACAAAGAATTAGAATCAGTGTCTTAGAAGACAGAATTAGATTAATAATGTGAAAGCACAGAATTAGAAGTAATGTCTTAGAACACAATTAGTATTAGGTTTAGAACAAAGAATTAGAATTAAAGTCTTAGCACAATGATTTAGCATTAAAGTATTATTATAGAGACTAAGAATTAAAATCTTGGGACTCTGAATTAGAATTAAATTCTTAGAGAACAGAATTAGAAGTAAAAGAGTAGAATAGAGAATTAGAATTAAAATCCTACAAAGCAGATATAGAATTTCAGTCTCTGAACACAGAATTGGAACTAGTCTTGGAAGACAGATTTAGAATTGAAGTATTCAAACACAGGATTAGAAAGTTACAGAGTGAAGGTAAAAGGGTGGAACAGAATACATTATGCTTCATACGAAGCTAAAAAACAAAAACAAAAACAGGGGTAACAATCCTGGTCTCAGGCAAAGCGAAAGCAAAATTAGATCTAATTCTGGAAGGACTTATATGATCTGATGCTGAGCGAAAGGAGCAGAACCAGGAGAACTTTGTGCACAGCAACGACCACGCTGTGCAAGAGTTTTTTTTTTTTTTTCTGGTAGACTTGCAACTTCGTAATAATGCAAGAACTTAAAAAAAAAAATTCCCAATGATTTTCTAAAGCTAAGTGCCTTCCACACTCAGAGAAAGAACTATGGGATTCATTCACAGAATGTAGCAGGTCATGTTTGTTTGTGTGTATGTGTGTGTGTGTGTGTGTGTTATGTTTTGATTTGTTGTAGGATTTCTTCCATTTATTTCAGTTCATCTACACAGAAAGACTATAGTGAAAATATATTGAATAGGAAAGTATATGTAGATCCTATATAGAATTGTATACAGTCCTGGGGAGGAAGAAGGGTAGTTGGGGGTAGGTGAGGGGGGTAAAGATCTAAGTTTTATGGTAGTGATTGTAGAACATTAAAAAAATAAAATAATAATAATAAAAGATTAGATCTAATTAAAAGGGTTAAGGAAGGAAACTACATCTTGCTAAAAGGTACCATAGAAAATAAAGTAGTATCTATACTAAACATATATATACCAAGTGTTATAGCATCCAGATTCTTAGAGGAGAATTTCAGTGAGTTGCAGGAAGAAACAGACTGAAAACCTATGCTAGTGGTGGACCTCAAACTCCCCTTTACAGAATTACATAAATCAAACTGCAAAATAAACAAGAAAAATTAGGAGGTGAATAGAATATTAGAAAATTTCAATATGATAGACCTCTGGAGAAAACTGAATGGGGATAGAAAGGAATCTTTCTCTCCATCCTTCTTCCTCCCCCCTCCCCATCGTTTATGTTTCTCTCTCTCCTTTCTCGCTTTTCCTCCTCACCTGTGCTTTGCTTCTGACCACCAACTCCCTCAATCTGTCCTCCCTTCTATCAACCCTTCCTTTTCTCTCCCCTTTCCCCTACTACTTCTGCCCTCCCTTCAATCTACCCCCTTCCTTTTCTTCCTCTCCTACTTCTTATAGATTCAAACAATGTTTGCCTCCCTCCCTTCTTTCCCTCTATTATAATAGGTCTTTGCACCATTTCATGTGATATAACTTACCCTTTTCAGACTCCTCCTTTCTGTTTCTCCCAGTACAATCTTTATTTTTACCCCTTAATTTTTTTATCATTAAATCAAAGTCAACTTATATCCACACCCTCCATTTATGTATTCCCCTTCTACAAGTCATAATAAAAATGCAGTTCTCAAGAGCTACAAATATCATCACTCCATGTAGTAATGTAAACAGTTGAACGTTATTGAATATTTTTTTTTGTTTCCTGTTCGCCTTTTTATGCTTCTCCTGAGTCTGGTATTTGAAGGTTAAATTTTCTGTTCAGCTCTGAAATTTTCATCAGGAAAGATGGGAAGTCCTCTATTTTATTGAATGTCCATCTTCTCCCCTGAAAAATTATGCACAGTTTTGCTTGGTAGCTGATACTCATTTGCAATCCAAGCTCCTTTGCCTTCCAGAATATCATATTCCAAGCCCCTGATCCTTTAATGTAGAAGATACAAGGTCCTATGTAATCCTGACTGTGGTTCCACAATATTTAAATTGGGTTTTTTTGGCTGCTTGCACTATATATTCTCCTTGATCTGATAATTCTGGAACCTCCTATGATATTCCTTGGCATTTTTAATTTAGGATCTCTTTATGGTGGTGATTGGTGTGTTCCTTCAATGACTGTTTTACCCTCTGGTTCTAGGACCTCAGGGCAGTTTCTCTTGATAACTTCTTGAAAGATGCTGTTCAGGCTCTTTTATTTTTATTGTGGCTTTCAGGTAGACCAATAATTCTTAAATTATCTCTCCTAGATCTATTTTCCAGTTCAGTCGTTTTTCCAATGAGGTATTTTGCATTTTCCTCTATTGTTTCATTCTTTTGATTTTGTCTTACTGATTGTTGATGTCTCATATAGTCATTAGCTTCCGTTTGCCCAATTCTAATTTTTAACATATTGTTTTCTTCAGTTAGCTTTTGTACCTTTCCATTTCTGTTTTTCCATTTAGTCAACTATATATTTTAAGGAATTGTTTTCTACAGTCAATTTTTGTGATTCCTTTTCCAAGCTGTTTACTCTCTTGCATACTTCCCATTTCTTTTCCCAGTTTTTCTTCTCTCTCTCTTATCTGACTTTGAAAAGGTTTTTGGGGCTTGATATCAGTTCATATTCCTTTCTGAGCTTTCGGATGTTGGTATATTGATAATGTGAACTTCTGAATTTGTATTTTAGTGTTCCTTGTCTGCATAAAAAGAATCTATGGTCAGTGTCCATTTCTCTTTTTTGTTGATGATATTTGCCTACTTCCTGGCTTTTAAAGTTGAATTCTCCTGCTGGAGCACGGGGGCCACTGTCCCAATTTTCTTCTGCTGGTGGCCAGGAGCCTGGTTAGGGCTTAGTATGCTAGCTTGTGTGAGACTGTAGGGGTCTGACAACTTACATGGTGTTGAACTGGGGTTCTAGTGGTAGTGACTGGCATGTACTGTGGCCAGGTGGGGTTTTTTTTGCATTTCTCTGGGACTACACTGAACTTGGGGGTGGGGTGAGGGGTGCTGCACGATGCCTGCTCACATGGGGCTGTCCTGAGGCACTTAGAGAGCTGGCTGCTGGAAGAACCTATTTGGCTGGGGCTGCACTGAAACACAAAGAGGTTACTCTACTGGGGGATGCCTTCCTGCTGGCACGTGTGATGGTTCTTCAAGCTGGAATCTGTTGGTTCCCCTGGCTGTGCCAGGGCATGCAGGGGTTCTGATGTTTGCACTTAAGATCACGTCGAATAAGATGGGTGTTCTGTGTGAATTTCCTTCCACAATGATTACATTCATAAGGTTTCTCGCCAGTGTGGATTCTCTGATGCTGAAGAAGACAGGAGCTCCTTGTGAATGCTTTTCCATATTGATTACACTCATAAGGCCTTTCTCCAGTGTGGATTCTCTGATGTTCAGCAAGATTGTTTTTCTTGAGGAAAGTTTTGCCACATTGATTATATTCATAAGACTTCTCTGCAGTGTGGATTTTTTGATATACTATTTCTCTCCTAGTTAAGCCACAGAAACTCTCACTCATGAAATTTTGCTCCTCACTTTCTTCCACAGAAAGGTATAGCTCTTCAGGAGTCTCTATCATTTCAAGTCTGATCTCTCCTTCTGAAAGAAGCAAACAAGAAAATATGTATACACAGACACATATACTCACATATGTAATTATATCCCCCTTCCTCCATGGGTAAAATTTAAACTGAATTCCATTCCCCTTCCCTGGGTAAAGGGAAAAGGCCTCAAACATAAATGGGCAGAATCAATCATTTGGAAGTGGCATTAGCTCACAATCGAAAGAATGATTTAATTTACCAGGAGCTTCACACATAAGCTGTGACACAGGCAGGACCAGCATTCTCATGAAATTCACAACTCAGTCCACGAGTTCAGAATGCCTGAATGATTTAACCCAAATCTCAGCAGCTAAGACTAGAATTCAAGCCCTGTGATTGGGCACATTCTGTTCACAGCAATAGACAATTTGTCTTCACTTTTAATATTTCCTTCTCACTTTCCTTTTTCTTATCTGTACTTCCAATTTGTTCTTCACAGATATCATGCCATTTGGTTCACATGTGCTAAATATTCATATCCTTCAAGATCGCATGTGTAAGCAGAAATGCTACACTGGTCAATTGCTTTCATTCTTATGTTTCCTGTTGCAGTATCTGAGATCACGTGATGAACTCCAGCACTGTTTTTTCCTGCTTACCTGAGACATAAGAGATTTCATTTTGGCCTATTACTTTTTTGGCACAGTCATTACTTATTTCTTTTCAACAATTTATCTTTAAATAGCCCTGATCACTAAAATAAACACAACTTTTAAAAGTTGTGGCATTTTTCAGCTCCTTGTAAACATGTGTTTCATAAAGGAATGTGAGACCATCATCCTTTTGTAAGAAAATGAACAGTGTGCTGAATCTTAGTCCTCTCATGGCTCTTCCCGTTTAGTCATTCACAAACCCCTCCAAGCTTGGAGACAATGGTCTCTGGAGCTAAGAATTGGTCAAGGGCAATCATGCCCTTAAGCAGTCAATAATGACCCAGCTGGGTTACAAAGATGTTTTCCGTCTGGGAAAACAAGCTTGTGCCAGCTTTCACCCATGAAAGGTTCTTTCTGCAGTGATTCCAAACCACCATAACACAACGCTTTTGGGGATCGTGCCATGATTACATCAAGCTCTAACTGCTTCTGAGTGCAACATATTCTGTCAGTTTCTCAATTGGACATCAAATTATTCCCAAGCTTGTAGGAGGGTTGGATAGCCATGCACAGACCCTCACTGGCTGGCTGTCACCACACCAGAGCAGTCCTCTCATTTCTGGGTTACCTGGTATTTGCATCTCAGCCAAGCTGTAATCACCAGATCAAGCTGTTCCTGGGGTTCACATTTTTTGCAGCAGAGATGACAGGCTCTTTGAAAACCGTGGTTGCTAGGCATGCACAACAGAGGTCAAACCATCATGGACCCCCCACAACTATTCTCTAAAAACAGGTCTCAAATTGCCACTCAAATTGATCTCAGATTACGAAGGTTGTTTTTTGGTTAGATCTTCTCTTCCACTTACGCTACTATTTTATTTGGCAGCTTTTTGAAGGAATTGGTTGGCAACACTGATTAGTCATTCAGTAGCATCTCAGGGAGAGTGTAGTCACTTTGCCAGTGATTAAGAAAAAGGAAGTTATGTCAAAGAAATTCTATTCTTACAAAGGCGGTTTTATATATAAACACTTTTTTAAAAAAAATAAAGCAATATGTGCAATTGATCGTCAAGTCCATTTATCATTTAATAAATTACCTGTCATGTGCTAGTAGAAAAATAAATCTTTTATGTAGTAACTAACAATTCACTTTATTCAAGTTAGGAAACTAAGAACAAAAAGCTAATTTCCATCCCTCAGCAAGACAGTTTGTTCAATTCTCCCATTTTCCATCTCGTATGTATGGGGACATTTTTACAGCATTCTGTTTAAAAATCGAACAATGATCCTCTAGTCAGAAAGAGCACTGTTCAGATCTTGCCTCGAAACTTGCTGGTTCTGTGTCCCTGGACCTCTGTCTGCCTCAGGTTCTTCATCTGTAAAAGAAGCATAATAATATCTAATGAGGTGACATTTATAAAGTGTGTGGCACATCTATTGTTTTTATCATTATGATTATCATTATTTTCTCCCCAATTCTGCTCTCCTACTTCAACCATTATTATCCTCATTCTTTGTATTCCCTTATTTCCCTGTTTAATTACATGTATTTCCGTTCCAAAATAATCTCCCTTCGCTGAATCAGCTGAGAGCAAAGTTCATCATCTACTGTTCCTTCTGAAATTGTTTCCATTTTTGTATAGTAGGTGTGAGTTCCTTGACAACAGGGACCATCTTTTGCCTTTCTTTGTATCTTCAAGGCTTAGCACAGGGACTAGAACACAGAAGGTGTTTAATCAATGTTTACTGACTGACTGATTAGGCCCAAGGCTGTTACCAGGCCCCAGTCTCTACCTCCATCACAGCATTCTGGTTTCTCTCCTATTTGGCAATGGCAAGTTTGGTTTTCAAGTCATGTTTCTGCCTCTTTCTTGCACCCAATCACCTTTTAGTAGTCACCTTTGTCAGACTTTAACCCTGATGGAACTGGACCCGATCCAACACTGAAGATCACAGAGACTTCCTTCTAGGCTCCTGAAGGATCTCACACAATGGATCTCACACCTGGGAGTCTCTACCGCCCATCTACCTAAACTGAGGTGTGGTCATCTCCATGAACCTGGTCAATGATTCTCCAAGTATGGGACAGAGATTGAGTTGTAGAGATTCGGAAAAGGACTTGGGCTGGTGCCTTTGGAAAGCTCAGTCTTGGATTATTTCTAACTAAAACAGCAGCCTTTACCACTTTAGGTATGTACTACTGAATGAAGAGAGAGAAAATTAAGAAAGCAGGCTTCCTAGATCTACTGCAAATGTACAAATATAGGTACAGCATCTCAGCTGGGCCCTCACTACTGGGCCTTGTATGGCAAGGAAAGCCTTTGACATCTAACCGACTCCCTATGCCACTTGCCACAGCAACTTTAACAAATTTTTTCATTCCTCCCTAACGGCTTGCTTCTACCTGGACTCCTCCATCCACAACTTCTGACCTGAGAACGTGGCCTCATATTTCACTTTTAAAATAAAAAAGGACATTTACCAAGAACTACCTTCTCCTCACGATGGAAAGGTCACCTTTCTGCTTGCAAAATTCCTTTATATGTGCAAATAATTCCATCTCATCCTCGACCTCATTATATTTCATCCTCTGGTGTCCCAAATTTACCATTAATGTTCAGTGCCCTCAATCCAAATGATTCCATTCCTATGGTGACAAATAAACCCATTTGTCTCTAACCTTAAAACACTCTCACTTGATCCATGCAGCCCCATGAGATAGTGTCCAATAGTTTTTCTCCATTTATTTCATGGTGAAACAGCTTGAGTTGGCCACTTACAATCGATGCCTCTAGCACCTTTCCCTTCCTTTCTTTGCAACTCTTTGTAGTCTAGCTCCTAATTTCATTGTTCAACTAACACTCCTCTCTCCAAAATTACCAATACTCTCAAACCTGCTAAATTCAATGGCCATTTCTTAATCCTCCCCGCTCTTGACTTCTCTGGAGGCTCTGACATTGTCGATCCCCCCTTTTATTGATACTCTGTTCTCTAGGTTTTATTAACATTACTCTCCCCTGGTCCTCCTTCTACCATATCCAAAGAAATCTCATTCTCTTTCCTCTGACCCTCTCATCTTCCTATTTTCCTGATGCTATCCAAGGCATCCTCCCAACAGTACAGGCTCATAAATGAAGTGCCATGCACTCTCTCACTCCTATATTCACACTCCCCACTCCCACATTCAATCTCTTCCAAAGGCCTGTGATTACACCTGCGTGACCTCTCTTACATACACCCACTTCTCTACCAACACTCACTGTCTGGGTTCAGGACCCAGTCACCTCATACCTGAGATGTTGAAGAGCCTGCTGGTTGGTCCAGCTGCCTCGTCTCCCCCAAGTCCAGTAAATCCTTCACCCCATTACCAAGTTCATCTTCCTTAAGCTCTCACCTGACCATGTCACCACCTCCTGAACAAGCTCCAGCAAAAAAATCCAAAAGAAAATCCTCCCTTGGGCTGCTAAGGCACTTTATCACCAACCCTTCTCCTACTTTTCCAGTCTTCTTTCACCCCATTTCCGCCCTCCATCTATGCTACAATCCTGGGATACATGCCTCCCTTCTGTTCTGTGGGTAGGACCCTCCACTTCCTGACTCCATGGGTTTTCCTCACACTCTCTTTTAACTAGAATGCTCATCCTAGCTTCCCCGGAGCACCATCTGAAGCCCACCTCCCATGATAAGCCTTTCCCAGGCCTCCATCACTTTAGGTTCTTCCCTCTCTTGACCAGCTCCAATTTATCCTGTCCATAGTGGAGTGATATCTGCCCACTAGCCTGTGAACTCGATGAGAGCCAGAGCTGTCCCTTGCATCTCTTTGTCCCCAGTGCTTAGCACAAGGCCTGGCACATAGCAGCAGGTGCTTAAATGTTTGCTGACTTGAAGGTCTAAGAAAGAGCTCATATTGGGCAACCTAACCCCCCTTTTCACTTTCAGGAGAATTCCATGCCCCCGAATTCTATACAATGACTTCTTAGAGCATAGTAGATTGATCACTGGAATGGAGCTAAAAAAGCCCATGGGGTCCAACTCCCTCATTTGACAGATGGGCAAAATGAGGCTCCATGGTTCAGTGACTGGCCCAGGAAGTCACTGCTAAAACACATCTTAAACAGAATTTCAAGACAGCTCTTCCTGCCCCCAAATCTAGAACTTGCTTCACCACAATACAGATCAGCCACTTGTAATCACAGCCCTCATATACTGGCTCTTACCTCATTTACCTGGACAGTGGCTCCTCAGGCTTTCTTGGTCCAGCCTCCACGGTGCTTCCCTTTCCTCAAAATAAGAGATCACATCTTCTCTGGGAACTCCTGGATATGGGGAATCAGGGAGGGATGAGGATGGAGAGAAAGTTGTAATTTAGCTCTCTTTGGGGAAAGGGTATGCATCCAGAGGTGCTCCATGCTGAGATTCACTCCATTACATTCAAACATTAGTGCTTGTAATGCAAGTGACTCAAAACAGGATGTGCTACATTATCCTTTTGTACAACATATTCTGAGCCAGACTCTCAGCTCCCCTTCCCCCAATACTGAGGTGTTCCATTCTAGCAGAAAATCCTAACCCCAACAGGGAGAAAAAGAGTTCTGCCAAATCAGCCTCAAGTGCAAGCAACAGGGACCCTGAGAAATCCTCTTTGGCCCTGCCTCCCCCTGCCTGGTTCCTCACTCCGTGAAACCTTAAAAGTATTTGCCTTTTCAGATGACATCCTCCTGCTGGGAAACTCAAGAAACTCTAGTTGTTCCAAATTCTGATTCTCTGCCAGTCTGTCCTTCCTAACGATAGCAGGGGTATGCAAGCAAGGAGCACGGGGTAGTTAGTTGCCATAGCATTTCTTTTGGGAAGAGGTAGGGGAGAAGATCATGGAACCAATTTGGAATCAGAAAAGTTGGTCTAGGGGTCCCTTCTTTGTAGAAGGATGGACTCATTCTATAATTTCCATTATCAAGAATTCAGAGGCAGTGGAGATGCTGAGGGCTGGAGAGATAGAGGAACCTGAGACTGGAGTTCCCTGTGGGGACCATCTGAAAAAGAATTCATGGACTCAAGCATTCTTGAGGTCAAGTGGATAACGATGTATTATGCTTTTCAGCAGGTAAGAGTTCTTAGAGAACCTGTCACCTTAAAGGGGTAAAAGTCAACTTTATATAGGATATTCTATCATAAGACATGTGCCAAACATGCTCCTTAGATGATTCATGGTGAGATTAGGGAGTGGCTAAGGAGTGGCTAGTTCTTAAAGGAACATGCACTTTCAGTATCTACTGTGCAGATATTTTACCCAGAGTTCATCGGGAAATAGCCCAAGTGGTGGCTACATGTAGGTGTGGTTTTAGGTCTGAATCATCACTGAGTCAATTAACAGTCAGGAATGACTGAGAAATACCCAGGATGCCCCCATCAATGTCGTGTTAGACAAGATAAACACAAGGGAGTACGTGTATGTCTCAGTCTAGGGCACACAGGATTCATCAGTGAGTAGTAAATGTCTTTATTACCCAGTACACAGTACACAACCACTTCAGCCAGTACACAGCTGGTTCAAGCTAATAAATTCTATAGAAGCAGCTGGCTACTGTATCAGGTAAAGAGACCCAGGGTAAGCTGTCCTTAGGCTGAGGAGAAACTGCCTGAAACAGTGTTTTGAGGCTAGGGAGAAACGTGATTTTAGAATTGGGGTCCAAGCACAAGAAGCAAGCACCCCACTGGAGAGAGCCCTGGACCTGGAGTCAGGAATACCTAAGTTTAAATCCAGCCTCCAGCAGTTACCAGCTGGGTGCCCCTGGACAACTCACTTAATCTCCGTTTGCCTCACTTTCTTCAGCTCTCAGAAGTGGATAATAAAATCCCCTAACTTGGAAGGTTATTATGAAAATAATGTATCATAACATTCAAAATTTCTTTACTTGGCACTTGGCTCTACACCTGGCAAACAGTGGGTGAATATAAACGCTTCTTCCCTTTCCTTCCTTTCCCGCTATCTGTGCTGGAAGTTTGGGGCAAGAGGAAGGAAGATTCAGGACAAGCCTACCACACTGGGCACAACTAGGCTCTTTAACCTACTAACTGATGTTTGTGAAAAGGAAGACTACTCCAAATATTCAATCCATCCCTGGGTGGAAGGGGTTACAAGGAAAAGCTGTCTGAGCAGTTTTCAGTGATTTGGCAGCAAAATCCATGTCCATCTGAGATCAGGGCCACATATGAGATGCTTCCGCATTGATTGGACTTTTGACCTGAAGCTGCCTAGAATCAGTAAGAGACAACTTCAACAGCAACAGAGGAAACCCTCAGCTCCCTGTCGCCCGATGCAGACTTTCTATAGGAAAACCAGGCAGCAGGAGGATTCTGTCTCTTGGGCACAGGAAACATACACTTTTCTCTCTCTAATAACTGATAAGTGCTCCAGACTCTGAACACCAGGGAATGAAGATATTCCCTTTTATTGCAGACTCTGAGTTACCAGGGGAAGTGTCCTTACCCACGGAGAGCAGATTCTGGGCATTCTCCAGCATGACTTCCTTGTGCAGTTCCTTCTGATCGGGATCCAAGAGGCCCCACTCCTCCTGGGTAAAGTCCACAGCCACGTCCTTGAACGTCACCAACCCCTAAATCATCCAGACTCATAGGATATAGAACCGAAAGACACATCAGAGGTAAATAATCCATCCCTCATCAATTTACAGGAAGAGAATGAAGGCCAGAGAACGTGGTTGAGTGTCACTCAGCACTTGAAATCACAGTCATCAAGAGCCCAACTGAACTTTGAGAAATGCATTTTATATGATCAGTTGGAATAAAGTTGAGAAATGTCTTATTATGAAATGTGTCTTCCTATGGAAACAAGGAGAAAATATTCTGTCTCTGAGGGAAGTGGATCTGTGGAGAAGACAGAGTGATGCAAAATTTCTTCCTCATCAGAACTGATAAAAGTGATATGTTCTAAAAGAAATTCTATGAAGAGATTGTGAGTATTTGGGGGAGAAGGGGAGAGTTTTATATGATCCCTTAAAAGAGAATAACGTCCAGGACACAGTTTGCTTCGTGAGAGGCTGAAATAAAGTCTTATCTAGATAAAAACATGAAGAGGGCTCTGAAGAGATATTCATTAGTATTGGAACTGCATTGAGTGGTATGAGACCGTCAAGTAAAGAAGAGTCATCTGTGGTTACATTGAGGGCTTGAGGTCACTCTGGGGATGACGTGTCATAGCCAAAACAGGGAGAAAAAGTGGCCAGATATACGGGGAAGAGAACCAGGAGAGAGTGGTGCCCCCAAAAATAAGAGAGAAGAGAGTATCGTGGAGAAGAGAGTGATCAACAGTGTCAAAGACAAGAGAGAGATCCGGGACCAGCAGGATGGAGGTGACCTCTCCCCTCCTTAGGTAGTCTCAGAAAAGAAAGGACACACAGGGGAGCAGGTGAGGAAGAAGGGAGAGAGACTGAAAAGGTGGAGAAAGGAGGGAGGCATTACTATAGGGTGGGAGGGGGCATCAGTGGTGAATATTGTCATGGGTGAAGGGAGATGAAGGCTTCACACTGAGCCCTGGGGGCGAGGGGTGGGGGGAGGGTTAGTGCGTGAAAAGTCTGCTTGTCCTGGGGTGGGAGGGAATTGCAACCCTTTGGAGCAGCTAGCACTGGAAAGATTAGGAGATCATGAAAACAGTGCTGAGATTTCCAGGATGATGTAGAAGAAAAATAAAGGTCAACAAGAAAGAGCAGAGATCAGCAGATGTTCCCTACCCTAGAGCTTTCCTCCTTCTGCCACCTGCAGGGATACATGTTACTCTGAAAGTGATGTACAATGGAAAAGGGGAATCCATGAGAAAAAGCCATAGGTTCCCAAAGTGGACAACACCATACCTGGGTGTTGGGGGGGTTTGCTGGAATAATCCAGGGAGGTGATAGTAGTTTCAGGTGCAAGTGGGGGACATTGAATAAAAATAAGAGGGTGGTGGAAGCATAAGGAAAGAAGGGGAGAAAATTTTGAAAAAACATTCACACAGGTTTCATCTGTTGTGTAATAGAGTTAAAATCATGACGATTACATCATGTTCCTAATAAACACGCAAAATGTAACCTCTATGCCATCAGTGGTCAAGTCCACCAACAGGTCTTAACAAGCAAGTATTGGCAGGTGAGTGTGTCCCACATTGTGGGGCAGTCCAGTATGCATGGGCAGGAATATGTGCGTGCAATGACTTGCTTACAGTACAATACTACATGGTTACATGGATCATCATCAACATTTCAATGTGGGAAACATGGACAGTCTACCAGTGCCATGCCAGGAAACTGAATTGCTTCCATTTGAATTTTCTCAGGAAGATTCTGCAGATCACCTGCAAGATAAGGTATCAGACACTGAGGTCCTCACTCAAACTAAACTTCCAAGCATTCAAACTATGCTTTAGAGAGCACAACTCCCATGGGTTGGCCACATGGTTTGAATGCAAAGTGTATGCTTGCCAAAAAGACTGTTTTATGGAGAACTTGCGTGGGGCACGCATTCACATGGTCAGAAGATGTGATACAAAGACACTCTCAAGGTCTCTCTCAAGAATTTTGGAATTGATTGTGTGGCATGGGAGACACTGGCACAGGACCACTTAGCATGGCTTGCCCGTATCAGAAAAGGGGCTGTATCCATGAGCAAAGCAGAATTGAAACAGCTCAAAGGAAAGAGAGGATGTACAAGTTCAGAGTGTTCACCCCAAATGTTTAAGCAGACCATCGGTGCCCACACTGTGGTAGAGCATTCCAAACTCATATTGCTCTGTCTGATCAGCCACAGTCAGACATAGTGAAACTTTAATCTAGCATAGTGATTTCATTCTGGTCCTCTCTGAGAAAGAAGGACAACAACCCACCCGTTCTGGGTCAGAAATGTAATCATTTTATTAATAAGGCCAGCAAGTTTATTAATAAAAAGATTGCCATTTGGCCATCTGTCTTAGATCAAAGACAATCATGTGGGGAGGCTGAGGGCCTATGTATTCTTTTGGGAGAAGAGTGGCAATCATTTCTCATCGGTTAATCATTAATGAGAGAAAGAATATGACAATGTGCAGCTATCTATATCTATACTCAGTTTAGAGAATGTGTGTCCCACCCAAGCCAGAGTATAATGTAATGGCTACTCCCCACAAGACCTGGGCAGGGTCTTGAACAAGAAAGTACGTCCAATCTCATTATCAGCAAAGTCCTTCAAGAAAGTGAACATTTTAAAAATTAGGACTTTAGATAAAGGGAGCAGGGTGGATCTCCCCAAATCATCGGTTATTAATAATCACTTCTCTGTAAGAGGGAAAAATCTCATTCCAAATAAACAAAGTAGTCATACAATATTCCAAAGCACTCAAAAAGAGTTGCACAGATTCAATTACAAAGGAATCCTTAAAGAAATGAAGGTCAGCGTAAACGGATGGGAGAATATCCAGTGTCACTATAATAAAAATGACACTATTACCCAAAATAATTTATAATTTTAATGCCATACTAATGTCACAGGAAATTTTACAAAAACATAAACTGAGGCATTTCTCCCAGCCAGATAACATTCATTAACAGGGGCAGGTTTGTTGTTGTGTTTTTCCTTTGCTTTTGAAAAAGACCATGATATCAGAGAAATGATGACACGTCTTTCTCTTGACTGTGTGTTGAGTGAGGGAGGTCTGTGCAAGGTCACTAGCCTCATTTGTGCTCCGGAGCCATCTGGATCCAGTGACCAGATATTCATCAGGATGACTAGAGATGGCCCAGGATGCAATGGGAGACCTTGGGCTTTTGAGACTGGCCTTTTCAGGTATTCACTTAGAGGGAGTTAACGTCCCTTGAGTGAACAGGCCTCTTTAAGAAGTAGTCAAGGAATGGCCCTTTTAATGAACAAAAGAGAAAAAAATGACTAAATCGAGTATTCTGATAATAAAGGATGGATCAAAAGGCCCTGCTCTGGCCCATGGACTCCTAATTGAAAATACAGTTCATTTCTACAAGCACACAAGAAAGAACAAAAATTCTATTATTGGTTACCATCACAGGGATGAGGGATCATCATTGGTTATGTCACAGAAGGCAGACATAGACTCCATGTCCCATGAGGACCACTCCCTCTGTCTCTAGGGCATGTTTCCGTAAATTGATGGGTCTTGGATGAAACCTGAGATAGCTGATGAGGACCCAGATGTGGGAGACTTACTGCCTGGGTAGGGGGAGAGTGTAAGACAAGACTATCTTAATTGTTAAAGATCTTTTCAAGGATCCAAATCTTGCTGGAAATGCTAAGATAATGTGTAAAGAGAGTACTGACAACAGGGTTTTTCTTTAGCTAATGAGCTTAAGCAGAGAGAATGAGAGAGAGAGTGAGGAGGAAGGTGGTATTGCACTGTGACACTGTGGAGGGACAGCACTCACCTGAGGTGAGGGTCTGCAGCTCCCAGCAGCCATTCCCTCTGGCTCCAGGTTCCCTGCTTGGGCCAGGCCTTGGTCCTCTGCAGACTGACCTGGGGAGAGAGAAGGACCCAGGGGGTAAATGCCCTCCCTGCCCCTCCCTTACAATTTCCCCCTCTCCAAGCCTGTCTCTCCCCACCCCCATGCCTCCCTCTGAGGAGACTGCCAGGATTGCATTTGGGCCCCAGATGAACTCAAAGAGGTGGCAAGTTGGGATTCTTGAGGCTATTGATCACTGTCAGTGCAGATTGACCAGAGGGAAACTCTCCTCATCTAAATGAAAATGTGCTCTCCCACTGGATCATTGGATCATTGGATCTTTAAGCCTCAGATCTGACCTTCATGCAACATAGACTTAAAATTCACCATTAGGAATGGTGTTGGAGGTGTAAGAATCAGAATTACATGTAATTGGATCAGAATGGCTTCACTCTACTCTGAATGCAGTCAGTCTCGTGTCAAAGCAACAGATGGATCAAGTGATTTTCCTATGTGAGATAATGCAAATGTTCATTCAGCCAAACTGAGTTCATTTGACAGGCAATGTTGTTCCATGTTTTAAATCCAGAATACTTTCTGATACACTTCCACCATCAGTTTTCAGTCAACGAAATTTAAGAAATGCAAATTAAAACAATACACAAACAATATCACACTTAACATGACAAAAGAGGAAAATGATAAATGTCGAAGATGTGGGAAAACTGGAACACTAATACATCGTTGGGGGAGAGGTGCACTGACTGAAAAATAGAAAACCACCCACATATGCAAAAATATTTATATCACCTCTTTTTGTGGTGGCAAAGAATTGGAAATTGAGTGGATGCGGAGGCATGCAAGCAAGGAGCACAGGGTAGTTAGCTGCCATAGCATTTATTTTGGGAAGAGGTAGGGGAGAAGATCATGGAACCAATTTGGAATGAGAAAAGTTGTTCTTGGTGTCCCTTCTTTGTAGAAGGATGGACTCATTCCATAGTTTCCATTATCAAGAAATTAGAGGTTGTGGAGATGCTGAGGGCTGGAGAGATAGAGGAACCTGAGACTGGAGTTCCCTGTGGGGACCATCTAAAAAAGAATTCATGGACTCAGACATTCTTGAGGTCAAGGGGGTAAAGACGTATTATGCTTTCTGCAGGCAGGAGTTCTTAGGGAACCTGTCACCTTAAAGGGGTATAAGTCAAGTTTATATAGGATATTCTATCATAAGACATGTGCCAAACATGCTCCTTAGATGATTCATGGTGAGATTAGGGAGTGGCTAAGGAGTGGCTAGTTCTTAAAGGAACATGCACTTTCAGTATCTACTGTGCAGATATTTTACCCAGAGTTCATCGGGAAATAGCCCAAGTGGTGGCTACATGTAGGTGTGGTTTTAGGTCTGAATCATCACTGAGTCAATTAACAGTCAGGAATGACTGAGAAATACCCAGGATGCCCCCATCAATGTCGTGTTAGACAAGATAAACACAAGGGAGTACGTGTATGTCTCAGTCTAGGGCACACAGGATTCATCAGTGAGTAGTAAATGTCTTTATTACCCAGTACACAGTACACAACCACTTCAGCCAGTACACAGCTGGTTCAAGCTAATAAATTCTATAGAAGCAGCTGGCTACTGTATCAGGTAAAGAGACCCAGGGTAAGCTGTCCTTAGGCTGAGGAGAAACTGCCTGAAACAGTGTTTTGAGGCTAGGGAGAAACGTGATTTTAGAATTGGGGTCCAAGCACAAGAAGCAAGCACCCCACTGGAGAGAGCCCTGGACCTGGAGTCAGGAATACCTAAGTTTAAATCCAGCCTCCAGCAGTTACCAGCTGGGTGCCCCTGGACAACTCACTTAATCTCCGTTTGCCTCACTTTCTTCAGCTCTCAGAAGTGGATAATAAAATCCCCTAACTTGGAAGGTTATTATGAAAATAATGTATCATAACATTCAAAATTTCTTTACTTGGCACTTGGCTCTACACCTGGCAAACAGTGGGTGAATATAAACGCTTCTTCCCTTTCCTTCCTTTCCCGCTATCTGTGCTGGAAGTTTGGGGCAAGAGGAAGGAAGATTCAGGACAAGCCTACCACACTGGGCACAACTAGGCTCTTTAACCTACTAACTGATGTTTGTGAAAAGGAAGACTACTCCAAATATTCAATCCATCCCTGGGTGGAAGGGGTTACAAGGAAAAGCTGTCTGAGCAGTTTTCAGTGATTTGGCAGCAAAATCCATGTCCATCTGAGATCAGGGCCACATATGAGATGCTTCCGCATTGATTGGACTTTTGACCTGAAGCTGCCTAGAATCAGTAAGAGACAACTTCAACAGCAACAGAGGAAACCCTCAGCTCCCTGTCGCCCGATGCAGACTTTCTATAGGAAAACCAGGCAGCAGGAGGATTCTGTCTCTTGGGCACAGGAAACATACACTTTTCTCTCTCTAATAACTGATAAGTGCTCCAGACTCTGAACACCAGGGAATGAAGATATTCCCTTTTATTGCAGACTCTGAGTTACCAGGGGAAGTGTCCTTACCCACGGAGAGCAGATTCTGGGCATTCTCCAGCATGACTTCCTTGTGCAGTTCCTTCTGATCGGGATCCAAGAGGCCCCACTCCTCCTGGGTAAAGTCCACAGCCACGTCCTTGAACGTCACCAACCCCTAAATCATCCAGACTCATAGGATATAGAACCGAAAGACACATCAGAGGTAAATAATCCATCCCTCATCAATTTACAGGAAGAGAATGAAGGCCAGAGAACGTGGTTGAGTGTCACTCAGCACTTGAAATCACAGTCATCAAGAGCCCAACTGAACTTTGAGAAATGCATTTTATATGATCAGTTGGAATAAAGTTGAGAAATGTCTTATTATGAAATGTGTCTTCCTATGGAAACAAGGAGAAAATATTCTGTCTCTGAGGGAAGTGGATCTGTGGAGAAGACAGAGTGATGCAAAATTTCTTCCTCATCAGAACTGATAAAAGTGATATGTTCTAAAAGAAATTCTATGAAGAGATTGTGAGTATTTGGGGGAGAAGGGGAGAGTTTTATATGATCCCTTAAAAGAGAATAACGTCCAGGACACAGTTTGCTTCGTGAGAGGCTGAAATAAAGTCTTATCTAGATAAAAACATGAAGAGGGCTCTGAAGAGATATTCATTAGTATTGGAACTGCATTGAGTGGTATGAGACCGTCAAGTAAAGAAGAGTCATCTGTGGTTACATTGAGGGCTTGAGGTCACTCTGGGGATGACGTGTCATAGCCAAAACAGGGAGAAAAAGTGGCCAGATATACGGGGAAGAGAACCAGGAGAGAGTGGTGCCCCCAAAAATAAGAGAGAAGAGAGTATCGTGGAGAAGAGAGTGATCAACAGTGTCAAAGACAAGAGAGAGATCCGGGACCAGCAGGATGGAGGTGACCTCTCCCCTCCTTAGGTAGTCTCAGAAAAGAAAGGACACACAGGGGAGCAGGTGAGGAAGAAGGGAGAGAGACTGAAAAGGTGGAGAAAGGAGGGAGGCATTACTATAGGGTGGGAGGGGGCATCAGTGGTGAATATTGTCATGGGTGAAGGGAGATGAAGGCTTCACACTGAGCCCTGGGGGCGAGGGGTGGGGGGAGGGTTAGTGCGTGAAAAGTCTGCTTGTCCTGGGGTGGGAGGGAATTGCAACCCTTTGGAGCAGCTAGCACTGGAAAGATTAGGAGATCATGAAAACAGTGCTGAGATTTCCAGGATGATGTAGAAGAAAAATAAAGGTCAACAAGAAAGAGCAGAGATCAGCAGATGTTCCCTACCCTAGAGCTTTCCTCCTTCTGCCACCTGCAGGGATACATGTTACTCTGAAAGTGATGCACAATGGAAAAGGGGAATCCATGAGAAAAAGCCATAGGTTCCCAAAGTGGACAACACCATACCTGGGTGTTGGGGGGATTTGCTGGAATAATCCAGGGAGGTGATAGTAGTTTCAGGTGCAAGTGGGGGACATTGAATAAAAATAAGAGGGTGGTGGAAGCATAAGGAAAGAAGGGGAGAAAATTTTGAAAAAACATTCACACAGGTTTCATCTGTTGTGTAATAGAGTTAAAATCATGACGATTACATCATGTTCCTAATAAACACGCAAAATGTAACCTCTATGCCATCAGTGGTCAAGTCCACCAACAGGTCTTAACAAGCAAGTATTGGCAGGTGAGTGTGTCCCACATTGTGGGGCAGTCCAGTATGCATGGGCAGGAATATGTGCGTGCAATGACTTGCTTACAGTACAATACTACATGGTTACATGGATCATCATCAACATTTCAATGTGGGAAACATGGACAGTCTACCAGTGCCATGCCAGGAAACTGAATTGCTTCCATTTGAATTTTCTCAGGAAGATTCTGCAGATCACCTGCAAGATAAGGTATCAGACACTGAGGTCCTCACTCAAACTAAACTTCCAAGCATTCAAACTATGCTTTAGAGAGCACAACTCCCATGGGTTGGCCACATGGTTTGAATGCAAAGTGTATGCTTGCCAAAAAGACTGTTTTATGGAGAACTTGCGTGGGGCACGCATTCACATGGTCAGAAGATGTGATACAAAGACACTCTCAAGGTCTCTCTCAAGAATTTTGGAATTGATTGTGTGGCATGGGAGACACTGGCACAGGACCACTTAGCATGGCTTGCCCGTATCAGAAAAGAGGCTGTATCCATGAGCAAAGCAGAATTGAAACAGCTCAAAGGAAAGAGAGGATGTACAAGTTCAGAGTGTTCACCCCAAATGTTCAAGCAGACCATCTGTGCCCAAACTGTGGTAGAGCATTCCAGACTCATATTGGTCTGTCTGATCAGCCACAGTCAGACATACTGAAACTTTAATCTAGCATAGTGATGTCATTCTGGTCCTCTCTGAGAAAGAAGGACAACAACCAACCCGTTCTGGGTCAGAAATGTAATCATTTTATTAATAAGGCCAGCAAGTTTATTAATAAAAAGATTGCCATTTGGCCATCTGTCTTAGATCAAAGACAATCATGTGGGGAGGCTGGCAGCTTATGTATTCTTTTGGGAGAAGAGGGGCAATCAATTCTCATCGGTTAACCATTAATGAGAGAAAGAATATGACAATGTGCAGCTATCTATATCTATACTCTGTTCAGAGAATGTGTGTCCCACCCAAGCCAGAGTAGAATGTAATGGCTGCTCCCCACAAGACCTGGGCAGGGTCTTGAACAAGAAAGTACTGTCAAATCTCATTATCAGCAAAGTCCTTCCAGAAAGGGAACATTTTAGAAATCAGGACTTTAGATAAAGGGAGCGGGGTGGATCTCCCCAAATCACAGGTTATGAATAATCACTTCTCTGCAAGAAGGAAAAATCTCATTCCAAACAAACAAAATATTCATACAATATCCCAAAGGACCCAAAAAGAGTTGCACAGATTCAACTACAAAGGAATCCTTAAAGAAATGAAGGTCAGCGTAATGGGATGGGAGAATATTCGGTGTCACTATAATAAAAATGACACTATTACCCAAAATAATTTATACATGTAATGCCACACTAATGTCACAGGAAATTTTACAAAAAACATAAACTGAGGCATTTCTCCCAGCCAGATAACTTTCATTAACAGGGGCAGGTTTGTTGTTGTGTTTTTCCTTTGCTTTTGAAAAAGACCATGACATCAGAGAAATGATGACACGTCTTTCTCTTGACTGTGTTTTGAGTGAGGGAGGTCTGTGCAAGGTCACTAGCCTCATTTGCCCTCCTGAGCCATCTGGATCCAGTGACCAGATATTCATCAGGATGACTAGAGATGGCCCAGGATGCAATGGGAGACCTTGGGCTTTTGAGACTGGCCTTTTCAGGTACTCACTTAGAGGGAGTTAATGTCCGTTGAGTGAACAGGCCTCTTTAAGAAGTAGTCAAGGAATGGCCCTTTTAATGAACAAAAGAGAAAAAAATGACTAAATCGAGTATTCTGATAATAAAGGATGGATCAAAAGGCCCTGCTCTGGCCCAAGGACCCCTAATTGAATGTACATTCATTTCTACAAGCACACAAGAAAGAACAAAAATTCTATTATTGGTTACCATCACAGGGATGAGGGATCATCATTGGTTATGTCACAGAAGGCAGACATAGACTCCATGTCCCATGAGGACCACTCCCTCTGTCTCTAGGGCATGTTTCTGTAAACTGATGAGTCTTGGATGAACCCTGAGATAGCTGATGAATACCCAGATGTGGGAGACTTACTGCCTGGGTAGGGGGAGAGTGTAAGACAAGACTATCTTAATTGTTAAAGATCTTTTCAAGGATCCAAATCTTGCTGGAAATGCTAAGATAATGTGTAAAGAGAGTACTGAGAACAGAGTTTTTCTTTAGCTAATGAGCTTAAGCAGAGAGAATGAGAGAGAGAGTGAGGAGGAAATTGGTATTGCATTGTGACACTGTGGAGGGACAGCACTCACCTGAGGTGAGGGTCTGCAGCTCCCAGCAGCCATTCCCTCTGGCTCCAGGTTCCCTGCTTGGGCCAGGCCTTGGTCCTCTGCAGACTGACCTGGGGAGAGAGAAGGACCCAGGGGGTAAATGCCCTCCCTGCCCCTCCCTTACAATTTCCCCCTCTCCAAGCCTGTCTCTCCCCACCCCCATGCCTCCCTCTGAGGAGACTGCCAGGATTGCATTTGGGCCCCAGATGAACTCAAAGGGGTGGCAAGTTGGATTCTTGAGGCTATTGATCACTGTCAGTGCAGATTGATCAGAGGGAAACTCTCCTCATCTAAATGAAAGTGTGCTCTCCCACTGGATCATTGGATCGTTGGATCTTTTAGCCTCAGATCTGACCTTAATGCAATATAGACTTAAAATTCACCATTAGGAATGGCGTTGGAGGTGTAAGAATCAGAATTACGTGTAATTGGATCAGAATGGCTTCACTCTACTCTGAATGCAGTCAGTCTTGTGTCAAAGGAACAGATGGATGAAGTGATTTTCCTATGTGAGATAATGCAGACATGCATTCAGCCAAACTGAGTTCATTTGACAGGCAATGTTGTTCCATGTTTTAAAACCGGAATACTTTCCGATACACTTCCACCATCAGTTTTCAGTCAACGAAATTTAAGAAATGCAAATTAAAACAATACACAAATAATATCACACTTAACATGACAAAAGAGGAAAATGATAAATGTTGAAGATGTGGGAAAACTGGAACACTAATACATCGTTGGGGGAGAGGTGCACTGACTGAAAAATAGAAAAGGACCCACACATACAAAAATATTTATATCACCTCTTTTTGTAGTGACAAAGAATTGGAAATTGAGGGGATGCCCATCAATTGAGGAATGAGTGAACAAGTTGTGGTTGATGAATGTGTAATGGGAGTTAAAAATCTTCCCCACCCACTGATAGGCCGCAGGTACATTGAGGGAGGCTTGATTAGGGGAGACTTGTTTCCTGTGAAGGCCCATACCTTTTCCTGATTGCTAAGGAAGCTCTGGGTCATCAGGGAGCATGCCGTCTAGCTCTGAAAAGAGCATATATACTCTGAGCAGAGGTTTTACTTTGGAGCTTAGTTTTGAAAGGTCTGTTTGCTAGATGAGACTCTGGGAAGTGACTTAACAGACCCTTGGCTTTGGAAACCCAAAAGTTGGTACTTCCCTCTCTGGTAGCTATGTATATATGTAATGGTTAGACAATTGGAAGCCTGTCTGTTGGTCCCTGTATGTTGAATGTTATTACAGTGATTGTTAACCCTCAAAAACTCAAAAGTTGCCTTTCTTTTTATAAATGCACATCTCAGAACCTGTGATAGCAGACCCTCCTGTATATGTGAGGGTGCTTACTGAGACACAATGTAATGTAATACTACTGTTCCAAAAGAAATGGTGAGCTGGCTGACTTCCCAAAAACCTGAAAAGTTCTGCATGAACTAATGGTGAATGAAGTGAGCAGAACCTGGAGAGCATTGTAGCTGGTAACAGCAACATTGTTCTGTGACCAACTTTGATGATCTAACACAACTCCAAAACTCAAGAAGAAAAATTCACCCATATCTAAAGAAAAAACGATGGAGTCTGAACGTAGATCAAAACAGATGATTTTCTTTTTTGCTTTTCTTTCTTATGGTTTTTCCCTTTTCTTCTGATTCTTCTTTCAGAACGTGACTAATGTGAAAATGTTTAATATGATCATACAGGTATAGCCTGTTAGGGGCGGAGCCCTAATTACCGCATCAAGTCACCCTGCCCAGGGGTCTTCAGACTTCTCTGGCTCCCCCCTTGGGGATCAGGGGGAGAAATTATCAGGCAGAACTCCGGAGGTGGATAACAGCACCTTTATTACATGATAGTCAGCCAGAAGTCCCCCCGACCCCTTCCGTGTTGTGCCTTATATCCCCCAAAGCTCACCCTCCTATTCTGGGTAAGCCCCTCCCCAGTTCCTCCCTGAGGGCGGAGCCCAGCCCAGTGCAGTAGAGCCGCCCCAGTGCCAGCGTGGCAATGACGCGTCAGCAGTGCCACCGTGGCAAAGCCACGTCAGCAGGTCCAGACTCTTGGGCGTCTCCTATCCACCCAGGGGGCCCAGGTCCAGAGCGCCCCTCACAATAGCCTATAGCAGATCACTTTCTCTCATAGGCCAGGGGAAGTGGAAGGAGGGGGTGTAATTTAGAACTCGAAATCTTATAAAAATGAATGTTGAAAAGTAAAAATAATTTCAAGTAAGAAATTTTATGCTTCCAATTTTTCTCACATTGGGATTTTGGGGAAATTATTGCATAAGGAATGCTGTTCATCTGAAAAATGATCTCTAGTGTTCAGTCGTTTTCAGTCACATCCAACTCTATCTGATTCAATTTGGGCTCTTCTTGGAAGAGATCCTGGAGTGGATTGACGTTTGCTTCTTCACTTCATTTTAGAGATGAGAAAAATGAGGCAAACAGGGTTCCGTGACTTGCTGAAAGGAAGGAGGGAGGTGGAGGGGGGACGAGGTGAGGAGTGGGCACAGGAAGGGGAGGAGAGGCAGGGGGACGGAGGAGGAGAGGAGGCGGAAGGGGAAGGAGGGAGGCAGGAAAGAAGGGCCCCGCCACCGGCAGGGAGGAGTCCCCTCCTCCCAAGCACAACTTAGTCACGCAGCTAAGAAGTATCTCAGATGAGTTCCTGACCTCAGGCCCCTCTCACCACCTACCTGCCATGATGGATTTCTAATGGGTGAAGCAATTGTATCCTTAGAAAATTAACTCCTCTTCTGACCTGGATGCTGTGAAATAATGAATTAAGTTGTCAGAGAGTATGCTTACAATGTTTAAAAACCACTACATACCGTGTATATTTTACTTGAAAATGAAAAATAAAGTACTTTTTGAGAATAGTACAAAGCACCCTCTTTGCTCCATTTCTATCAATTAAATTCTCCTTTTCTATGAGGTTCTTTGAAGAACTTTCATGTTATGAAATCATATTATCATATATGATTATATAATCATAATATATTATATATAAATATTCAATTAATTATCAATCAATTGATTAAATAACTAATATTAATATTTAATATATTGTATATTTATATATAAATATTATTAATTATATATTATTATATATAATAATAATACTATTGTATAATAATATATCATAATATGAAATCATATTATGAAATATGAGCCTTTGGACTTTCTCTTTGGGCAAGGTCATTAAATGTTAGCCCATGGAAGAAGCTCCTGAAAGCTCCAGTTTTCAAGTGCTGAAGTATTTTAGTAATTGAGACCTCCCTTTCACAACTGAAGTGCAGTGTTAGGGCAGAAGCCCAGTGGAAAGGGAAGGAGTGGAAGCCTGGAGCCAGGGGAGGGGGGAGGTAGGGCTGGCTCAGCACCAATTTAGAGTTAGGGTTAGGGTTAGACTACAGGGCAGCTGGCATGGGGTCTGAGGATCCAACGATGGAGCCACGACTCCTCTTCTCTTGAATCCAGCCCCCCCCCCCCACACCCTTCTCCTCCTCAAGAGGCTTATCTGAGTGGGGGTCAGGAGGCAGGAAGCTCCCTTAAACCAATCTAACCAACACTGGTGCTCCCATAATGCACCCAGTGTCAGCCAAAAGTGCCCTGCAATGTCCTTGTGACCAGGCTGGCTGCTAGGCACTCCCACCAGACACACATCTTTCCTGCTAACCCTTTAAGCTTTCCTGGGGTGGAAAAATTTTTCACAAACCCTGTTTTACCGAATTTGTTTTAAGGCATTATTTTAAAGTTGTTTGTAGGGGAATTGGGGAGAACTCAGACCCTGCCTTTACTGCACCATCGTGGCTCCACACCTCAAGAAGTGTATTGTAATCAAAGCGATAAACAGAGCCTCCTTAATTGGCATCCATGGTGGAGATTTTATCTGAAAATGGAATTTAACATAAAACTTCCCTTGGTGCTATGAAAAATAGGAAGCATAGAAACATCCTGTTAAGCTCTAATCAGATACATGAACTCCACCCTGCTAGGAACAGATTTTGATTTCCCTTGCTTTGTGATAAAACACATTAATTAGTTGAAATGCCAGCTGGACATGAAATTAAATATTGGCTCTACCCACAGCAGGTGGCTGACTAGACACCAAAAAAATCACTGGAAGCTGCTTTCCACATCTTCACCGTGGTGAATCCTCAAAATCCCACTGATGTCTGGATTAAGTATACTTGAAATAGACATAAAGTGAAAAGAGTAGTTTTCAGATCGATTTTGAGTGAGAAATGCCCTCAATTTCACAATTCCAACTTCACATACCCTCTCAGAAGAGTTTGCTTAAGAAGAAGTCTCAGTATCAGGGATGGTGGAGGGAGAGGGAGAGGGAAGGGGGAAAAGAGGGAGGGGGAGGGGAGAGGAGAGGGAGGGGGAGCGGAGAGGAGGGAGGGGGAAAAGAGGGAGTGGGAGGGGAGAGGAGAGGGAGGGAGAGGGAGGAGAGGAGGGGGGGAAAGAGGGAGGGGAGGGAAGAGGAGAGGGAGGGGAGGGGAGAGGAGGGAAGGGGAAAAGAGAGAGTGGGAGGGGAGAGGGAGGGGGAAGGGAGGAGGAGGAGAGGAGAGGAGGGAGGGGGGAAAGAGGGAGGGGGAGGGGAGAGGAGAGGGAGGGGAGAGGGAGGAGGAGAGGAGGGGAGGGCGGGGGGGAAAGAGGGAGGGGGAGGGGAGAGGAGAGGGAGGGGTGAGGGAGGAGGAGAGGAGGGAGGGGGGAAAGAGGAGGGGGGGGAGGACAGGGATAAGAGGAGGGGAAAGGAGGGGAGGAGGAGGGAGGGGAGGGGGGACGAGGTGAGGAGTAGGCAGAGGAAGGGGAGGAAAGGCAGGGGGACTGAGGAGAGGAGGCGGAAGGGGAAGGAGGCAGGGAGGAAAGAAGGGCCCCACCACCGGCAGAGAGGAGCCCTCTCCTCCCAAGTACAACACAGCCCCAGGACCAAAGCAGGGAGAAGAAGGGGTGGAGCTGGCACAGCCTGGAAGCTGGAGCCCCAGGGGCCCGGATGGAGAGGCCCACACCTACCACTCCCAGTCTGTACAAATGGAGGATGATGCCCCCCCCTCCCCTCGACGCTCCCTGCTCGGGGGACCACCCCGGAAGACCCTGCTCCCTCCTCCACTCTGGGTCCTAGGCACACACTCACTTCCTACAGCCTCCGGCCTCCACCCACGACCACACGAGGGTCGCAAGCGCCTTCTCGCAGGGACGTTCCAAATCTGTTGCCGCTGCCTTCCAACCAACAGGAAACCCCGCCCCGGAACCTGCCAGAAGCCCCGCCCCTGCCGCCTGGAGCATTTCCAGGAGGGAAAAAGTTCCTCCTTGTGTGCTCCAGTAGTTCTTCTTCCGGGACAGGGGGCGGGCCCTGTACTAACGGAAAGAGTAGAGGGGGAGGGGGAGGGGGGTGAGGGGAAGAAGAGAGGAGGGGGAAAGAGGATGAAAAGATGGGGAGGGGAGGAGGAGAGGGGGGAGGAGAGATGAAAGGAGGGGGCGGAGGAGGGGGTGGGGGGAAGAGGAGAGGAGGGGGAAAGAGGATGAAGAGATGGGGAAGGGGAGGAGGAGAGGGGGGAGGAGAGAAGAGAGGAGGGGGTGGAGGAGAGAGTGGGGGGAAGAGGAGAGGAGGGGGAAAGAGGATGAAGAGATGAGGAGGGGGAGAAGGAGAGGGGGGAGGAGAGAAGAGAGGAGGGGGCGGAGGAGGGCGTGGGGGGAAGAGGAGAGGAGGGGGAAAGAGGATGAAGAGATGAGGAGGGGGAGAAGGAGAGGGGGGAGGAAAGAAGAGAGGAGGGGGCGGAGGAGGGCGTGGGGGGAAGAGGAGAGGAGGGGGAAAGAGGATGAAGAGATGGGGAGGGGAGGAGGAGAGGGGGGAGGAGAGATGAAAGGAGGGGGTGGAGGAGAGAGTGGGGGGAAGAGGAGAGGAGGGGGAAAGAGAATGAAGAGATGGGGAAGGGGAGGAGGAGAGGGGGGAGGAGAGAAGAGAGGACGGGGCGGAGGAGAGAGTGGGGGGAAGAGGAGAGGAGGGGGAAAGAGAATGAAGAGATGAGGAGGGGGAGGAGGAGGGGGTGGGGGAGGAGGAGAGGAGGGGGAAAGAGGATGAAGAGATGGGGAAGGGGAGGAGGAGAGGGGGGAGGAGAGAAGAGAGGAGGGGGTGGAGGAGAGAGTGGGGGGAAGAGGAGAGGAGGGGGAAAGAGGATGAAGAGATGAGGAGGGGGAGAAGGAGAGGGGGGAGGAGAGAAGAGAGGAGGGGGCGGAGGAGGGCGTGGGGGGAAGAGGAGAGGAGGGGGAAAGAGGATGAAGAGATGAGGAGGGGGAGAAGGAGAGGGGGGAGGAAAGAAGAGAGGAGGGGGCGGAGGAGGGCGTGGGGGGAAGAGGAGAGGAGGGGGAAAGAGGATGAAGAGATGGGGAGGGGAGGAGGAGAGGGGGGAGGAGAGATGAAAGGAGGGGGTGGAGGAGGGGGTGGGGGGAAGAGGAGAGGAGGGCGAAAGAGGATGAAGAGATGGGGAAGGGGAGGAGGAGAGGGGGGAGGAGAGAAGAGAGGACGGGGCGGAGGAGAGAGTGGGGGGAAGAGGAGAGGAGGGGGAAAGAGAATGAAGAGATGAGGAGGGGGAGGAGGAGGGGGTGGGGGAGGAGGAGAGGAGGGGGAAAGAGGATGAAGAGATGGGGAGAGAGAGGAGAGAAGAGAGGAGGGGAAGGAGGAGGGGGTGGGGGGAAGAAGAGAGGAGGGGGACAGCGAATGAAGAGATGGGGAGAGGGAGGAGGAGAGGGGGGAGGAGAGAAGAGAGGAGAGGGCAGAGGAGGGGGTGGGGGGAAGAGGAGAGGAGGGGGAAAGAGGATGAAGAGATGGGGAGGGAGAGGAGAGGAGAGAGGAGGGGGAGGAGGAGAGAGGGGAGGAGAGAAAAGAGGAGGGGGTGGAGGAGGGGGTGGGGGGAAGAGGAGAGGAGGGGGAAAGAGGATGAAGAGATGGGGACAAGGAGATGGACAGGGGGAGGAGAGAAGAGAGGCGGGGTAGGAGGAGGGGGGTTGAGGGAGGGGAGGAGAAGAGGACCCCACACCCAACAGGAAGGACCCCCCTCCTGCCACACACAACACAGCCCCTTCACCTGGGATCCCCAAAGCACAGAGAAGAAGGGGGTGGAACCCGGGACGAGGCCCGTGCATACCGCCCTGCGCTCACGGCCTTATGGGACCCAGAGTCACATTCTCTGCAGGCTGGTGAGGACAAGGCGGGCCAGGGAGGGAGGAACACTCCTGAGTTACTGCCCCGAAGAAGCGCCTATTGTGTACCTGCCATTGGAGAGACGACAGGTGGCCTCAGGAGGAGAGGAGCTGCTGAGGGATGGTCCTGGAATTTGAGGGCAGGGCATTCCATGGCCAGGACTCAGCTGGGGCAAGTGCTTGGAGTCTGGAAGTGTGAGGAAAAGCCCAGAGGCTGGTTTCCCAGAATCTCAGGGTAGGAGCCAGGAACGGAGAGAGTGCAGGAAGATGGGGAGGAGATGGGGGGAAGGTAGCAATATGGCCAATACCCCTTCAGCCAGCTAGGTAGAGGAGAGGAGGGACCAAGTGGGCCTTGTGGGGGGCAGGGGGGCTTGGGCAGGACTTCAGAGGTCCCCTAAGTGCTCTGACTCTTCTTTTCCCTTTTATTGAATGTAAGGAATCCCAGAAATGGAAAGAGATGTGCTGGAACCCTGAGGGCCTGAGTTGGAGCGCCAGGTTCCTGGGCTTGAGGATGGCACCCCTTCCCTTGGTTAGACAATGTAGACAAGGTGGAGTCCCTGTAGACCCCCCTGCAGGAGTCTGATGCAGCTTGGGGTGCCAGAAGCCGGGCAGGAATGATGAGGGCTGGAGGGGAGGGTGGTGTGAGAGCCCTGCCAATACCAGAGTCCTGGGGCAGTTTGCCTGGAATGAATTCCCTGACTCAAGCATTGTGGAGGTCAAGGAGATAAAGATTTAGGACGCTTTTCAGAGGGCAAGAGTTCTTAGGGCACTTGCAGCCTTAGAAGGGTAACATCTATAGAGGCTCTTCTGTAGATGGGTGTGAGTGTTTGATGTACTGAGTTAGTGAGGAAGGGTGACAAAGGACTCTCCATTGGAGGGAGGGCGATTCCACGGTTGTGGAAAATCAAATGGTAGTCAACAATAGTTGCAATGATTCCCATTTATGTAACATTATGTAACTGCTTTGGAAGGCATAGCAGCTTTCTGTATTTCTATATCCAAGGAATTTGAATCCAGGATTCATTTAAACTTTCTCACTGTTTGCTATCGTAATCAAATGCTAAAATGTTACCAGAGGCTTCCATCCCATCTTTCTAGTTCTAAGTGTCAGCTATAGAGCCAACTAGTGCCTATGACTAAACATGGACAAAGGTAGAAGAAGAATTAGTCAAGGAAAAGGGAAATGGTCAAGAACAACGCATAAATTGGATAGAAAGTGTTAATACCACCCACCACCTATCAACTGTGTCATAGGTTGGCTACCCATATGGAAGCAGTCACAAACGAATAAAGCAAACACTGTGGAAAAACTCGAGTCAGTAATAATTGAAGAGTTACTAAAACAAGACACAAGATACATGGTAACCGTTCCAGAGATTGGTCATACATGCAATTTAAAAAAGACATGGTTTTTATGTAGTTAGTTATGGTATGGTTTTTATCTCTATTCAGGTCACATATCCATTTTGAATGTATGGTATATGGTATAATGGAATGTATGGGATATGGCATAATATACTGGCCAAAATCTAATAGCTATCTGGCAGACCACTTTCTAGTTTTCCCATCAATTCTTGTCAAAGAGGGAGATCTTTGTCAGGTAATTTATGTTTTCAGGTTTACCGAACACTGAGTTCCTGAGTTCTATTATTTGTGATAGATTCTTCCTGGTCGCATTGTTCTACTTCCTGATTTTTAATCACTACCAAATAGTTTTTCCATCTTTATTGGTCAATAAAATCTCCTTGCCATATTTCCTAGTAAGAACTTCATAAGTGATTTACCTTTCTGAGATATGGAAGTGTTAGTCCTGCTTCATTCTTACTTCTTTTCTTTCCCCCTTTTCCTAGATTTTCTAGACCTTTGATTAGTCCAAAGAAATTTTGTTTTCATTTTGTCTAGCTCTGTACATATGTCCTTGAGAGTCTGAGTGGTATAACACCAAATCTATAAAGTAATTTCAGTAGCCTTGTCATTTTTATTGTATTGGGACAACTGAGTTGTGAACAATTTGTTATCTCTCTAACTACTTATGCTATTCTTTACTTCTTTAAAGAATGTTTTGTAATTATATCTATATAGATCACAGATGGGCTTTGGTGTACTGAACTTGGAATATGATTTTGTTGTATGGTGATTAAAAGATATATAGAGAGAAACATATTAAAATTATTATTATTTTTAACAAAAGATTAGATGGTCTATATATATTTTGCCCAAAATTAATTTTTAAATAGTCATATTTCTCATAATCTTAAAATAAAGAAGACCTCGTGGCAAAAATCACAAAAAAATTTAAGATTCTAACAGAAATCTAGGAGAAACAGCATTCTGCCAAATGTAATTTATAAAGTTGTACTTTGCAGGTATTCACTGCATAGTGATTTATAATACAATACATTTCATGTAATTTTGATTTTATCTGTTCTACTTTTTTACTTTCACAAATTCTTTTCTTATTCCCTGTTTCTTCCCTCTCACCCCCATCAATAAAAATCCCAGGCAAAGATTTTTATCATATCAGTGATGGCTATTCTCTCCTCCCTTTCCCCTTCCTCAGATGCTCCAACCCTTTTTCTATTCTTGCTGGAGGGCAACATTTCCCCTACAGCACCTGGGTATTGCAGTGGATAGAGACCAGTGGTCTGGAGTCAGAAAGAGTTGAGTTCAAATCCCACCTCACTGAGTTGCTACCCGTATGATCTTACACAAGTCACTTAATATCTAGCTGCCTCAGTTTCATGAACTGTAAAATGAGGTTAATGGCATCTACCTCACAAAGTTCTTGTGAGGACAGAATGAGATGGATAATATTTTTAAAGTAGCATACTACCTGGCAAACAGTAGATAATTGATAAATACTTGTTTTCTTTCTCTCTTCCAAGGGTCCAAACACCATTCTTAGTGGCATGAGGTATACCTTGCAAGAACTGGATTCTTGGAAATTTTGTAAACAAATTCCAAAGTTACACTACAATCTGCAGAGAAACATCTAAAACTTTAAAAGACCAGTGCTCTGCCATCAGTAGTATATTCACGTCCATGTTTAATACGAGAGTAAGAATAACATAGATATTCATGAAGTGGAATTGTGCTTTTCACCGTTAGTGCTCTACTGCACATAGGATTCTTTACATCATAATTTCCAGAGGAAGCAGTCAACTTAGAGGACTTGAAAAATATTGGACTTAATTGTAATTAGAAGATAAACAGGAGGAAGCAAAAGCTAGTGTTTCATGGACAAGGGGCAACCAAGGAGACGAAAGCTACAGACAAGAAACTGTGGGCTGTTCTCAAATTGCAACAAGTTCTTCCACAGTGCAAGTTTACACTGGACCTGAAAAAAATAAACCCCAAACCACCAGGCATAGCACGACGAAATCTGTTTCTTAATAACAAGTCACAGAATTAGAATTCCTTTGTATCTGACTCTGTTAAAGTATGTCAAAGGATTTTTTGGGAGAAGGGTACTTCAAACGATGATTTTGTCAACGACTCAGATGGTCTCTAGCATGGTAGAGTGGACACAACACTAGCTCTGGAGTCAGGAGTCCTGGGGTGAATAACTACCTTGGACATGACTGTTGTGCCTTTAGGTCTCATTGAACCTGACTGAGTCTCAATTACCTCATCTATAAAATGAAGCAGTTAAACTGAATGGATTCTAAAGTTCCTCCCAGCTCTGCGAGCTCTGGACCCCAAGGCTGACCTTATATTCACTAGGACATGTTACTTCTCTCAGTACACAGTCTGAACTAATTTAACCTGGAAAGAGAATGGACTTTCTTTACTACCTAATGGGGCAAAACAGAACAAAACGGTTGAGTTACCTTTCTCTTTCCCAAAGAGACACAAAATATAGTTTCCCCAAGCATGTAGCAAGAAGTGGTGGAAGAATAAAGCAATAAGACCAGTTTTTATTTTAATTCAGAGGCTACAGGGGATCACTGAAGGTTTTTCTGAGTAACTAATGAGAAATTTTCACACCCAGGGCGAGTGACAGAGATAAGTTGGGGAGGTGGAGTGGGAGTGAGGACAAATTTAGGGAATTTCCTATTTTTCATCAGGTATTCTTGCTAAGAAGGTGTTAAGTCACCTAAATTTGACAAAACAATACAGTAAATACAACCAACAAAAATTTGGGTTAATCTGACAATTGAACATTTTTCAATTACACCATGGTTTTAATTTCAGCAAAGATCCCTGAATGACAGCATATGAAAAAATAGAACAAAGTAGGATAAATGATAAATATAGGTCTGAATTTCTGTACTTCTTAAATTACTCCTAAATGCTACTGACATTATATTTAAGCTTAAAGACAGATGAGATAAATTCCAAATATTGCTTCCATTCATTTTAGTTGCACTATTTTATACATTTTATAATTTATGTACTTGAGTTAAAGTCTTTCAGAGAGTCCTTCATCTTCTTCAATAGGTTTTTTGATGTTCACAGGTCCAAGCATTGAATGAAAGTAGTCCCAAAATTGTAGGAAAACCACCCTACAAAGTTAGTCCTGGCCCATAATCCCCAGAAGAGAATAGTCTATAAGGATTACAATACAGAAAAACCCAGAGCCACATGACAACCACAGTCCCTATGAGTAAATTAAAAAGAAATTTTCTTGTTGTGTAAACTAAATTCACTCAAACTTAAAACACTTAATTTAAAGTATATTCCAAAGATAATTCATCTCTCCCATAGTTAACCATAGTTAAAGTACTGAGTAACAAATACTAAACTACTTTTCTTAGAACTTTGCTTGTATTTTCTGAGAGAACACCACTAATTTAAAGTTTTGTTTACATTGCGTGTGAGAATGCTACCAATAATATTTTCATGAGTAAATAAGTATTGTTTTCTACTACAGAAACCTTTTTGACACATAGCCACCCTTTCCTCCTACCTCTATCCTTGGGATCAGAAAAGCAGCTCACGTGTGGCTGCAAAGTGTATTTTGTTTTACAAAACGACAGGTTTGTCTCCATAGCCGATTTATATCTCTATCCTAACGGGAGGAAAACCATCTTAGCCTTAACAAGAAAAGGCTTTGGATCTGCGTGAATTTTTTTAATCACAAAATATATTGTTGTATTTGCCTAAAAGAATAAAAATCTGTTGATCCCTAATTGTTTACTGTGCTGTTGTGCACAAAGGCACTAAAAAAGGAACTACCAGAATAGGACATTTCTTAGAACCTGAGTGGCTAAGGATAACTTTCTATGAGTACTAATGGACTGGATGTGACCAAAATGTGTGTGTTTCCCCAGCTATAGTGTTTCAATATAACTGCAAAGAGCTCAGGGCTTTTCCTTATAGTAGGTACCTACCAGCACAGTTTACAATAGGTATGTAACAGCCTGACACACCGGCACTTAATAAACACATATTAAATGTATTGACAGAGACACAATAAATATTTGTTGAATCATTTAATCAGATGCCTATAATTCAGGGAATAACCAGTCTCAGCTACTCATCAGGCAATCTTTCTAAGTTAAAAAGAAGCACCCTGGAGGCAATTTTCAATTGCTTTATACACAGAGATATATATTATGAACCTACCCTAAGAATAAATAATTTTTTATCCCTCGTTAATCAAAGGTCATACGGCATATGGCATCCTGACCTAATAAAACCAGCAAAAAAAAAAAATGTGTTCATTGATATCAAGTTCAATGCTAAGAAAATTAACATCATTCTTAAGTAATAAAAGTCCTCTTCAGTGTAATATTTCTATAGCAATATATTTTTGTGAAAATTATTGATTTATTTGATTAAAGTAAGGATTCAAGAAAAATAAATTTGTTGATACGTGTTATTGACCATATTTAGAAAAGCAGCTATTTACCAGTGAAAAACCTTATCTGTGAAAACACCCAGTCTAATCCTGCTGAGAACATTGTTTTCTTTCTATACTTGACCATGCCAGCTTCAAATTAGTAATAGAAAATATAACTCCAATTTTAAACTACCTTTTTTATAGTGTCCTTATTTAACAAGAAATTTTAAAACTGCTTAATTCTTTTGGTAAAGGTTTTAAAATACTCTCAAATTTTTAATAAACTTTAAAAAAGAGAGATACTGGTGGGTGGATCCAAGATGGCAGAGAAGAAAGATGAACTTGCTCTAACTCTTCCCCCCATAACCCGTAAAATACCAGTAAAATCTGACTCTAAACAAATTCTAGAGCAGCAAAAGCCACACAATTACAGAGTGAAATAGATTTCCAGCCCAAGAGAGCCTGGAAGACCAACAGGAAGGGTCCATCACTCAGGAGTCAGAGCAGAGCACAACTCAGCCTTGGTCATGTGGCACAGCATAGATAGAACTTGAGAAGGCTTCAGGGCACGGAGTCACGGGAAGTAGCTGCGCTTCCCATATTTCTCAACCAACAAACGACAAAGACAGTTTCAAAGGTCAGTAAGAAAGTTCTTTCACCTGAGTGAGAGAGGAGCGTGGTCTGACCCCAGCCCCAGCCCCAGGGTGGCAGCAACACCCAATTTGGGAGCCCTTGGCCTACAAACTTGGAGGAGTCAAAAAAAATGATCTGGGCCTCAGCCCTGAGTGGTAGTCCTGGAGTAGGGACAAGGATTAATGCTGGAGTTGTAGAGCTCATGGTGCCTGTGGAGAGGGAACCCTACTCACATTTCCAAGGCAGAGAAAAGTGCTTATGGACGGTCACACACCAGATCTGGGAACTTAAAGGTCCCTAGAGATATCTCAGAGAACAGCTGCACAAAACCTCTGAAGCATAAGGTAATATACCCTCCACTTGACAAAGGAATCAAAAGTCAAGTAATTGGATGAGAAAATGCCCAAAAAGGGGAAAAATGACTATAGATGATTACTTCCTTGATGAAAAGGTATTTTCTTCCACCCTTTTGGATGAGGAGGAACAAAGCATTCCATCAGAGGAAGACATCGAACTCAAGGCTGCAACATCTAAAACCTCCTATAAACTATGCTATGATCTCAGGCCATGGAAGAGCTCAAAAAAGATTTTGAAAATCAAGTAAGAGAGGTGGAGGAACAATTGAGAAGAGAAATGAGTGTGATGCAAGAAAATCATGAAAAGAGAGTCAACAGCTTGCTAAAGGAGACCCCAAAAAATGCTGAATAAAATAACACCTTTAAAAATGGTATAACCCAAATGGCAGAAGAGGTCCAAAGAGTCAATGAGGAAAAGAAGGCTTTAGGAAGCAGAATCAGCCAAATGGAAAAGGAAGTTCAAAAGCTCACTGAACAAAATAGATCTTTAAAAAAGAGAATCAAGTTCAGGGAAGCTAATGCCTATGAGATAAACCAAGCAGTTAGAAAATAAAACCCAAAGCTTGAAAACATAGAAGATAATGTGAAACATCTCTCATAGGAAAATCAATTGACCTGGAAAATAGATCCAGGAGAGACAATTTAAAAATCATGGGACTACCTGAAAGCCATGAGCAAAAAAAGAGCCTAGATATTATCTTCCATGAAATTATCAAGGAAAACTACCCTGATATTCTAGAACCAGAGGGCAAAATAAATATTGAAAGATTCCACCTATCGCTTCCTGAAAGAGACCCAAACAGAGAAACTCCTAGGAATATTGTGGTCAAATTTCAGAGTTCCCAGGTCAAGGAGAAAATACTACAAATGGCTAGAAAGAAACAATTCAAGTATTGTGGAAATACAATCAGGATAACACAGGATCTGCCATCTTCTACTTTAAGGGATGGAAGGGTTTGGAATAGGATATTCCAGAAGTCAAAGGAACTGGGATTAAAACCAAGAATCACCTACCCAGTAAATCTGAGTATAATTCTTCAAGGGAATTCTAGAGGACTTTCAATTATTTATAATGAAAAGACCAGAACTGAACAGAAAATTTGGCTTTCAAACACAAGAATCAAGAGAAGCATGAAAAGGTAAACAGGAAAAAGTAATCATAAAGGACATTCTAAAGCTGAACTGTTTGCATTCCTACATGGAAAGATAATATTTGTAACTCTTGAGGCTTTTCTCAGTATTTGGGTATGTGGAGGGATTACATACACACATACACACACACATACACACACATGTGAGCGTGCATGCACATACATAGAGAATGCAGGTTGAGTTGAATCAGAATAGATGATATCCATAAAAAAATCAATAAAATAAAAACCAAGGGCTGAGGGAGGAAAATACAAAAAAGAGAAAGGGAGAAATGGAATGGGACAGGCTATAACTCATAAAAGAGATAAGAAAAATCCTTGTCAATGGAGGAAAAATGGGGATGAGAGGGGAAAAATGAAGCTTGCTCTCTTCACATATGGCTTAAGGAGGGAATAACATGCTCACTAAATTTGGTATGAAAATCTGTCTTGAACTACAGGAAAGTAGGGGAGGAGGGGACAACTGATGTGAGGGGGATGATAGAAGGGAGGGAAAATGGGAGAAGGGAGTAACTAGAAGTAATCACTTTTGGGAAGGGACAAAGTCAAATGAGAGGATAAAGAAGGGGGAGGACAGGGTAGGATAGAAGGCAATATAGTTAGTATTACACAACTTGATTGTTATGGAAGTCTTTTGCAAAACTACACCTATATAGCTGGTATTGAATCAATTGCCTTCTCAGTGAGAATGGGTAGGGAGAGAGGGAGGGAGAGAAGTTGGCAAATACTGTACAGGACAGGAACTTCCTTAGTATTTTATATAGTTTTACTTAATGTCCATCTTAACAGGATGATCTTGACATTAAGCAGCTCTTCATGTTAAGCATAATGAATGTAAGTCATCATCCTACATGGTGTCTAGTTCCTCCTCTCACTGCAAGTCGTCATCATAGGTGATTTGAATAAAATTTCTGAAAATGGATTCTATAAGTTAGAATTGAAATTATGGCTGAATTCAAACTCCAAGTCTCAAAAGTGAGGATGCTAATTCAGAATTGGATAAAAGGCAATTTAACCTTATCAAGACTTCCCAGGAGTAGGTGGTCAAAGCCTTCTTTTTTTTTTATAATCATTGAGAAAGCCTTATTACATTCCCTTCTGCTTTTTAATGGTTATTTTTTTTTATTTTTAGTTTTCAACATCCATATCCACAAAATTTTGAGTTCCAAATTTTCTCCCTATCTCTTTCCTCTCCCAACCTCAAGACACCGTGCATTCTGATTACCCCTTCACTCATTAAGCCCTCCCTTCTATCACACTGCCACCCGTCCCTTATCCCCATCTTCTCTCTTTTCTTGTAGGTCAAAATAGATTTCTCTGCTGCATTACCAGTATTTCTTATTTCCCAGTTGTATGCAAAAACAATTCTCAACATTCGTTCCTAAAACTTTCAGTTCCAACTTCTCTCCCTTCTTCCATCCCCACCCATCCCTAGTGAGAAGGCTAGCAATTCAATATAGGCTATATGTGTGTAGTTTTGCAATGACTTCCATAAGAGTCATATTGTATAAGACCAACTGCATTTCCCTCCATTCTGTCCTGCCCCCCATTTATTCTATTCTCCGTTCTGACTTCGTCCCTCCCCAAAAGTGTTTACTTCTAATTAATCCCCCTTCCCATTTGCCCTCCCTTCTGTCACCCCACCCCACTTGTCCACTTCTTCCCTACTTTCTTGTATAGTAAAATAGATTTTCATATCAAATTGAGTGAGTATGTTATTCCCTCCTTAGGTCAAATGTGAAGAGAGTAAGCTTCACTTTTTCCCTATCATCTCCTCCACTTTCTCTTCCATTGAAAACGCTTTTTCGAAGATGGCAGAGTAGAAAGACACACATACATTAGTTCTTCCCCCACAGCCCATAAAATATCTGTAAAGAAAGGCTCTCAACAAATTCTAGAGCAACAGAAGCCACAGGACAATGGAGTGGAGGAGGTTTCCAGCCCACGGTGACCTGAAAGGCCACCGGGAAAGGTCTGTCACCCCAGACAAGGAGCAGAACCGAGCTCAGCCTTGGCCGCAGCATGGTGCCAGGAGGAGAACCCCAGTAAGTCTCGAGGGGGGAATCCCCAGCGACAGTAGCTACGGGTTGCAGATCCCTCAACTCACACCCATCAAAGATCAATGAGAAGGTTTTTTCAGCTGGCCAAAAAGGGGGCAAGGTCTTCCCAATGCTCCGGCCTCAGGTGGCAGCAGAGGCCATATTGGGTGGCAGCAGTTCCCACAGCAAACCACATGCATTGTTGGATTGTAAAGCCCCTGGGGACACTGAGCAGCTGATCCTTACCTTAGCCCTGTGTGGTGGCCTTGCTCCCACCTAACGGTCCTGAAGGAATTGAGCAACTGATGTTTATCTCACACTGAATGGCTGCCCTGCTCCCATCAAAAGCCCGTGGGGGAATTGAGTAGCTTATCTGAATCTCAGCCCCCAGTGCTGTCTTGGTGGACCTGGAGGCCAGGTGGCTGTGGAGAGGAAACTGTTACTTGCAGATTCTGGGCACAAAAGTTTCTTGTTGCTCCCAAACCAGTGTACAGGCTTGATTGTGCCACCTTGGAGGAACTGAGACCTTACAGATTCCCAGAGTATACCCTACTCTTGACAAAGGACCAGAAAGTCAAAGTAACCGGTTGGGAAAATGCCCAAAAAAGGAAAAAAATAAGACTATAGAAAGTTACTTTCTTGGTGAACAGATATCTTCTCCCATTCTTTCGGATGAAGAAGAGCAATGTTTACCATCAGAGAAAGACACAAAAGTCAAAGCTTTTATATCCCAAACATCTACCACAAGTATCCAATGGTCTTAGGCCATGAAAGAGCTCAAAAGGGATTTTGAAAATGAAGTAAGAGAGTTGGAGGAAAAAATGCGAAGAGAAATGAGACAGATGCAAGAAAATCATGAAAAAGAGTCAACATCTTGCTAAAGGAGACCAAAAAAAAAAAAATGGTGAAGAAAATAACACCTTGAAAAATAAGCTAAATCAATTAGCAAAAGAGATTTAAAAAGTCAATGAGGAGAAGAATGCATAAAAAAGCAGAATTAGCCAAATGGAAAAGGAGGGTCAAAAGCTAACTGAACAAAATAGTTCTTTAAAAATTAGAATGGAACATATGGAGGCTATTGATTTTATGAGAAACCAAGAAATCATAAAACAAAACCAAAAGAATGAGAAAATGGAAGATAATGTGAAATATCCCACTGGAAAAACAACTGACCTGGAAAATAGATCTAGGAGAGATAATTTAAAAATTATGGGACTGCCTGAAAGCCATGATCAGAAAAAGAGCCTAGACATCATCTTTCATGAAATTACCAAAGAAAACTATCCTGATATTCTAGAACTAGAGGGCAAAATAAATATTGAAAGAATCCACCTATCACCTCCTGAAAGAGATCCAAAAAGAGAACCTCCTAGGAACATTGTAGCCAAATTGCAGCATTCCCAGATCAAGAACAAAATATTACAAGCAGCTAGAAAGAAACAATTTGAGTACTGTGGAAATACAATCAGAATAACACAGGATCTGGGAGCTTCTACATTAAGGGATCGAAGCCCTTGAAATAGGATATTCCAGAAGTCAAAGAAACTAGAATTAAAACCAAGAATCACCTACCCAGAAAAGCTGTGTATAATGGTTCAGAGGAAAATGGTTATTCAATGATGTAGAAGACTTTCAAGGATTCTTGATGAAAAGACCAGACCTGAAAAGAAAATTTCACTTTCTAGCACAAGAATCAGGAGAAGCATGAAAAGGTAAACAGAAAAGAGAAATCATAAGGGACTTTCTGTTTACATTCTTACATGAAAAGACAATATTGTAACTCTTGAGACTTTTCTCAGTATTTGGGTAGTTGGAGGGATTATATACATACACACATATATATGTATGTGTGTGTGTGTGTGTGTGTGTGTGTGTGTGTGTGTATATACACACATACAGAGAGCACAGGGTGAGATGAATAAGAAGGGATGATATCTAAAAAAATAAAATTAAGAGGTGAGAGAGGAATATAATGGGAGCAGAAAGGAAAAAATGGAATGGGGCAAATCATCTCTGATAAAAGAGGCAAGAATAAGCTTATTCAGTGGAGGAGAAAAGGGATGATGTGAGAGGGAGAAAGTGAAGCTTACTCTCTTCAAATTTGACTTAAGGATGGAATAATATGCTCACTCAGTTTGGCATGAAAATCTATCACTAAAGGAAAATAGGGGAAAAGAGTCAAGGTGATTGAGGGGGATGATAGTTGGGAGCGTAAACGGGAGAAGGGAGTAATTAAAAGTAAACACTTATGAATTGGGATAAGGTCAAAAGGGAGAATAGAGTAAATGAGGGGCAGGAAAGGATGGAGAGTAATAGAGTTGTCTTACACAACATGACTATTATGGAACACTTTTGCAAAGCTATACATATATAACCTGTATTAAATTGCTTGCCTTCTCAGTGGAGATGGTTGTGGAGGGAGGAAGACAGAGAAGTTGGAATTCAAAGTATTAGGAACGAATGCTGAGAATTGTTTTTGCATACAACTGGGAAATAAGAAATACAGCTAATAGGGTATAGAAATCTATCTTGCCCTACAAGAAAAGAGAGAAGATGGGAAAAACGGAAGGGAGGGGTGTGATAGAAGGGAGGGCATGTTGAGGAAAAGGGTAATCAGAATGCACTGTGTCTTGAGGTTGGGGGAGGGAAGAGATGAGGAGAAAATTTGGAATTCAAAATTTTGTGGAAATGGATGTGGAAAACTAAAAATTAATAAACTTTTAAAATATAAAAAAAGGAAGTCCCTTATGATTTTGCTTTTCTGTTTACCTTTTCATACTTCTTTGATTCTTGTGTGTGAAAAAAAATTCTATTCTATTTTGGTCTTTCCATCAAGAATGCTTAAAAGTCCTCTATTTCATTGAATGACCATTTCCCCCCGAAGTATTACACTCAGCTTTTCTGGGTAGTTGATTCTTGGTTTTAATCCTAGTTCCTTTGACTTCTGGAATATCCTATTCCAAGCCCTTCCATCCTTTAATGTAGAAGCTGCCAGATCCTGTGTTATCCTGACTGTATTTCTACAGTACTCAAACTGTTTCTTTCTAGCTGCTTGCAATATTTTCTCCTTGACCTGGTAACTCTGCAATTTGACTACAATATTGCTAAAAGTTTCTTTTTTTTGGATCTCATTCAGGAGGTGACTGGTGGATTCTTTCAGTGTTTATTTTGCCCTCTGGTTCTAGAATTGATATTGGTGGGCAGTTTTCCTTGATATTTTCATGAAAGATGATGTCTATGCCCTTTTTTTGATCATGGCTTTCAGGTAATCCCATAATTTTTAAATTGTCTCTCCTAGATCTGTTTTCAAGATCAGTTGTTTTTCCAATAAGATATTTCACATTATCTTCTATTTTCTCATTCTTTTGGTTTTGTTCTGTAATTTCTTGGTTTCTCATAAAGTCGTTAGTTTCCATCTGCTCCAGTCTAATTTTTAAAGAACTATTTTGTTCAGTGAGCTTTTGAGCCTCCTTTTCTATTTGGTTAATTCTACTTATTATAGCATTCTTCTCCTCATTGGCTTTTTGAAATTCTTTTGTCATTTGGGTTAGTCTGTTTTTAAAGGTGTTATTTTATTCGGCATTTTTAGGTCTCCTTTAGCAAGCTGTTGACTGTCTTTTTCATGATTTTCTTGTATCACTCTCATTTCTCTTCCCAATTTTTCCTCCACCTCTCTTATTTGAATTTCAAAATTCTTTTCGAGCTATTCCATGGCCTGAGACCATTGAGTGGACTGGGATACAGAAGCCTTGACTTCTGTGTCTTTCCCTGATGGTAAGCATTGTTCTTCCTTATCTGAAAGGATAGAGGAAAATCCCTTTTCACTAAGAAGGTAACCTTCTATAGTCTTATTTTTTTCAATTTTGGAGGCATTTTCCCAGCCAATTCCTTTATTCTGGAGTCCTTTGTCAAAATAAAGGCATTCTCTGGGGACCTGTAAATTCTGAGTTCCTCTGAGATGGGACAATGAAGGAGAGGAGTTTACTCCTCTTATGGTCTGCACACTGGTCTGGGAGCAACCACAAACTTTTCTGCCCAGGAACTTCAAGTAGAATTCCCTCTCCACAACTTCTTCCAAGTCCACCATGCCAGCCCTTCTCCTCACCCCAGGATGGGACTCAGCGCTGAGAGTCAGATCAGCAGCTCAATTCCCCTAAGGATTTTAGGCAGAGGGCTCCAAAAATACAGGTTGCCCCTTAGTGGCTGCTGCCTGGGGTCCAGACCACATTCCCTTCTCCTGGGTGATGGGGCTTTCTCACTACCTTTGAAGTTGTCTTTGGCATTTGTGGGTTGAGCCAATCTGGTTACTGCTGCTGCCGGTGGCTCCCTGAAGCCTGTTCTGGGTCCTGACTCTGCTGTACCATGCAGCCCATGCTGGGCTGTGCTCCACTCCATGCACGGTGTGATAGACCTTTCCTGTTGGCTTTCCAAGCTGTCTTGGTCTGGGAATCTCTTTCACTCTGTCATTTTGTGGCTTCTGCTGCTATAAAATTTCCATTCTTTTATCTTTAAACACAATTTATTATTATGAACACCAATTAAATTCTTACTGTTGTTATCTATGGGTGTCTATTTTCAGAGTGTTGCCTTGGTAATTCCTTACATGCTATTGCTCATGGGAAAACATGAAAAGTCTCTTATTTGTGCTCTATTCTCCCCCCTTTTTGGTAAATAAAAAAAAATTGATAGGACCCTTGCCGTGAGAATGCATGTATTTTAGAGACAGATGCAAATCCATTAAGGACGTGTGTTTGTCTTTCCATATGTTAAACAACCGGAAAATACTTAGTTTCATATACCCTCCTATATAAAAGGACTTTCATATATTGAAGATGACATTCGACATCTCTTCATTTCTGCTGTGATATCTGAATGTGTGGGTTTTTCAGTATTAGTACAAACATCGAGTCTGCAACATTAACTAGTTCTGATGACATTCAATCACAGATGCTGTATTAGTTCAAATAGGCATTTTTACCAAGATATTGTTACTCTTACAGATATTAACACTCTTTCTGTTAAAACCTTTATTATTCTTAAACAATATAAGAAACATCTTTCTATGCCCTCCTAACCATAGCTTTTAATCTCTTTAGATATCATCTGTTATCTGACTCCTAATTGTGTTTGCCTCGGTCAATGAATGTTGGCTACAAATAAGATATTTTTTGAGTTGATATCCATTATGTAATTTGTAACTATGATCCGTATGATAGGCAGGGTGTTGTTTTGTCCTTTTGTAAGATGTACTGTCTTCCTGATTAAGTTATCAATTTCATCCTGTTTGCCTCAGTTTCCTTATCTGTAAAATGCACTGGAGAGGAAATGGCAAACCATTCTGGTATCTTTGCCAAGAAAACCCCATATGAGGTCACAAAGAGTCAGACATCAAACAACAACAACGATAACAAAGCACTTAGAAGAGTACTTGATATGTAGACATTTAATGATTTTTTGTTCAATTGAATTAAAAACTTCAAGTTACCAAATGCAGTTAAGCTACATCCTATAGACAACTTGCAAATGTGGTTCCAAATCTACTGTCAATGAATTTTTAAAGTCATGGAGAAAGAGAAAGGTATCAGAAAATTGGAAAAGGGCAAAGATTATTGCAATTAAAAAAGAAAAGAGATGGAACATATAAAGTGCATGCCAGTGAGTTTGAATTACATTACTAGAAAAATACTAGAAATATGATTGAAAAGGTGGTTAGTGAACATCCAATAAAGAAAGAAAGGGATTTTTTTTAAGATGCATTCTTTTCATCAAGTATATGTAAAGGTAATCTTATTTCTTTTGTACAAGATTACTAAACTTATAAACTAGAGGAATGCTATAGATTTAGCTTACCTAGATTTTAGGAAATCATTTCATAGAAGGTACTCAGTAAATATTTGATGGATTTATTGATGTCTTCCCTACCAGCTCCCTTTGAAATACACTCTGCATAAACGTCTTATGGAAAAGACAAAGGCTTGTGCAGTAGATGATAGAACACAATTAAATGTGACACAAAACTGACTGAGTAGTTCAAACGTTAGTCTTTAATGATGCATCTGTGCTATGTTATAATTTTATTAATGGTTTGAAGAAGTCATAGCATTCTTACCAAATCTGCAAATAATAAAAAGGCCATTGGATAACTGAGTCAAGAGCCAAAATAATCTTGACTGGCTAGGAAACTGGGCTCAATCAAATAAAATGAAGTTTAGTATGGATCGATGAACCCAAATCTAACACTTGGGTTCAAAATATCTACTTCCAAAGTATAAGATGAAAACAGCAGGATTAGATAGAAGTTTTCTTCCCTGAAAAAAAAAGATAAGGAGCTTTTACATCATGATGTGATTGCCGACAGAAATGTTATGCAATCTTTTAATAGAGGCATTGCAATCAGGATCGAGGAGGTAACAGTCCGACTGCACTAAATTCCATTCTGATTACACTATATTCATTTTTTTGGACCCCATGTTTCAGGAAGGCTGTTGATAAATTGGAGAAAGTCCAGAGAAAAGAAACCAGGAGGATGAGGTTCTATGTCCATATAACTGGAGGTTTAGTTGAAGAGTTTCAATTTGAAGAAGAGAAGACTGGAGGAGATAGGATATCGGTTCCGAAATATTAGAAAGGCTGTGATACTCAAGAGTGATTGAACTTGTTCTCTGGTTTCAAGAGTGCAGAATTTGGTTTAATGTGAAGCATCAAAAAGGGAGGAAATTATACTTAAGAACAGGCTCTCACAGGAAGAGGTGGGAAGATATTTTCCTCCCTTACTGGAGTTCTTGAAGCAAAAGCTAAATCACCATTTTTTTTGTCAGGGCATTAGAATGAAGATTCTATTTCAGATACGAGTCTGAATGTAAAGCATTTAACCTTAACCTTAACTTAAATCTTGCAACTGTGAAAAATATTCAATTTTTGTATGAAGTCCCATAATCTGTATAATATATTAAATGTAGTTATATTTATGTAATTATGAAATGCCATGATTTATCCCAGTGCTAGGCATGTGAGATTAAAAGCAATAAATGTTTAAGAAAGTCTTAATAAATCAGAATTTGATTTGCCTACCGTAATGTTATTTCCTGGTACATATTCACCTCTGGGTGTAGAAATAATAATAACAAATAGCAATAATAGCTAGCATTTATGTATTGTGTTTTAAGATGTGAAATGCATCATCCATTTTTAATCCCAGCTGACCTTCACAACAAACCTGGGTAGTAGGTGTTATTGTTATTTCCTTTTTACTGATTAGGAATTTGAGGGAGAAAGGTATTGAATAACCTGGCCAGGGCCATACAGTCAGGTATTATCTAAGGCTTGGTTTGAATTAAGGTCTACACTTACTCCAGGTTACTTAAGAGAAAAATGGTGCCAAGCTCTTTTTGTTAAGAAGGGCATGTGGGATAAGGATGTGATGGCAGTCAAATCAGGATCTTTTCCTGTTTTTGTTGGCCTAAAAGTGACTCAGATTGAATAATATGATTAAAGAAGATCTTTCTCACCCATTGAGGGAAGCTTGCTTAAGGAAATTGTTTTATAGGAGGGTCTCAAGTACTATTTGTTTTTTCTACTGAGGCACTGGGTCAGAGGGTTATACTCTCTGGCTCTGGAAAGAGTATAAATATTCTGAGGGTGAGGTTTTATTTTGGGGCTTACTGCAAGTGTTTGTTTGGACAGATGAAGACTCTGGGAAGCTGTTAAGGAGGCACTGGTTGGAAATCCAAGATGTTGGTGCTTCCGTCTCTGATAACTATGGTCAGATAGTTGGACCTGTCTGTTGGTGGTCAGGCAGAGGAAGCCATGACTGTTGATCTTTGATTTCTCTATATTTTCTTTGAAGTTCAGGGTGCTCACTGCCTTGAACTAAGGGAATGATATAGTGCATGGTTAAAGGAATGATACATGTGCTCGATTAAAGTGATTGTTAACCCCTCAAAGAGGTACACCAGGGTGATAACAGTGTCAAGGAGAAAAAGGTACACATACAAGAAATACCATCGAGGGAGACTCAGCAGGACACAAAGGACTGGATGAAGAGGTGAGAACGGAGAGTTGAGAATGACACCAAGGTTTGAGCCTGAGTGACTGGGAGGCGACAGATCTCACCTCTCCTACATTTTACTTATGTGTTCATGGGCAAGTCACTTACCTTTACTCACTTTCAGTCTCTGCTTCTGTAAAATGGGGCTGATCACATTTCAAATATCTATTTCATAGGGTTATATTAGGGAACTTCAATTAGAATAAACACTAAGTAAATATTGGCTATAAATATTATCATTATTCTCTCTGGTTCTTCATTGTCATTTGTCTTTTTTTCTTCAAGTAAACTATGAACATCTCGTGGTCAGAAAGCCAATCTTTGTGTCTTTCTTGGTAGCTTCATACAGTTATAGGCACACAGAAGGTGCTCTTTTAAGATCAAATCATGTATGTTTCCTCTACCACCTCCCTTTGAAATCGAGAATGAATGGGCCTAAGAGAGGTCTCTATCCCAAATATCCTTTCCACAATCCACAAGATTTATTTCCTAACCTCCATCTTCAGGACTCATTTCTATTCTGCATTTTTTCTCACAAGCTGCTTTCCTTTCTTGTCCTTTCCTTAAATCTGTAAAGGATCCTAGAGGTCTTCTTGTCCAACTTCCTCAATGTGTAGTTAGGAAAATTATGTCCCCGAGAGTTCTGGTAACGTGCCCAGGGTCACATAGTCAGACATGAGACAAGTAATAATAGCTGACATTTTTCTGTAAGCTTTGCAATATGTTTTACATACATTATCTATCCCACTGGAATCCCACAATAACCCTGTAAGGTAGAGACTAGAAGTATTATGATTCCTACTTACATGTAAGAGAACTAAGGAGAAGTAACAATACATGACACAGATTCAGAGTTTCATATACTTTCTTTTCTTTTCCATTGTATTTATGGAAGTATTCATTTTTTCAGTCGATGTTCATTAAGGGCAGAATTCTTCTCCTTCCCCTTCTCTTCCTCCTCCTACTTTTTCTCCTTCTCCAACTTCTCTTTCTTCTCTTCCTTTTCCTCAAACTTCTCCTCCTCCTCCTCAAAAGGTTAAGTCATACGCCTTTGATCACCTAGTCAGTATCTGAAATGTGATTTAAAGTCAGATTGAGGACTGAGCTCTGTGTCCTATGCTTTGTTATATTGTCTTTCAAGAATGCAGATTTTCTGGAATCTTAATCTGATGATCTCCGGAGTCCATTCAAAGGGCAGGCATCTTGCTTGGTAATCCTTTGCATTTTAATTATATCTTTGCATTCTCCACATTTGCCTTTTTCCTCTTTTCTTCCCTTGTAGCTGTGAGTAATAGCAAATTATTATTGTATTAAATAGACCTGGCAGGATGCTAGCAGAATATAGACATTTTCTCTCTATTAATTTCAGTGATAGTGTTACAAAAAGAAGGGTATAGAATGAGATATAAAAAGGCAATGACTTCTCATTTTCCTAAAAGGTAATGCATACTCTATTGCGGAACATCTGAATAGAATCCAGAATTAGAGCATGTTGGTGCAAACAGATTCTATGTGCCAATATGTTTTGTATTGGAAACCCATACTTTGTCTTCTGCCATGATCATCAACCAATTTATGCATTATACCATTGTTTAGCCTTCAGCTCTCAAGGCTAAGGATTTAAGGAAGATCTTTCAATTTAGTAACATGTATTAAGTAATTAGCATATGAAATTCATTTCCAATTCACATGAGGATGCTGGTTTCAGTCTTTCAGATACTTGAGAGCTCATATTAATGATTCCTGAAACAAACAGAAAACAGCAGAAAAAATAATGATTTTTCTGACCTAGAAAGTTAAAATGAAACACAGTCCATGAATTTACTACTAGTTTTTCACTTATTTTGGACATTAGTCAGAATTCAAACTAAAGCCCTAAGGACAAGCTAATTTATCTGACTTTCTATTACCTAGATGATAGTGAAAGTGGAAAGTTTTTGCTTTCCCCTCCCCAAGGGATGATGATAAATATGATAATTCTCTATTGAATTAAAAAGAAGTATAACCAGACCAGGTAACCAAGAGCTTATTTAATTTCTGCTTCCCCAGATTCCAGACTCACACATGAATACCACTGAGCTGGGGCAAGTGTGTTCAGCCGGCATATCAGCTGTGCTGCTGACAGGTACAGTTTGTTACCAAAATGCATCACAGGTTTGTCTCACCACAGTGGGAAGCAAGTGGAAACTCTTCAGAGATGGATTAGGAACCCCAAACTGCCTTATTAGGTTTTACCTCTATAATGAACACATTGGTCCCAATTTAGAAAAGATTAAGATTTTTCAAAGAATTAGCAGTTTGCATGTGTGATCAGTGAACTTGGTCTCCTACTCCCATTCAGGCGGTTCAGAGGTCATGCTGAGTTGGGATAAGCTTCTGAAATGTCACTAACAAGGCAAATCACATTTTGGACTGCACTAAACTAGACTACCTAACTTTTCCCACTGACTGGTGTTCCTGGTGGAGATAATAATAATATAGTACTACTAGATGTATCAGAAATATATAAAGATGTTCATTTGGAATAAGATGAGTTGAGAAAGTAACTGACTTGAAGAGTCCCACAATTCTTATCTAGCTTTCTAAATAAGGAAGAATCTTTTAAAGAAAAGGAGATACATATAAGTACCTACATGATAGTGGGACATAGTCATAAGAACACTATAGTTGGAGTCAGTGCACCTGGTTTCAGTTCTTAGATCTATTACTCATCAAGTTAGTCAGTCAAAAAAAAATCATTTATCAAGATCTGTGTCTGGCACTGTGCTAAGCATTAAACACACCAATATGAAGAAAGAGTCCTTGCCCTCAAGGAACTTACAACCTAATGGGGGAAACAACACAAAAAGAAGTAGAAAAGAGGGAGGGAAAAGGCACCGCCAGAGTTCCAGAGAAATCCAGAAACTGGTGGGAAATTGGGAGAAAAATGTGTTAAGCCTCATCTTGAGATAAAGGCCAAGGAGCCCATGGTCTTTCTCTGTAGCCAGAGGGTCCAAAGAGTGGGACAGAGGAGATTGATGAAATGTGGGTACTAGGAAGATACAGTCTTGTAGCAGGATGAATTTTGGGAGAAATTATGATTATACAATTATAATAATAGCCAATTATGAAATAGGGTTCTAAGCTTTTCTTCTATTTCTGCATTAAGGCCCAAATCTTGTTAAAATCAGTCTCAGAAGGATATGATTGATGGATGAGATTACTTTTAGCCTTCAAGGAACATACTTTTCAATCTTGGGTGGGACCCCATGCAGCTGGGAGACTTAACTTTTGTTATAAACCGCATGGACTCTGGGTTAGTTCTTACCCTGGGGAAAAGCACCCCTGCCCTTATACCCCTCCAGTTTAGGGTGACCCAGTTCATGGAGGGGAAAACCAATCAGAGTAGTCTGGATGAGGATGGATTCTCCTGTCAGGTTGCTGGAGGTGGTTGACTTTTGTGATCGAGCTTCGTTCTTAGCAGGAGGGGCTGCAAACTTTAACCCACCTTCTCATTAAATATCCATCAATAAGTGTTGATTTTTCACTTGTAAGGGAATTCTTTTTCAAAAAGACTATTTAAAGCTTTCAGGGTCTCCATTAAGCATCTGGTTACTGAGAGAACCTGCCTATCAATTTATATATTATGGCTAATTTAGTCGATATATTGACTAGTAATTACCCAGAAACTGTCTTTCAGGATTTTTCATTTATTAAAGTTTCCTAGGGAAAGAAGCCATGTTCAAAAGCCATATAGCTTTTAACTAATTTTGAAGTATTCATTCTAATACTTTCAGACTCCTAGTCTGTAAAATGAAGGACTAATAAATTGGGGTAGCTAGGTGTGGCAGTGGATAGAACACTAGGTGTGGAGTCAAGAGTTCAAATCCAGCCTCAGATACCTACAAGATGTGTGACTCTGGGCAAGTCACTTAACCCTGTTTACTTCCATTTTCTCAACTGTAAATGGAATTGGAGAAGGAAATCTCAAATCATTCCAGTGTCTATGCCAAGAAATTCCCATAGACAAGTCCATGGGGTCACAAAGAATCAGACATGACTGAGCAACAATAAAGTAAATGGCCTCTTAAGTTCCTTTCAGCTCAAAATTAATGATCCTGTTTTCGTAAGGAATAATATTCTTGGCATATCTCACATGTCAGGACACATGTGCCTATACCTAACTCTTTTTCTCCGCAGAAAAATATTACAGGATGTTGATCATCCATTCTCATTGCTATAAAGATCCTTATGTCCCTGATCATCCTGGAACATTTTTCTATAGAGAAACAGCTCAGGGGTCATCTCCTTCATGAAGCTTACCTTGATCCCCTAGGTGCTAATGCCCTCTCTCTTCTCTATCTTGTATTATACTTAGCTGGATGCGTGCTTTATGCCACCCTCTTGTAGGTAGACTTGTTTTATTTTGTTGGGTTTTTTTTAAACCATTAGTGCCTACAACCATTAGTGCTTCATAAACAGTAAAAGTGTGAGAAGACTTAGAGAAGTTGAATTTCAAAATCATTAGGGTCGCTGAATTTGTTTCATATAATTACCAAAAAATATACTGAAAAGCCCTCTTGACTGTACAGGAACACGCTGGCTATGCCCAGGGCCAGGAAATCAGCTATCTTCCATGGCACAGTCAGCTTCTAGTTGTATGGGGGAAGGGCATGAGCATATTAATAGCACATAGGCCCACAACATTTCGAAATATGGGAGGAACTGAAGATAATCCCTAATGATAATGTAAATCTAATTCTTTCACCTTTGAAGTTGTTCAAGTTAAGTTCTCAAAGACTGAAAATTTAATGAATATTATTTAATGAGTTTCACTGGTTTTTATTCTTTTTACCTTTGAAGAAAATTTCATATTTTCATTCCTGATATACCTCTTTCAACACATGTTAACAGGTCAGTTGATCTGGAATGGGGCTAGTGTTTTTCTCTGTCTGGGTAGGGCTGATTTGCACATTCACAGGCATTTAGCAGCCACTATCATATTACTAACGACAAATGCAATCTTATTTCCCCTAAGAACTAAGTTCTGGGTAGTGCCATACACAATTTAAAAATTATGCATTCCACCGACTACCAGAATGGAAACCGCTCTCTATGATTCTTGTAGAGTTGCCACCCTACTAGGCCCTCACTCTACCTCACTCTGGGTGAGGTGCTCATATGGACAGATTGGGGGTGGCCGATGCCAACTTATACAATCAGAATGATTCTTGAGCTTCCACCTACTCAGAAACACTTCCTGCTTGAGTCCAATTGCATCCCAGTCATGCAAACATCATGTAAACATTAAAAAATGGAGGCAGTATGGCATGATTACTATACACAATATTTTCCCCTCATAAGTGTTTTTCTCAACAAGAGAACAAAATCAATAATATATACTTTTAAAAATATTATGTGGGCTATTTGACCACACTCTGAAACCAGGAGTTTTAGGAGAGCTTTCCTCTACCCCCAACTCCAACCCCAAGATTGAGTAAAAGAAGCTAATATAACAAAGCATACTTCTCAAGTGCTTATTCATTCACAGACTCCAGGAGGACTGCAGTCTGTTTATGAAATTGGCAATTTGGGTCAATTCGCCTCCTCATGGTAAGGGAGTGTAACACCAATGTGATATCCACAGCAGCCACTATGTATATGCATGCATATTTTCAAGGTAAATTCGCAAAATATAAACTCTCTTCCTCAAAGAAGAAAGTAAGATATTTATTCAGATACCAGAAAGCCAGTTCCACCATGCTAACAAAGAAGTTTATACATGTCACCAGTATAGGGAGCATCAATATCCCCAAGCCTTCCCTCTGTTAGGCCTCCCCACAAAAAAGCTCCCTTAGGCAAAATTCCTGTTCCACTCATGCTAGCTGTTCTACCTCCCTCTCTTTTCCTGCTCCACCTGTTTCACAAACTCCTTCCACCATGCCATGGGACTCAGACTCCATGGGACTCAGGGTGTGGGTTGGGCCATAGCTCAAAGCAGGTCACATGGACCTATTAATAGGCAGGGAAGATCTTCAAATTTCCTAAACGTTACAGGGAGCATGGATGCAGAAGACCCTCCTAGGTAGAGAGAACCTCTTGACTTCCTCCTGGAGTTGTCCTCTACTGGTGACATCATCCCTTAGCCACACATCTCATGACCTGGATGATGTCTCAAGGCATTAGGGTCTTGTTGGTGAAATATAGAAATTCAGATCAATTCTTCTTTCTGATTGCCATCTTTCCTCATCTCTCCTTGGATTCCTTTGTAACTTCTTTTTCTCTCTCAAAGTTGGATTGGCCCATATCTACAGTTTGATCGTGAATCCCTCCACTCTTCAGTTTTTCTGCTGCATTTCTGCAACTAAGATTCTGTTTGTGGGGCTCAGAGTTCTTCAAGTACATCAGAAATGTTCTTTAGTCATTTTCAGACCTGTACAACTCTTCATGAACCATTTTGAGGCTTTCATGGCAAATATATGGCAGTGGTTTGCCATTTTTTTTCTCCAGCATCTTTTACAAATGCAGAAACTGAGGCAAACAGGGTGAAGTGACTTACCCAGGGTCACACAGCTAGTAAGTGTCTGAGACCAGATTTGAACTCAGGAAGATGAGTCTTCTTGAATCCAGACCCAGCTCTATCCACTGTGCCACCTAGCTTCCCCTAGGTTTGGATGTCACCTCAAATGTGTGCCTGCTTTGTCATCAGGGGAAAACTACTTAATATAGAAGAACTTTGCTTTCCTTCCCTTTCTGACCACTAACTCCAAACCCTGCCACTGGCAGTAAGGTCACTATCTCTACTTTTATCTCCCCTTTTCACCCCACCTTCCCAGAACCTTAGACTCTTATTTTTTAATTACTCTGGACTTTGACAGTGAGCCTTTCACATTATCTTGCCCAGAGCTAGTATTCCTCCTCAGAGACCATTCGCTCCAAGTCATACTGCTGCAATATAGTACCCTCTCCCCGCTTTCTAACTTATCTTTATATGTTTTCCCCTCTTAAAATGAAAGTTAAAAAAAGTTAAAATAAAATGAATTACTTGAGGGCAAGGACTATCTTGTTTGCTTTTGAATTATCCCTAATCCTAACCGCAGTGTCTAGCACATACTAAGCACTTAATAAATAACTCTCTCTCCTTCCTCCTCTTCCTCTTCTTCTTCCTCATCATTCATGAAATAGTAATAATTATTCCTGTACTGTCTACCTCCCAGGTTAGCTGCAAATAAAATGCCTTAAAAATGTTAAAGCATATGTAAATGGGAGAGATTATTAATAGTGACATTTGCTACACTTTATACTTGGTTCATATTGCACATTACTTTTAACAGTTTGTGAAGAATAAAACTTGAGGTAGCAAGAATACATTTTTGTGTTACAATCAAGGAAAATCTGCCTCAGTGTTCTGTAGTCCATTATCTACTTCCTTTTTATTAAAGCTGTAAGATATTTGTCTGAGTTAATATTTACCCTTTGAAAGTAGTTGGATCAAATGTCCATCCTGAGAACTAGAGTTGAAACTGAATGATAACACACCTTTTGAATTTTACACTGCCCAAAACAATCCCCTTCCCATGTTTTGTATCTCACTGGCCACCAGTTATGAAAGTATTTCTTGATTCTTCTAATCAACATGAAACTCTCTCTCCAATGCCTCACCATGTTATGGATTATAGCCTGGGATTCTTGATAGCTAACTGAGCATAATGGCATCTCTATCAATTTATATCAATTGGGAAAGGTTTGGGGTATTGTCTTGGCACCTGCTCACAACCTTGCTCCAGACCAGTACTTTGCAGACCAACTCAACTGTGCTCTTCTTCACACATGACACCCCATCTTTCACTTCTTTGTGTTTTTATGCTGACTGTTCCCATTCCTATAACATACCTCCCCTTTATCTCTGCCTCTTAGAATCTCTAGTTTCCATCAATGTTCAGTTCAAATGTTTCTTCTATATGAAGCCTTTCTGAATCCCCTGAGTTACTTGAGACTTCTCACCACTGAACTTAATTACTTTGTTTTCTTTTGCATATATTCACATATGTACATGTTTCCTTCCTCAGGAGGGTGTAAACTCCTTGAGGGCAAGAAATATTTGACTTTGTCTTTGTAACTTCAGCACTTGGCTATGAGCCTGGCACATAATGTAGAGTTGATAAATGTGTGTTGATTGATTGATTCATCATTGTTGCTCACCAGCAGATAGGCTGCTAGAGAATGAATTCTTCAGCTATGAATAAAAGCAGGTAAGAGTGCAGAATGGCCCTCAGTCCCAAATGTCCCCTCTGCTTCAATTGTTACAGTGAGTGTGATTGTACAGCCAAAAAGAGCATGAAGATGCTAAAAATTACACTAATTTTGTACTAACTACTAAGATATTAACTCTAAAATTACAATCTTTGTCCAGTGACCAGTTGGACAGGTGATCCATCTCTGAAAAGACTTAACCATATTGATGTTGGCACTAGTCAAAAAGTCATTCTTCGTATGACTGATGTGGACAGAATAAGGAAGAACATGGGCCAAAATGCCCATAATGGGGCATTAGTTGCCAGTCTGAAAACTCAAGAAAATCACTGACAGTAAATCTACTATACTTACAAAATCTGTTGTGAATTTCACCAAAGCACTACTTTCTAATGTCATTTCTGTGCTAAGAGAATTCTTGAGAGTGGCACTGGACAAAGAAACCCCAAATAGGCTATAAGGATTGAAGTTCCAAACATTTTAGTTTGTGCATGAGTAAGAGAAGAAGCAAAATCATTGTCTTTCAAAATAATTGTCTGTCAAAATCAAAATCTTTCTTTCATTTTCTTTCCTTCCTTCCTTCTTTCCTCCCTCCCTCCCATCTTTTTCTTTCTTCCCTTTCTTCCTTTCTCTCTTTCTCTTTCTCTCTATTTATTTATTTATTTCTCTCTTTCTTTCTTTCTGCTTTCACAAAACCTTAAACCCAGTTTGCTCTGAATCTCATAGATTGGACCACAAAGATTCCTGCCAAAGCTACACTTCATCACTTATATTTTGGGCCCTCCTGGCCTAGAGCGAATGTCAAAGGCAACTCTTTCTTTTTGGAATAGAAACCCTGAGGCTCTTTCCCTCCCAGCTTTATTTTTTCTTTTTTTCTAATTAAAGTGATCATCCCTTGACTGACTTCTTAAAGAAGCCTATTCACTGAGTGGGCATTACCTCACTCTAAGTGACTGCCTGAAAAGGCCGTAGATTAAAAGGACCAAGGTCTCCCATTGCATACTGGTCCATCTCTAGTCAACCTGATGAAGTCACTGGATCCAGATGGCTGTGGAGGAGAAAGTGAGGCCGGTGACGTTGCACAGCCCTCCTTCACTCAAATCAAAGTCACATCGTCATTTGCCTGACGTCATGGTCCTCTTCAAAAGGGAAGGACAAACACAACAATCACAAGGAAAGACATTCTTCCGCTCAAAACGCTTAAGGAGTTGCTGAAAAACAAAGACTGAGTTCAATGTTTCTCTTTTACTGGATTTTAATTCAATTCTCTTTAGAAACATACAAAGAAACAAACACCACTTGGAGACCACCCGCTGCTTATTCATCACAGTGCTAGGCTTAATGGAGATGTGAGGAGGAGACAGAGAAAGAGTGGTGAGTCCTCCTCCCCCAAGGCCAAAGTTGAGTGAAGTGGTCTCTCAGATCCATATGACCTTGCTGTCTTACTCTCCTCATTTTGCCTCCACTTTGTTTCTCTGTCTTTCCTGAATTAGAAGCTGCTTTTTACAGCAACATTTTGTTTTTTTTCTAATTTATATGTTTAACTTTTAGCATTTATTTTCACAAAATTTTGGGTTCCAAATTTTCTCCCCATTTGTCCCCTCCTCCCACCCCAAAACATCGAGCATTCTAATTGCCCCTATCACCAATCTGCCCTCTCTTGTATCATCCCTCCCTTCCCTTGTCCCCATCTTATCTTTTGTCCTGTAGGGCCAGATAGTTTTCTATACCCCTTTACCTGTATTTCTTATTTCCTAGTAGAAAGAACAGTACTCGACAGTTGTTCCTAAAACTTTGAGTTCCAACTTCTCTTTATCCCTCCCTCCCCACACATTCCCTATGGGAAGGCAAGCAATTCAATATAGGCCATATCTGTGTAGTTTTGCAAATGACTTCCATGATAGTCGTGTTGTGTAAGACTAACTATATTTCCCTCCATACTATCCTGTTCCCCATTGCTTCTATTCTCTCTTTTGATCCTGTCCCTCCCCAAGAGTACTGACTTCAAATTGCTCCCTCCTCCCATTGCCCTCCCTTCCATCATCACCCCCACCTTACTTATCCCCTTCTCCCACACTTCCCTGTATGGTAAGATAGGTTTTCATAGGAAAATGAGTGTGCATTTCATTCCTTCCTTTAGTGTAACGTGATGAGAGTAAACTTTATGTTTTTCTCTCACCTCCCCTCTTTTTCCCTCCACTATTTCCTTGATAATTTCATGAAGGATGATGTCTAGGCTCTTTTCTTGATCATGACTTTCAGGTATTCCCATAATTTTTAAATTGTTTCTCCTGTATCTATTTTCCAGGTCAATTGTTTTTCCAATGAGATATTTCACTTTATATTCCATTGTTTCATTCTTTTGATTTTGTTTTGTGATTTCTTGGTTTCTCATAAAGTCATTAGCTTCCATCTGTTCCATTCTAATTTTGAAAGAACTATTTTCTTCAGTGAGCTTTTGAACCTCCTTTTCCATTTGGCTAATTCTGCTTTTTTATTATCTTTTAATTTTATTTTATTATTATTATTTTTTAATATTTTACAATCACTGCCATAAAATTAAGATTTTATCCCCCCCACACCTCCCTCCCTCCCCATGACAGCATACAATTCTGTATAGGTTCTACATATACTTTCCTTTTGAGTACATTTTCACTATAGTCATGCTATGTAGTCAAACTAAAATAAATGGAAATCATATAACAAATCAAACAGGATACACACACACACACACACACACACACACACACACACACAAACATGATCTGCTACCTTCTGTGAATGACTTCCGTATTTCTTTCTCTGAGTGTAGAAGACGTTTTGCCTTAGAAAACCACCACTGAGATTTGTTTTTTTAATAAGTTCTTGCGTTATTAAGAAATTCCAAGTCTACCAGAAAAAACTCTCGCACACTGTGGTCATTGCTGTGCACAAAGTTCTCCTGGTTCTTCTCCTTTCACTCAGCATCATATCATATAAGTCCTTCCAGGTCTCTCTGAAGTCTTCTTGTTCATCATTTCTTATGGCACAATAGTACTCCATGACATTCATATACCATAATTTATTCAGCCATTCCCCAATTGATGGACATCCCCTTGACTTCCAGTTTTTGGCAACTACAAAGAGTGCTGCTATAAATATTTTTGTACATGTGGGACCCTTTCCCATTTTTATGATCTCTTGGGGATATGGTCCTAGTAGTGATATTCCTGGGTCAAAAGGTATGCACATTTTTGTGGCCCTTTGGGCATAGTTCCAAATTTCTCTCCAGAATGACTGGATGAGCTCACAGCTCCACCAACAATGAATTAGTGTTCCAACTCTCCCACATCCTCTCCAACATTTATCATTTTCTGGTTCTGTCATGTTTGCTAGTCTTATAGGTGTGATATGGAACCTCAGAGGTGTTTTGATTTGCATCTCTCTAATCAAAAGTGATTTAGAGCATTTTTTCATATGATTATAGATATCTTTAATTTCTTCTTCTGAAAATTGCCTGTTCATATTCTTTGACCATTTATCAATTGGGGAATGACTTGTATGGTGATACATTTGAGTCAGTTCTCTATATATTCTAGAAATGAGGCCTTTATCTCTTATTCTGCTTTTTAAAGCATTCTTCTGCTCATTGGCTTTTTGAAGCTCTTTTGTCAGTTGAGTTAGCCTATTTTTCAAGGTGTTACTTTCTTCAGCATTTTTTTTTTTGAGTCTCCTTTAGCAAGGTGTTGACCTGCTTTCATGCTCTTCTTGCATCTCTCTCATTTCTCTTCCCAGTTTTTCCTCCACCTCTCTATCTTGACTTTCAAAATCCTTTTTGAGCTCTTCCATGACCTGAGGCCATTGAATATTTATTTTGGATGTTTGGGATACAGAAGCTTCGACTTCTATGTCTTTCCCTGATGGTAAGCATTGTTCTTCCTCATCTGAAAAGATGGGAGGAGATATCTGTTCACCAAGAAAGTAACCTTCTATGGTCTAATTTTTTTTCCTTTTTCTGGGCATTTTCCCAGCCAGTTACTTGACTTCTGAGTTTCCTCTCCACACCCATCTTGCCTCCCGATCCGCCCAGCTAGCACTTAGGGGCTAAGATTCAAATGCTGCTAGAAAGCCTCTGGGTTTTCAGCAGAGGCGGGGCTGCTATTCAGTGTGAGATTAAGTTCAGGTGTTTGGGTGGGGGCAGGGCCACCACACGGGGCTTAGTTCCCTCGGGGTTTTTATGCGGAGGCCTTCAACAATTGGTTTAAAAATCTGCATCCATACCTCCTCATATAGTGGTTAAGTCATTTGTCAGTCATATCCAACTTTCCAAGACCTCGGTTGGGGTTTTCCTGGTGGAGATACTGGAGAGGTTTTCCACTTCCTTCTCCAGCACACATATATGAATGTGTATATGTATGTACGTATGGAAATACATGTATGAATATGTATTTGTATGTGTATATATACATCCATGCTCCCTAACCAGAAGCATGTTTTCCCATAAGTATATACAGAAGCAGTGGAAAGAGGGCTACAGGTTAGATAGTACGTGTGACAAAAGGGGTCATTACTCCCAGCTCCTGGTTGCTGCAATTTTTTTTTTTTCCTTTTGTAGGAGCCCCACACAATTTCCTATCAGAATGCTGTAGCTTTCTCCTGGGATCTTTGTAGATTCTTGAAAGTGCTTTTCTCTAGAGTGTCTACTCTATTTTCAGGATGGTTTCATATGCATTTCATAAGCTTTCAATGCAGATGTGGTTCTGGGTACAAATCTTCCCTGACCTTGCAAGAGGTTAAAAGGTCATCCCTGTTCCATCAAACATGAGGGTGGGAATCAGACAGAGACTTTCTCTCCCCACCACAAGCAATTCCCTCTTAGAGCCTTAGCTGAAGCTTCTCCACAGTTATGCTGTGTTGCCACTAGGATACTGGGTTCCTTACTATCTTGCTGTTTTTGTCCAACCTCAATAGGGCAGCATCAACTCTTCAATCAGTCTTAGTATGCTTCCTAGGTTTGCATCTAGCTTAAATGTTTGATTGGTTCAACAGAGGTCTGGAGCTTGTTCATGCCTGATTGATTGACTCAGTGGAGAAGCATGGGACTTCTATATTTGACTGAATGGGGGTGGGTGGAACCATCTATATGAACACAATGAAGGAAAAAATATATTTCATATTGTTCATGGATGAAAATGTTTCCTCCTTCTGGACATACAGGACATTACTTCTGTGGCAAGAGGCAGAAAGCATGCTTTATCATCAGTCTTTTGGAGTTATCACTGATCACTGTAATACATGCCTATAATGGGTTTGAATTTTGTTGCCTTGTCATTGGCTAGGAGAGGGAGAGAATTCCAAACAGGAAAAAAAAAGAACACAAGAACGTCTCAGGGCTTTAAAAATAAATGTATAAAAATAGAATGCAATGTATTTTAAAAATAAAGGGCAAGTGTGACCATATCAGCTCAATAAATCCCAGAGGCTCTCTACTATCTCCAGGATCCTATAAAACACTTTGCGGTATTTGAAGCCTTTTGTGATCTGGCTCCTTCCTTTCTTTCCAGGTTTCTTATCCTTCTTGCAAACATCTTGGCCTTCTTGCTGTTGCTCACACAGAGCACATCATCTCCTGACCCTGTACTTTTTCTATGGCTGTTCTCCCTGCCTGGAAGGCCCTCCCCCCCACCTCTACCCCTGAATTCTTTGGCTTTCTTTAAGATTCAGTTCAAATGTCACTTTCTGCAGGAGGACGTTTTCTACCAACCCCCCCCCCCCTTTTCCCCACCCCATCCTGATGTCTTGCCTCTGAGATTATGGCCCGTTTAGAGTGCACATAACTTGTATGTGCAATAGTGGTTTGCATATTCTCCTTTCCCCTATCCCTCCATTGGAATGTGGGCTCTGTGAGGGCAGAGGTGGTATTCTTTTGCCTTTTTCCCTCCAGGTTTTGACATAGTGACTGGTAGTTGATCAGCTACTCAGTACACATTTATTAAGCATCTATTATGATCCAGGCACAGGGCTAAGTACTAGGGACACAAAGAAAGGCAAAAGACAGTGGAGAAGATCACAGTTTAATAGGGAAGACAAGAGGCAAATAATTGTGTACCAACCAGTTCCATTCAGGATAACTAGAAAATAAATAGAGAAGAGACTAGATTGTGAAAGGTTTCCTATAGAAGGAGGGATTTTAGCTGGAACTTAAAGGAAGCCAAGGAGGGCGGTAGAATAATGGAGGGAGAACATTCGAGGCACAGGGGGGAGCTAGAGAAATGCAGAGACGAGAAAAGAGTGTCTTGCTTGTGAAACAGCCAGGAAGTCAGTGTCTGTAGATCACCGATAATGTGGTTGTGGGGTTGGGGAGAGGAAGATCTGGATGTAAAGAATAAAAAGGCCAGAAAAAGAAAAAAAAGGGTCAGATCACAACAGGCCCCATAGAGGGTTTCACATTTGATCCTGGCTGTGATAGGGAGCCACTGGAATTTATTGAGTAGTTCTGGGAGTGTGACGTGGTCAGACCTGTACTTTCAGAAAATCCCTTTGGTGGCTGAACGGAGGATGGACTAGAGTGGGGAGAGATCTGAAGCAGGCAAATTCCCCAGCAGGCTATTACAGTAGGTCAAGTGTGAGGTGATGAGACCTGAACCAGGGGAGTGGCAATGTCAACGTATTTGAGAGATGTTGTTGCAAAGGTGAGGTCAACAGGCCATGGCATCAGACTGGATCTGGGGAAGGGGAGGGGAGAGAGTGTGAGGAGTCCAGAATAATACTTAGGTCCCAAGCTTGGATGACTGGGAGGATGATGGTACCTTCTACAGTAAGAGAAAGATTAAGAGGGAGAAGGGAGTTTGTCTGAATGGATGATGATGAATTGCATTTTGAAGATGATGAGTGTAATATGTCTTCTGGGACTTCCAGGTAGCAATGCCCAATATTCAGTTAGAAATGTGACACTGGAGATAAGAAGAGAGATTAGGGTTGGATAAATAGATCTGAGAACCATTAGAATACACAATCAGGCAATAAACATATATTAAGTGCCTACTATGTGCCAGCCTAATCCCTGAGAATACAAATATGAGAAGGAGAGAACCTTTGTTCTCAAAGAGCTTATGAGGAGAGCTTATGAGAATGAGGAAGGAGACAAAACCAAAAAGAAAACTGAAATGGCATGGGGAGTTACAGGGAGTGGTGTGGAGGCATAATGGAGAATCCTAAAGAGCATAGCTAGATTGGAAATGAAATGTTGGCTAGCCTGGGCACTTTTCTTGGAATGGGGATTGTGGAAGGAAGAGATAACATAGGAATCTGTGAGAACTGATGAGATCATCAAATGAAAAAGTATAGATGGAGATGAGGACCCAAGATGTTACAAAGTTAAAATCAAAAGGTCTTGGCCATATTGGATATGGGCAGGGGTGGTGAGAGATAAGGAGGAATCCAGGATGGCTCCTAGTTTTGGGAGTGCGAGGGATAGGAGGATGGCATTGCCCTCTAGGGAATGTGGTGGTAAGGGCAGAATTTTTGGGGAAAGATAATGAATTCCATTTTAGACGTTTATAGTTTAAAGTGTCTACTGGACATCTGGTTTGAGATGCATGAAGGGCAGTTGAAAATGTGAGACTAGAGGTCAGCAGGGAGGTGAAGGCAGGATAGGGGATCATCAGCATAGACATAGTAATTAAATCCATGGAAACTGATGAGATCACCCAGTACACTGCAGAGAGGGAGAAAATGAGAGCACCCAGGACAGGGCCCTGAGCAACATCTACAGTTAGAGGGCATGATCTGGAGGAGGAAGGTAAGGTCAGGAATTTCTCCACCTGGGGAACCTGTACCTCCCCCAAAACTGTGAGGTATTCTTTTGATACCAAAGAAAGAGACCAAGGAGCTCCAGACGGACAATAAGTAGCAGTTCAATCAGTTGGGATTACTTACAGTTGGGGCAGTAGGATGGATCCCTTCCAAGATATTACTCATCCTAAGTATGGGGTGGGCAGCCAGACCAGTTCTGTGGATCCCCACTGAAGAACTTCCAAATCCCTGTGGTAATTATAGAAAACAGGAAAAGGCAAGAGGAACTAGAGAGTACAACACTACTGATTGGTGGTTGTTTTTGGTTTTCTGCTTAGTAATGAGCTTTGGCATTGAGCCAATGTTATGTCCAAATATAAGTCTGTGTATTGATCAATATGGACCAGTCCTATATGGGTCACGATATTCTTATACGGCTTTCATAGATCATAGTATCTTAACTTTTGACTCAGCGTCTGAAGTATAATTTAAACAGGTCACCAAGTTCAGGCTTCTGCCTTTCACAGAGTTGAAGTTTTTATGGCTTTTCACTTATGTAACACAGGAACTCTGCTTCCAGCAGGTTCATACTGGATTCAGCCAAACCAAAGTAAGACAATGGAGAAGTAGCAGCTGACAAGAAAAGTGAGGAAAAGACACCTATACCCCTTAACCAGTGCTCGCTTGATTTATAGGGTAACAAACAAAGAAGGCCTTTTGCCAAGGAGTGGCTTCATAAGGTTACTTTAAGTTTTAGCAATGTCATATCAATTCAGCATAGCACACACGCAGTACATGTTTATGACTTTAAGCACAAATGTTTATATTTTGCAGGGTTACTAATGTGCAAGTGTACTAAAACTTTTGCATGCAAGAAGTCTGGGAAAAATTATCTGAAAAAGAATAACAAAAACCGACATTGCACACACTAAAATTCATCTTACATACAATTTAATTACTCTGTTTTAGGGCTTTTTCCAAATTCAAACCCTACAAGGATTCAGCAAAGGAGACTGAGAAGGAGCTGTCATTTTTGTAGGAAGAGAACCAGAAGAGAATGATGTTCCTCAAATATAGAGACAAGAGACTATCAAGGAGAATGAAAAGGGAGTCAGTCAGTATTGATCACATTGATTTACTTTTAGTTTGATTATAGAATGAAGCTCCATTCTTTAGGGAAAGCCAAAGGCTGGCAGCTGGAAAATGGGGAGAGGGGGGAGGGGGGATGATTGTTAACTCCAAACCACTAGTCCCTCTTTTCAAGTGAGCTTTTCTGGTTACAAAAAACACCACCTGAAGGGCAAAGATTTCTGTGATAGGATTAAGAAAATCTGGGAGAAATTAACTAGCCAGGTGACATGCCTTGCCCAAATCAATTGTATTCACAACAAGTATCTCTGTTTTTTATCCTAACTTTCCATGATAAAAATCAGCTCTGTAAATCACTCCTTGACTCTGACATGAGAGGAGTCACATGACCTGATCTGACATGCCAATGCTAGCTTTGCCAATTGAATCATAGATGAAATGGCAGACCGAGACAAGCACAGGCAAGAGTCAATTGAGAATTTGGGAGCCTCTTTATTAGCCGGCAGCTGTCCTCAGAAGAGGCAGCCTTGAACAAAGGTGTATGTGCCTTTTAAGCATGTTAGCACCTCCTGGTACAGCCTTGTGGTTCCAATAGCACACATTTTTCACAGAACAGTTTTGACAGGGGTTCCTAGGTGCTGCTAGGCAAGAGGGCACAACAGAGAGAGGGGCCCAAGCAGCTGCCAGGCAAAGGGGTACAACAGAGAGGGGGGCCCAAGCAGCTGCCAGACAAAGGGGTACAACAGAGAGTGGCTGCTAGGTGAAGGGGCACAACAGAAAGTGGCTACTAGGCCCAACCCTGCCTAGAAACTCAACAGACATTTCGCAACCCAGGGGCTCCGGGGGGGGGGGGGGGCGGGGGGAGGGGAATAACGTCCACTTCACTCTCCACTTTTCATGTGATTAATTGAAACCGGGGACTCATCAGAATCCAAAGGGGTATAACTGGCTTTTTCTTAAAACCAAACCCTAGTTTTATTTTTGATTTCAGTGGTTTTCTTACACTCAACTTTATTAATCTCACCTTTAGTTGTTAAGATTTATCATGTTTAATTGGGTTTTTAAAATTTATTCTTTTCCTAGTTTATTTTATTGTATACCCAATTCATTGGTCTGCTCTTTCACTGTTTTTTTTAATATAAGCATTTGGAGATACAACTTTTCCTCTGGTTATTGTTTTTATGGCATCCTATAGATTTTGACATGTTGTTTCATTGTCATTCTGGAAATCATTAAAAAAAGTAACCTCTACTCTAGATTAAACCTTTTTTGTAAAAAGCTGTAAGTCATCAATACAGTTTACGAAGCCTTGCAAACTTCAAATTATAATGCAGATTTCCCAGTGGAGATGTCCTCTCATTTCGTCTTTAAATCTATTTTTATATTTCATTCTTTCAGGGAGGCCAAAAGAAAATTATGATCTTTTAGTGTAGTTACTACTAGGTCTTGTGTGATTCCTATTGTGGTATTACCTAAAGTAATTTTTTTTCTTTTTGCTCATAATATTTTATCCTTTATTTGGGGGTTTCATAATTTGAGTATTGTACTCCTGTGAGTTTTCCTCTATCCTGCCCCACCCTCCATTTATTCTGTTCTCTCCTTTAACTTCTCCTTCCACCAAAGTGTTTGTTTCTGATCACACCTTCCCCAATCTGCAGGCACTTCTACTGTGCCCCCTCTCTTATCCCTTTCCTCTCTGCTTTCGTGTAGGGTAAGATAAACTTCCATAACCAAATGACTGTGTATGTTATTTCCTACAGTAGCCCAATCTGATGAAAGTAAGGCCCATTATTCCCTCTCATCTTGCCCTTCTTCCCACTCATTCGAAAAGGTCTTGCTTGCCTCTTTTATGTGACATGATTTACTACATTCTACCTCCCCCTTTCTCATTTTGCTAGTATATTCTGGTCAACATTCTTGTCAATTTTCTTTTTTAGATATCTTCCCTTCATATTCAGCTCACTCACTATATGCCCTCTCTCTCTGTCTGTCTCTATCTATCTCCTTGCTTTCTCTCTCTTTTCATATATACATACATATACCACATATACCACACCCACACATATATATGTATACATGTATGCCATATATCACACACACACACACACTCACATAGACATGTATAAACACACACACACACAGACATTCCTTCCAACTCTCGCAATTAACCTAACACTGAGAAAAGTCTCAGGAATTACAAATATCATGTTTCTATGTAGATATACAAACAGTTAGACTTTAATAAGTCCCTTATGGTTTCCTCTCCTGTTTACCTTTTTGTGCGTGTCTTGATTCTTGTATTTCAAAGTTACATTTTTAATTCAGTTCTGATCTTTTCAACAAAAATGTTTGGAAATTCTCTATTTCATTGAAGTTCCATTTTTGCATTCAGTATTATACTCAGTTTTGTTGGGTAGGTGATTCTTGGTTTTAATCATATCCTTTCTGAAATCTGGAATATCATATTTCAAGTCCTCTGATCCCTTAGGGGAGAACTTACTAAATCCTGAGTTATCCTGATTGTATTTCCACAATACTTGAATTGTTTCTTTCTGACTGCTTGTAAAATTTTCTCCTGAAATTTGGCTACAATATTCCTAGGTGTTGTCTTTTGGGGATCTCTTTCAGGAGCTGATCTGTACATTCTTTGAATTCCTATTTTACCCTCTGGTTCTAGAATATCACAGAAGTTTTCTTGATAATTTCTTGAAAGATGATGTCAAGGCTATTTTTTTTATCATGGTTTTCAGGTGATCCAATAATTGGTAAATTATCTCTCCTGGATTCATTTCCAGCTCATTTGTTTTTTCAAAGAGATACTTCACATTGTTTTCTTTTTTTCATTTTTTAGCACTATTTTATAATTCCTTGATTGCTTGTGGAGTTCATTAGCTTCCATTTGCTATACTCTAATTTATAAGGAATTTTTTTTTTCAGTGAAATTTTGGACTTCTTTTTCTATTTGACCTCCTCTGCGTTATAAGGCTTTCTACTCGTCATTGACCTTTTGCACCTCTTTTACCATTTGGGTTAGTCTAATTTTAAAGCTGTTATTCTCTTCAGCATTCTTTTTTTTTGTTTCTTTTATGAAGTTGTTAACTTGTTTTTCATGATTTTCTTGCATCACTCTCATTTCTCTTCCCAATTTTTCCACTACTTCTCTTACTTGCTTTTCAAAAGCCTTGTTTAGCTCTTTCATGGTTTGAGACAAATTAATTTTTTTCTTGGAGTCTTGGATATAGGAACTTTGGATTTGTTGTCTTCTTCTGGTTAAATATCTTGATCTTCCATATCACCAATGACAAAAGAAAATACCTCTTCACCAAGAAAGTAAGAATCTATAGTCCGTTTCATTAACGTCTTCAGACACAGAATTAGAACTAATCTTATAACACAGAATTATAATTAAAATCGTAGAACATGGAATTAGAATGAAGCTCTATGAAGAGAGAATCAGAATTAGTCCTAGAAAATATAATTAGAATTAGTTGGAGAACACAGAATTAGAACTAAAAACTTACAGCACAGAATTAGAATTAGTAGTAGAAGGCAGAACTGGAATGAAAAATCTTAGAACACAGAATTAGAATTAACTTCTTGGAACACAGAATTAGAATTATAGTCTTAGACCAGAGAATTCGAATTTGGCTGAGAACACAAAGTTCACTTGGAAAGGGAAACTGGTTATTTGGAGTTAGCAGTCATCGTCCACCCCACCCCTCTCCCATTTGCTAGCTGCCAACCTTAAGCTTTCCCTAAAGAATGGAGGTTTATCTTATAATCAAACTAAAATAAATCAAGGTGATCAATACTAACCAGTTCCCTTTTCATTCTCCTTGATATTCTCTTGTCTCTATATTTGAGAGGCAGCATTCCATTCCAGTTCTCTTCCTATTGATATGACAGCTCCTTTTCAATCTCCTTTGTTGCATCTTTGTAGGATTCGAATTTGTTAAAAATGCCCTAAAACAGAGTAATTAAATTGACTGAAAGGTGGATTTTAGTGTGCTCAACGTCGATTTTTGTTATTCTCTTTCAGATAATTTTTCCAAGGTTTCTCACTTGAAAACAGTTTGACTACACTTGCACATTATTACATAACCCTGCAAAATAGAAACATTTGTACTTAATGTCATAAACATGTGCTGTTTGTGTGTGCTATGCTGAATTGACCTGATATTGCTAAAACCTAAGGTAAGCTTGTGAAGCTACTCCTCGGCAAAACGCCTTCTTTGTTTGTTACCTTGTAAATCAAGTGGGCACTGGCTAAGGGTCATGGGTGTCTTTTCCTGACTTCTCCTTGCCAGCAGCTATTCCTCCATTGCCTTTCTGTGGTGTGCCTGAATCCAGTGTGATCCTGCTTCAAACTGGGTTCCTCTGTTGCATAAGTGAAAAGCCATAAAAGCTTAAACTCTATAAAGCCAAAAACCTGAACTTGGTAACCTGATTAAATTATATTTTAGTCACTGAGTGAAAACTGTAGATACTATGATCTTCCAAAACCATATAAGTATATCGTGACCTATATATAACAGGTCAATATTAAGCAATACAAAAACTTATGTTTGGGTATAACACTGGCTCAATGACCAAGCTCATTACTAAACAGAAAACCAAAAATGACCACCAGTCAGTAGTGTTGTGCTCTCTAGCAGCTCCTGCCTTTGTCCCTTTTCAATAATTACCACAAAGATTTGGGGTTTCTTCAGTGGGGATTCATAGAATTTTTCTGGCTTCCCTCCCCAGACTGAGGATGATTAGTATCTTAGCAAGGATCTATCATAGTGCCCCAAATGTAAGTAGCCCCAATTGATTAAACTACTACCAATTATCAGTATGGAGCTCCTTGGAGTCTTCCTTTGGTATCAAACAACATCCCACAATTATGGGGGAGGTACACAATTCACTAGATGGGGAAATTCAAGACCTTTACTTCCTCTAGATCATGTAAGTATTGATGTCCCTCAGGGCCCTTTCCTGGGTCCTCTCCTCTTTTTCCTCTCTGCACTGTACTCGGTGTTCTAATAAGATTCCATCAATTTAAATACTATGTCTATGCTGATGATCCTTAGTTCGAGCTATCCTGCATTAACTTCTCTGCTGACCTCTCATATTTTCTGACTTCTCATATTTTCAACTTCATTGCACGCATCTCAAACTACAGGTCCACTACACATTTTAAACTAATGATGTTCAAAATGGAATTCATTACCTTTCCTCAAAACTCTCCCCTTTCCACCACATTCCCTAGAGGGCAATGCCATCTTCCTATCCCTTGCACTCCCAACCTAGGAGTCATCCTGGACTCCTTCCTATCTCTCACATCCCACCACACCCATGCCCATATCTAAAATCGCCAAGACCTGTTGATTTTAACTTTGTAGCATCTTTGGCCCTCTTCTCAATCTATACTTTTTCATTTGATATTCTCATCGCTTCTCACAGATTTATCTGTCATCTCTTCCTTCCACAGTCACCACTGGTGGAAAGTGGCCAGGCTAGCCATTTTTTCATTTCCCTCCTAGATATGCTTCTTTGTGCTTCTCCATTAAACCTCCACATCACTCCCTCCATCCTTCCATGCCTTTTCATCTTTCTTTTTGGTTTTGTCTCCCTCCCCATTCAATTGTAAGCTCTTTGAGAACAAAGGTTCTCTCCTTTTCATATTTGTATCCTTGGGGATTAGCCTGGCACACAATAGGCACTTAATATATTTTTTCTTGCCAGATTGTCTATTCTAATGGTTCTCAGATCTACTTAACCAACCCTAACCTCTCTGCTGATTTCTAGTGTCACATTTCCAACTGAGTACTGGACACTGCAACTTGGAAGTCCCAAAAGACATTACATTCATCATCTTCAAAATGCAATTCAACGTCATCCATCCCGACAAACTCCCCTGGTCTCCTTCATCTCTCTCTTACTGTAGAGGGTATCATCATCCTTCCAGTCATCCAGACTTGTTGTCTAAGTGTTATTCTGGACTCCACCCACTCTCTCCCCTTCCCTTCCCCCAGATCTAATCTGATGCCATGGTCTGCTGACCTCACCATTGCAACAGTATCTCTCCAATTCATCCCTATGCTTACCACGCCCTTGCTTCAGGCACTCATCACCTCACACTGGGCCTGCTGTAATGGCCTGCTGGGGGATTTGCCTGCTTCGGATCTCTCCCTATTGTAGACCATCCTCCGTTCAGCCACCAAAGGGGTTTGCCTAAAGCACAGGTCTGACCAGGTCACACTCCCATAACTACTCATTAAACTCCAGTAGCTCCCTACCACAGCCAGTATAAAATGTCAAACCCTCTATGGGGCCTTTGGTGAACTGGTCCGTTCTTATCTTTCTGGCCTTTGTATTCTTTACATCCAGACCTCTCCCTTCCCAGCCCCCCAACCACATTATGAGTGGTCTAGGGACACTGGCCACTTGGCTGTTTCACAAGCAAGACTCTCTGTCTCTCATCTCTGCTTTTTCTCTACCTGTCCCCTGTGCCTGGAATGTTCTCCCTCCACTATGCTACTGATCTCCCTGGTTTCCTCTAAGTACCAGCTAAAATCCCAACTTCTACAGGAAGGCTTTCACAATCTAGTGTCTTCTCTAATTATTTCCTAGTTATGCTGTATAGAACTCGTTGCTACACGATTATTTGCCTTTTGTCTCCCCCTTCTCTACCCTCTCTGGCTTTTCTTTGTGTCCGTACTAGTTACCACTGTGCCTGGCAAATAGTAGGCACGTCATTAATGTGTATTGACTATCAAGTGCCAGTCACTATGTTAAAACCTTAAGGGAAAAATAAAGACAAAAGTCTGTCTACCTTACCCTCAAGGAGCCCACATTCCAATGGAGGGAGAGGGGAAAAGAAAACATACAAACCACTATTGCACATACAAGATATGTACAGTATGAACAGGACAGAATCTCAGAGGGAAGGCACCAGGATTGGGTGGGGGAAAGGGGCGGTGAGAGAAAACTTCCTCTTGGAGAAAGTGGCATTTGAACGGAATCTTAAAGAAAGCAAAGAATTCAGGGGGTAGAGGTGAGGAGGGAGGGCATTGCAGGCAGGGAGAACAGCCACAGAAAAAGTACAGGGTCAGGAGATGATGTGCTGTGTGTGAGCAACAGCAGGAAAGCCAAGATGTGTGCAAAGAGGATAAGAAGCCTGGAAAGAAAGGAAGGGTCTAGATCTCAAAAGGCTTCAAATACCACAAGGTATTCTATAGGATCTTGGAGACAGTAGAGAGGCTCTGGGGTTAATTGAGCTGGTACGGTCACGCTTGCTCTTTATTATTAAAATATATTACATTTTATTTTTATACATTTGTTTTTACAGCACTGAGACTTTTATGTATTCTTTTTTCCCTGTTCGAAATTCTCTCCATCCTCCTACCCCATCTCCTACCCAATGACAAGGCAACAGAATTCAAACACATTATAGATATGTATTAAAATGATCAATGATAACTCCAGAAGACTAATGATACAACATGCTTCCTTTCTCTTCCCACAGAAGTAATATCTCGTACCTCCAGAAAGAGGAAACGTTTTCAGGCACGAACAACACAAAATAAATCTCATTTTCTTCACTATATTCATGTAAAAGTTTACACCCATCCTCCTCCAGCTAAATATAGAAGGTCCATGCTTCTCCAGTGAGCCAGTCAGTCAGAGGCATGAACAAGCTGCAGAATTCTGCTGAACCAATTAATCAAACATTTAATCTAGAGGCAAACCTGTTGGGGAGGAAACTGGGACTGATTGAAGAGTTGATCTCGCCCTGTGGAGGTTGGATAAAAGCAACAAGATAGTGTAGAACCCAGCATCCCAGTGGCAAGACCGCCTAATGGTGGAGAAGCTTCGGCTACAGCTCTACGAGGGAACTGTTCGTGGGGGAGAGAGATTCTCTCTGCCTCATTTCCACCCTCATGCTTTATAGATGAGGGGAGAACTTTTAATCTATTTCAATGTTAGGAGAGATTTCTCCCCAAAACCACATTTGCACTGAAAGCTTATGAAGATCATATGAAATCATACTGAAGACAGAGTAGACACTCTACAGAAAAGCATATTCAAGAATCTACAAAAATCCCAGCAGAAAGCTACAGCATTCTGATAGGAAACTGTGTGGGGCTGCTGCAGAAGGGAATAAAAAACTTCCAGAAACCAGGAGCTGGGGGTAATGAGTCCTTTTGTCACACAAACTATCGAATCTGAGCCCTCTTTCCACTGCCTATGCATGTACTCACTATAGAACATGTTTCTGGTTAGGGAGCATGTATGTGTGTATATCTATATATTTATCTATATCTCTATATCTATCTATCTATCTATCTATCTATCTATCTATCTATCTATCTATCTATCTATCTATCATCTATACAAATACATATTCATCCGTGTATCTCCACCTCTGACTTCTCTCCCTTTCCCACCCTCCCTCCCTCCCTCCCTCTCTCTCTCTCTCTGTCTTTCTTTCCACACACACACACTCACACACAAACATACATATGCACACGCATATATGTATGCTACAGAACGAAATGGTAAAAGACTCCATTACCTCACTGAAGAAAACCCCAAATAGGGTCGCGGAGAGTTGGGTGTGACTGAAAAATGACTAAACAACCAAGTATGAGGAGATATGGATGTGGATCCTTAAAAAACCAATAGTTCTTAACGTACCATCTTGCTGTGCTAGGGTGGTAACCAGTATCAAATCCTTCTAAAAACCTAGGGCAGCATGTTCTGCCTGTTGTCGGTACGTGTGGGAAAGGCTGGAGAGACTCCTTACAGAAAGGCATGATGACATGCAATGGAAATACCCTGCGTATAGTTATTCTGACTCCTTCTTGTCCTTTAACATGTGAGAAAAAGAAGCCCCTGACTTCTTGCTGAGCCCGAACAGTGAACGGAAGATATTACAATTTCTTTGGAAAATCCCAGAGAATCAGCAAAGACACAAATAGAGACCATTAATAGAAGCACCAAAGATACAAATATAGACCATTAATAGCTTCAGCAAAGATGTAGGTTACACAGTATACACTCAAATATTAGCAGCATTTCCAAATAGTAATAAAAAGGAGGCCATTACAGGGAAATCCCATTGTAGATATCTTCAAGATGCATAACGTGTCTGAAAGTCAGTCTGTTAAAGCAGAGAAAAGACGTGTAGTGATTCAATTACAAAATAATCCTGGAAGTAACAAAGAAAAAGTTTAAATAACTGGAGAAACTTTCCATGCTCATGGCTGAGGTGTACCAGTCAAATAGAAATGACAATGTAACTTAGGTCCAGATTAATGCAAAGAAATAATTTTCTGAAGTGGTCACACTTTGTGAATTTACAGTGCATATATGATTGAGCTGGGAATAATTAACCATATTTTACATCACTTTACCAACGAATAGTGCAAATTCCAAAACACCCAACTGCATGAATTTCATTTCTCACTGTAGTCAGATCCTAGGTATATTACCAAAGTCAATTTTTACCTTCAGTGCCATGCCAATCAAATTATCAAAGGTATACTTTAAAACCTTGGCAAATTCCCCATTTTATAAATGGTCAGAGGATATGAACAGGCACTTTTCAGCGGAAGGAATTAAAGATAAATATAGTCATATGGAAAAATACTCTAAATCACTATGGATTAGAGAGATAGAAATAAAAACAACTCTGAGATACCACATCATACCTATCAGATTGTCTAACATGACAAAACAGGGAGGTGATACATGTTGGAGAAAATGTGAGAGAGTTGGAACACTAATTCATTGCTAGTGGAGCAATTTGGAACTATGCGCAAAGCGCTACAAAAATGTGCGTACCCTTTGAGCCAGCAAGACCACTTCTAGGAATATATCCCCAAGAGACCATAAAAATGGGAAAAGGCCCCACATGTACAAAAATTTTTATAGCAGCACTCATTGTGGTGTCCAAAAATTGGAAATCAAGGGGATGCCCATCAATTGTGGAGTGCCTGAATAAAGTATGATACATATATGTAAAACGAAATACTACTGTGCTATAAGAAATGATGAGCAGGAAGACTTCATAGAGGCCTAGAAAGACGTATATGATCTGATGGTGAGTGAAAGGAGCAGAATCAGAACATTGTACACAGCAGCAACCACAGTGTGCGAGGATTTTTTCTGATAGAATTAGAACTTCATTGCAGTGCAATGACTTAAGCACTTCTCAATGGTCTTTTAAGGCAAAATGCCTTCCACATCCAGAGAAAGAAGTAACCAATTCAATCGTAGAATGCAGCAGCACATTTCTTTTGTACTACGTTTCGGTTTGTTATATAATTTCTCCCATTCGTTTTAATTCTTCTATGCAACATGATTATGGTGAAAATGTGCTAATTAGGAATGCACGTGTAGAGCCTACGTAAAACTGTATGCAGTCACAGGAGGGAGGAGGGAGGAGCGAGGTAAGGGGGAAGAAGGAAGAGGGAGGGGACAAAACCTAAGTTATATATTAGTGATTGTAAAACATTGAAAATAATTTTTAAAAATAAAAATAATAATATGCAATAATAAAAAAAAGTTCTAATGAGACACTAGTTCAGGAGGTCCTGTCCTCTAGCTCTGGAAAGTATATAAGTACTCTGAGGTAAGTTTGTGTTTTGTGGCTTATACATTGGAAGTGTTTGTTTGGCCATTTTAGACTCTGAGAAGCAGCTAAGGAGCCCCCTGGCTTTGACAACGAAGACGTTGGTGCTTCTTTCCCTGGTAACTGTGTATGAATTGCTTATGATCGGACAATTGGAAGCCCTGTCTGTTGATCTTTACTTCTCTGCATTTTTTCTGTAGTTCATGGTACCCACTTTTTACCCTGAACTAAATAAAGGATATGTGCTTGATTCAAGTGATTCTTGGCCCCTCAAAAAAAACCTAATAATAACACAAATACTTTTCTTTTTAAAAAAATGTTTTGGGAATTCCAAGGGAAGAGATGATAAGGGTTAATGGAAAAGGGGTAATAATTCTCCCAAACCATAAACTGCATTATAAAGCTTGTTGTTCTTTAATGCTTTTCAGCTGTATCCAACACTTTGTGACGCCTTTTGGGGTTTTTATTGACAAAGATACTGACAAAGATTTCCATCTCCATCTAGAGGGAAGGTAGAAGGTTGGCCTTGTCTCTTCTTGTGAGATAGGAGTAAAGCAAGAGATAATAGCAGAAACCATCTGTGTGATAGGCCATGGAAAAGAGAGGAAAAGGTGGAGATCATGGGAAATGGCTTCCATTTTTATATAAAATATGATGCAAGGTTCTGAGCTGATAAGGTTGAGGAGGGGGAGCCATGGGAGGGTTGAGGAGGAATTCTTTGGAAGAGCCACTATGGAGACAGGGAGAGTGAGTTGATAAGGGAGGGGTCAAAGGGTCACCATAGTTAGTTGAGGTTGGGTAACTCATTTGTAGTAGACCCAGTCAAAATGATTTCCAGATATTCTCCATCTTCATTCAGCAGCAGTGTTTGATGGGAGCATTTAAAGGCTGATTGGGTCTAGGGACTCCAGAGAAAAGAAGAACGTAGAGTTGAATTGGTTTTCCAAAGGGTCAAGAGGCAGTGGCCAGTGCAAGGGAAATGGTTTGGGAGATAACTGAGGAATTATAGGTCGTAATGTAGAACAAGACCAGGGTATTGTAAAGGAAGGTGGTGGGAGAGATGAGAGATAAGGCTATTTCAGAATTCTTGAATACGGAGGTCATGCATTTGTGGGTGATGGCAATATCATGAGTTTGCCCATCTTTGTGTATGGCTGAAGAGGGGCAGAGCCATGGAAAGTGTACTCCTTGTGTAAGTGGGGTTTTTGAGAAAAAAAAAAAACAAATAATAATTTTACCCATAGACACAGAGATACAGACAGACAGACACACGCAGAGGGAAGTCCCGTAGAATGAGAGCAGAATTTGGGGAGGAGAGTAAGATTGTGAAGCAGATAGGGAACTAAACTGAGGAAGGAAGTGGAGTGATCTAGTTGTGGTGTGAGACCCAGAGGCAGGGCTGTAGACAATAGGTACCAGGAGTTTGATGAGGAGGTAAAGATAAATTTCATTAATCTCAAAGGAGGAGAGGTTACTATGTCATAGACGTAAGGGGAGAACCTGGCTTTCTAGATAAAAGATTTACCAGTTCTCCCCAAGTATACAGACACGAGCATACCCGTTCTGCTTTAAGGACAACCTTGCACTACAACTGTGTATTCAGCATTCAGATCCAAACAGCAGCTAACCTCCAATAAAGGCATTTCACTCCAGGTATCATTCTCTTCAATTAGTCCTATTTCTTATATAACGCTTTCCAAAATCATAAAGGAAGAAATCAAGCATAATACTATCATAATCGTATGAATTTTCAACAGAGACATCAAACGAAAACTTATTGCAATGCAAATGACATTCATCCATTTGAAGACATTGTGAAATATCTTAGAGAAAAATAAAACAAGGAGAAACCAAAATGTTTCTCTCTTCTATACTAGGTGTATTCAGAGACTAGTACAGGATAAATAAAATCCTGTTCCATCTATAGTTATCAAAACCGCTCTTGCTCTTGATATCTATGAACAGTTTGTCTGATCTATGGGTGCCGGGTATCTTCCTACAAAGCATAATTATTAGGAGGAGAAGGCGGAAGATGGATATTAGAACAAGGGAAGGAATGTGTGTCCCTGTTAGCTCAGTCATTTACACTAAGTTCCCACACTAATCCTTCTTTATCAGTCTTAATTCAGGCTGGATAAATCGAAGGGGAAGGATTTTTCGAAGACCTCTCAAGTCCTACCACCTGGCTCATCTCCCCTAATGCCCTCCAGGCAAATTACGGATGAGGTGTGGTACCTAACTGTGTTTTTGGAAGCAATTCAATACTTTATTTTCTAGTCCCCCTGACGACTTTTTTGGTTTTTGTTTTTTTTCCCCGTTTGGTCCTATTATTGCTCATTGTCTGAAATCTATATCTACTACAGGACGGCATTGAGGGGAACCACTGATACCAAGTGATCTCTGCAGGAATGCCCACGGTACCAGTGCAGGCTGTGCACTGGCCAGGACTGAGTGAAGGGTTAATGGAAGATCAAGATCTTCCCAATACGCATATGGCCTATGAGACTACACATTTTCCCTTCTGCTTTCCCAGGTCTAAAGGTACACAGGTATTTTGCCCCATCAATCGTAGAAATATTGGTCCGTTTGACTCTGCTCTAGTTCACAGCTATTACACATCAGATGCTGAGTCAATTTGATTCAATTAGACACTGAGTTAGGTAGGCACTGGCACCTCTGGCATTAAGCCATTTAGGTGCTAGGCCAAGTAGGCTTTGAAGCCTGTCTGCACTGAGCCCATCAGGCGACAAGCCTTCGTTTGAAAACCGTATATATTCTTGAAGACTGATTTTGCCTAGGGGCTCGCAGAGAGGAAGGGTGTTTCATCTGAAATCTTTTTGATTTACCATATTAGGGACACTGAGTAGCCAGTATCAAGACTCCTCATCCACTTACTCCCCTCCTGTGATCGAGAACTCAGAAGTAAGTGCCCAGGTCTGCTTTTGTATGTAAATATTTGCGTTACTCTGTTAAGCTTTGTTTTTCTATATTTCTGAATTGAGATTTTATGTTGTCCTTGTGCTCAGAATAAATGTTGTACTGCTTTGGTTTCCAGTGAAGATTGCTTATTATACTAAGCTATTAGATGCTTAATATCTGCATCCATATAATATTATATATATATATAATATATACATACATACATACATACACAAATGTCTGAAGAAATTTATAGCAGTAGCTCATATGGCATCGACGATACACTGCCCTCTGTTCCTATACTGTGGAATGGCACCAGTGGGTGGTGGGAGCACCTCCAGAGGACCCACGGTTATAGGAGCACAACTGGGATGAATTCCCTAACTGCTGTTGCATTCAGGAAGGACGTCACCAAACTGAGTACATCTCTCGGGCTGACTCTGAAGCAAGAGACAGTGGCCTCGGCAAAACCTCCACAAGGGTCGACTGAGAATCCCTCTCTCGGGACTGGTGAGTTCCCCAAGGCTCCCGGCCCCTGGGCACAGGCGACTGGCCCCGTGAGGCCGTGCCCCTCCAAGCTACAAGGCCTTCCCAAAGAGCTACTGTCTGCAGACTCAGGGGCTCCAAGTTGAGGCGCCTTGCCAGCCAGCCTTCCAGAGGCCTGAATGGAAGCCGAAACTCCCCCCCCACCCCCACCCCAGTCCAACCTGGACTCCACCTTCCTCTCGCCCCGGCCCTGAGTCCTGTGGTTGCCATAGCCACCCCCAGAGGTGGCGGGATTGGTGGATTGAAGGTTCCAGACCCAGTGCAGACAAAGGGAAATACGACTAGCCCTGCACCTCCCCTCCCAGTCACGATGGTTACCACCACGCTTGGATGCTCTGCCTGGCCCTCCTGGCCTCTGCAAGTCTCCTTCGCAGGCTCTCCTGGCCCCAAGGAGGCAAACTTCTCGGAACTCCTTTAGGGTGCAGTGAGTTGGACAATTGACCAGGTGGCCACCAGACCCGCTAAGGACAGAAGAAGGTCCCGGGAACTCAAGTCCGTCCCCGTCAGGGTCGGAAAAGCTAGTTCGGGCTCCTCCTTGTCTCTGGACAGGAGAATGATCCTTTTTGCCTCCCAGCCCCACCCCCTTGGTCCACCCCGCTTCCTGTCCTACGGACTTTCCCTGCACTCTCCCCACGCACCAGGCCTGCTCTTTTCCCGGGACTTCGATCTCGTTTGGAGTCAACCCGAGCCACTACTGGGTAGGGAGTCCGGATGGGGTGGCGGGGGTCACTGCCGACCGCAGCCCTGGACTGCTGAGAGAAGAGAGGTTGAAGAGCGTGTGACCGTCCTTCTGCCAATCCGGAGGTCGAGGAAGGTCCGGAAGGATCCAGTCAGCCTCAGCCAGGCCTGGAAATGAAGATGGCTAAGGCCATGGGTCAGTCAGGTAGTTCGCTCCTAGGGTTACCTGTTCAGATTCAGTAAGGGCAGGGAGGCTCGTGGCAGCAGGGTCCGTGTTGAGGGCCAGGTCCGAACTTGGGAGGCGGCGTTGACGTTTACTGTGAAAGGTCCACGGGTAACCAGGGCTGGGACCCTCTCTGCTGGGGTATTGCAAACTTGCCTGCTGAGGCATGGGGTGGACAGGTACTCGGGATACTGGAGCCACACATAAATAAATAAATAATTGGGTGAGTGAATGAATAAATACATAAATAAATAAACTCATAAATGAATAAGTTCAAAAATGAATAAATTAAAAATGAATAAAAACATAAATGAATAAATGCATAAATGCATAAGTGAATAAATTCATAAATGAATAAATTCATTAAAATGAATACATAAATGAATAAATTCATAAATGCATGAATGAATGAATTCATTAACGAATAATTTCACAAATGCTTATCTAGACTAATACCTAGATTAGTAAATACACAGATAAATAAGTGAAAAAATACATGAATGAATAAATACATAATGAATAAATACATAGATGAATAAATGCATAGATGAATAAATGAACAGACGAATGAAAGAATAGATAAATGAATGAATAAATGAATACATAAATGAATCAATGGATAAATAAATCAATGAATGGACAAATGAATGGATGAATGGATGAATGGATAAATGGATGAATGAATGGATAAATGAATGAACGACTGGATAAATAAATGAATGAATGGGTAAATCAATGAATGGTTAAATGAATGAAGAAATGAATGAATGAAGAAATGAATGAATGAATGGACAAATGGATTGATCAATGAATAAATGAATGAATGAATGGATTAACGAATGAATGGTTGAAGGAATGAAAAAATGAGTGAATGAATGAATGGAACCTGTGCTTGACAAACTGGGAAATATAAATTACCTAGGAATATACTGATGAGAACACCAATACAGTCAAAATGGGACAAAATGTTTGTGTTAATGATTATACTACTAAAAGCTTTAAAAGAAAAAGAGGTCAAATACCTCTCAGAGCTATGTGTAAGAGATGAATTCTTAAATCAAAGAAGAGATAGAGGCAATTATAAAAAAAGAAAGAAAGAAATAGAAACCTTTCCTAACATGAAACTGCAAAGCTCCTGCTCAGGTAAAATTAAATGCACCTTGGATAAAAAGAAAAGTGATTTAATGGGAAATAAGTTTTTGTGTCAAAATTTTACTATAAGCACCTAAAAAAGAAAGCATATAAATAATATATAGACATGTATAGTGCACACATGTGTGTGTGATTAATAGTCATTCTGAAATGGATATGTGATCAAAAATATGAGCAAATAGTTCTCAAAAGAACTTCTGAGTGTTGAAAAATACAAGAAAAAAGGCTCTAAATGACCAGTAAGAGAACTAGACAACAAAAATCTTTGAGAATTTACCTCATACTCGGCAAATTAGCAAAGATCACCCCCAAATGACAACATTAAAGTTTGCAGGGCATGTGGGAACGATAGCCGCAATAATGCATTGTTGAGGGAACAAAGAGATGGTATAACTACTTTGAAAATTAATTGGAAGTAATGCAAATTAAGAGATCCATACCATTTGAACTAGATAATCAGTTACTGGGTATATGTACTTGAGTACACCAAGAAAGTCACTGATCGAAAGAAACCCCTATATACATCAAAATATTATACTTATTGTGATAACAAAGAATTGGAAACAAATTAAATGTTTACTGATTGGGGAATGTTTACACAAATTATGGTGCATAAGAGTAGTGGAATGTAATTGTGCTGTAAGAAATTATGTATGTGATGAACAGAAGGAAGCGTGGAAAGATCTACATGAATTGATGCAGAGGAAAGTAAGCAGAGCCAAGAAAGAAAAAAAGAAGAGGAAAAACAAACAATGGCTTCAACCATAGAAATAAAAAGAACGTTTTCTCTCCCACAGACACAAATTAAAAGTGAATGTTACAGAAGCATAAATATCAAGGCCAACAGAGAGAAGACATGTGAGAGGACACCACCCACATATTCATTTATGAAGGGTTGAAATCCATAACTGTTAGATGTTAAACAAATATTTAAATTTTTCCAGTATATAAATTAGTTGTGATGATTTATTCCTTCCAAATTGTTTTATCTTAAAGAAATACTATTTACTGTATAGTGGATGAATATCTGGGTGGGGATAGGGATGAATAGTGGGGATAACTATGATGATATAAAAAATATGACATCAATAAAAATTTATTGTAAAATATTTTTTAAAATGACTCCAAAACTCTGACTTCTTAGGATTCCTCTATGACTTCTGAAAATCATAGAGTTCTGTGGGGATGGGGAGTGGTATATATCATATGTATTAAAGTGGAAAGAGTTTATTCTTGTTTAGATTCTTATACGTTTTCATTAATATTCACCTTGATATTCTTCTCTGTTCTTCAAAGTTTGTATATTCAAGTTTCTATACGACTCTGTATTTTGCATCAGGAATTCTTGGAAACCCTCCATTTCTTTTCCCCTTCTTGCACTAAATCTGCAATTAAGGGAAACCGAGATATAAAAGTCACAGAATAATCTATCTATTGGTAGGCTTAGCAGTTAGCACTAATAGAGGTAAATGATCCCTCAGTGATGAAATTCCCACCCCTACAATTTGATCACCCATTTATACAATATGAATTCATAAGCTCATCACATAATGTCAGCTGGTGCCAACTAAACTAAGACTGTGACTGGTCCATAATTACGCGGATTTGCAAAATGATCTTATGGACCTCGTGGTAAAAGGGGCACAGAGGTAGTCAATATCCTCAGAAAGTCCCCAGTTCCCATACCCTGTACCACAGAAACCCAATGCTAGGAAAAAACATCCCATGACCAGGTTGAATCATTCTTCATTGGTTCATGTTCTATATTTCCTTCAATGGTAGATTCACTCATAGTGACAAGTACACTCTCCCATCAAATATTATACTACTCAAAGTTACAAACAACATCTTCTATCAAATATCTTACCACCAAGGCGTCTGCAAAATATTTCCAAATCTAAGACTTTGGAAATTGGTTAAAATGACTATTGATATGAATAACCAAAGTCTTAACTACTGACCAATGAATAATCAGTTATCAGTTTCGTACTTTATCGTCACACACAGTTCTGTTGGGTGAGTTCTTGGTTTTAAGCTTATTTTCTTGCTTCCTATGTTATAATACTCTACATTCTCCAGTCGTATAATGGTGGGTATTACATTTAATGTTGATTGGCTACTTGGAATTTCTTTTTTTTTTCTTGTTGCTTGTAGTATTTTTTTATTTAACTAAGAAGCTTAGGATATGGGTGAATATGTTCTTAGGAGTTTTATTTTGGGATGTCTTTCAGAAGGTGATTGGTGGATTCTTCTCATTTCTAAATTGCTTCCTGATTCTAAGATGTCTGATCAGATATAATATTTCTTGAAATATAATATCTGACCCCATCCATGGTCATGGTTCTTAGATAAACTATGTGATCTCTCTTTGATCCATTTTACAGGTCAGTTGTTTTTGCTATGAGATACCTTACGTTTTCTTCTGTTGATTTTTCAATTTGGTTTTGCTTTTGTATTAATAAATGTTCTTGTCTCATAGAGCTATTATCTTCTTATTAAGATCATCCTAATTTTTACAGGTGGTGCAGTGTATAGGCTACTAGCTGTATGACCCTTGGCAAGCCACTTAACCCTGTTTACATTAGTTTCCTCATCTGTAAAATGAGCTGGAGAAGGAAATGGCACAATACTTCAGTATCCGTGCCAGGAAAGGCCAAAAAAGGGTCCGTAGGGTCAGACACATCTGAAAAATGACTAAACAACAACAAAGTTTGACGTAATTTCTGCACAAAATCTGTTTTATTTTGAAGCTTTTTCTATAGAGGTTTTGAAGTCATTCACTTATTCTGAGTTTGCTGCTTGAGCATCCCTGTCATTCTCATGCCTCTTTATGAGAAGATTCTTTGGTTTCCTCATTTTTCAGGCCCTTCTTCTGGATTTTGAACGTTTTCCTAGTGCTTGCCTCTCTGGACTTACGGAGAAAATATCTGGGGCATGTTTGTGTTCTCTTGGATCTTGCTGCTGCTTCCTTAGGGTGTTGAGTGGCACGTTATTCCAGTATGTCGGGAACAGCACCTGCAAACTTTCTTTTTTCTCAAATGTCTGTCTGATCTGGGTGATTCTGGACCTTGTATTGTGGGTCTCAGCTCTTGAGATTTAGTGCTCTTGGTTTCAGGTTTCAATCTAATTCAACTCCTTCTGGACTCAAGCCACTATGAAGTAGCTGGAAAGATCTACAGGTTCATGCTGATAGAACTTGGGTCTGGTTTTCTTACTTTGACTATTCAGTGGCAGTCTCCAAGAATTATTGGCAGTGGATCTCTGAGCCTGATCTGCTTTTGGGGTCAAAGTCTCCCAGTTTCTGGCTTCTTCTCTAGGTGCTCCTTGATGAGGTCAAAGTCTAGGGCCCATGAAGACTCCTTACCCTAATCTTCCAGTCCTAATTAAGCACAGGTCCCTGTCTCAGTCTCTCACGGGGTCTATGACCTAGCCCTGAGTAGCAAGGAGTGCGTTCTCTAGTGGGTCCATGATACTTCCATATGAACGAGGACAAGGCCTCCATGTAGGCTTGAGCAGTATCTCTTCTCACCCTAGTGACCAATTATCTACAGGTTCTCATTGAGCCTGAATGATAGAAAGGTCCAAAAAGCTTAATAAGGGCTAGAGTGAAAGAGAGCTTCATTGTCCCCAGACCTCACAGTCACAGCTGACCCATCCTGGCCTGAGCTGGAGAATGACTCAGTCTGAATTTGTCCTTGTATTTCACATTCAGTACTCAGGCTGGTGCATTTTCGATGTCTTTGTGGTTCTTTCATGGGGTGGAGTTTGCCTGTCCTTCTTCCTGCTGCTCTACCATCTCAGCTGGTCTCTTCTGTTCATATTGCCATAACTCTATCAGGAAGTTCCTTTCCTCTCTTGCAATGGTAGATAATTGATACAGGAAGGCTGGAATAATCGTTAATTATCTGAAAAAAGCATTTCCTATTTTGAGATAATCAGAGTCCAAGAGGTTTACAGCATTTTGCATTTAAATTGTGTTGCCATTTCAAATGAATGTAAAGGTATTTCTCCTATGTAATTGTTTGCATCTTTCCAATGGAGTTACTCTCCCACTTTGCAGAGGATGAACAGGGTGTTCCTGGTGAAGTGCTTCATGCTGGCATTTCCCTTGGCGTCCACATAGGTTCGCCATTATCTTTTATTTTTAATGTTTTTTTTTCATTTATTTTTAGTTTCTAACATTCATTTCCACAACATTTTGAGTCCTAAATTTTCTCCTCATCTCTCCCCTCCTCCCACCCCATTATGCCCTGCATTCTGATCACCCCTTCCCTCTATATGCCTTCCTTTCTATAACATCCCTCCTTTCCCGTATCCTCATCTTCTCTCTTTTCTTGTAGGGCAAGATTGTTTTTTATATCCCACTACCTGTATTTCTTATTTCCCAGTTGTATAGAAAAACAATTCTCAACATTCATTCCTGAAACTTTGAGTTCCAACTTCTCTCCCTTCCTCGCTCCCCCACTCCCATCACCATTGAAAAGGCAGGCAATTCAAGAAAATACCTGTGCACCAAGAAAGTAACCTTTCATACTCTTATTTTTTTCCCCTTTTTGGGACATTTTCCCAGCCAAGTAATTGAATTTTGACTCCTTTGTTAAAAGGAGGGCATACTCTGGGGACCTGTAAGTTCTCAGTTCCTGCAAGGTGGAACAATCCGGGGAGAGGGGTTTACTCCTCTCCTGGCCTGCTCAACGATCTGAGAGCACCCAAAAACTTTTCTTCCCAGAATCTGTGAGTAGTAGAATTCCCTCTCTGCTGCTTTCTCCAACTCCTCCAGCGCTTCTCATCCTCACCCTATGGCAGGGCTCAGAGTTGAGATTTAGATCAGTTGCTCAGTTCCCCTAGGGGCTTTTAGGCTGAGAGCTCCAAAAATAAACTCTGCTACTGCAGTGGTTGCTCCCTCCAATTATACAACAAATTTAAAACACTAAATATCCAAGGAGATAACAAAATTGAAAACAATAATACCATTTAACTGACGAGCAAAGCTAGGTACTTGATATATGAAAAAATAAAACTTGATTTTAAAAAGAAAGAAAACCAAATTAAAACTAAATCGAAAAGGAAAAGAGTGAACATAAGATCAATGATAATGAAATTAAAGCAAAATTTAGGAGCTAGTTTATGCAACTACATGCCAATAAAACTAGCAATCTAAGTGAAATGGATATAAGCTGCTCAGATTAATAGAAGAGTAAATGGAATAACTAAGTAGTGCTATCTTTTTAAGAAAAAACAAAAACTGTTTAACCAAGCATAGATGAGCTAACTCTGTGAGAACAAATTCACAGTCCCAGATGAATTGACAGGTGAATTCTACAAAACATTTAAAGAGCAGTTAATTTGAACCCAAAAAACTATTTAAAAAAAAAAAGTCATCAAAGTAGATTCCTTCTATGACAAAAGTATAGCTTTTATACCTAAGGAAGGTAGAGCAAAAACAGATAAACAAAAGTATAAGCCAATTTTCCTAACGAACATTGATATAAAAAATTTAAACAAAATACTAGAAAGTAGATTAGAGTAATATTTCACAACAATTGAATACTCTGATCAGGTTGGATTACTACTAGGAGCAAAGGTCTTGTTCAATATTAAGCAGACTACAAGGATAAATGACCGTGTCAACAATAAATTTAATAAAAATTATAGTTATATCAATAGACGCAGAAAAAGCTTTTGCAAAAAAGTAACACCCATTCCACTTAAAAATCCTAGAAAACTCAGGAATAAATGGCCCTCTTTTTCATTAATTAATTTATCTGTAAGTGGAACTTTTCATAAAGCGATAAGTAGTACCTATCGAAAACCAAGAGCAAACATTACCTGTAATGGGAATGAACTAGGAGCCCTCGTCCGTAAGACCAGCGATGAAGCTGGAATACCTACTATTACGATAAGGATTCACTATTGTACAAGAAATGGGACTTCTTGCAATAACATAAGAAAAATAATCAATGAAGGTAATAGAATATACAATATTCCATGAGATTGTAAAAGTTCTTTTAAAGTAACTGGAGATTATATAAAATATTTGGGAATCTGGGTGTCAAGACAAACTTGGGAATTGTATTAACACAATTTCAAAACACTTTGCAAAAATAAAGACAGGTAATAACAACTGGAGAAATATTAATTGTTCATATGTAGGCCTGAGGAAATATTAAAAAAATGACAATTCTACCCAAATTAATCTCCTTATTCAGTGGCAAGCCAATCAAGCTACCAAAGAATTATTTTAGAGAGCTGGGAAAAATAATAACAAAATTAATTTGGAAGATCAAAAGGTCATCGATGGTGTCAATGGGAAAAAAAAGAGTGATATAAGGCAGCCAGACTTCAAACTATGTTATAAGGTGATAATTATCAAAACAGTCTGATACGGGCTAAGAAATAAAGTAGTAGATCATTGCAGTAGATTAAGTACATAATATCTAGCAGTTAATAAATATATTTATGTAGTGTCTGAAAAACACAAAGATCCAAATTTTGGGGGCAAGAGCTAACTACTTGGAAAAAAAACTGTTAGGAATACTGGAAAGCAGTTGGAAAGAAACTAGGTTTAGGTCAACATCTCACACCATGTAACAAGTGGCTAAGCTCACTTACCTTGGTAATATACTTCCAGGGCTGTGCACATATATGATCAGGATGATGCACACATAGACCTAGCTTTGTGTTTGGGAGGCTCTGAAACCAAAAGTGGGAAAGAAGATGTGTGAAGCTGCCGACCAAAGCATAACTCTACACAGCTGTTGTGTTGAGTTCTTGTGGTAAACCTGTGAAATTTGGACAGTCTACCAGCTACATGCCAGGAAATTGAATTGCTTCCACTTGATTCGTCTTGGGAAGATTCTGAAGATCGTCTAGCAAGAGAAAGTCCTGAACATAGGTCTTTTCTCTAGTAGAACTCCTAAACGTTCGGACTGTACTGCAGAGAGCACGGCTTCAAAGGGTTATTCACGTTGTTCAAATACCAAATCTAAAACTCAATTTTATGAAGAACTCACATAAGGAAATGATTACATGAAGTTCAGAAGAAGTGATATAAGGACACTCTCAAGATCTCTCTGAAGAATTTTGGAATCCAATGTAAGGCACTAACACAGGATAACCCAGCATGGCATTCCCATATCAAAGAAGGTACTGTACTCTATCAGCAAAGCAGAATTGCAGTAGCTTAAAAGAAGTGTGAGATGGACAAATTTAGAGACATATCCACTCTAAGTGTTGATAGGAACCGTTTCTGTCTGATCAGAGACTTCTGAGTTTTTATTTATCTGATACTCCTCAGTTGGATACACTGTACCTTGACCTCAAGTGTGAGATGTCAATTTGGTTCTCCTTAAGAAAGAAAGACAAGAACTGACCAACGATCACCAGTAAGTTAAAAATGGATACATGATTTAGAAGTAAACAGTGACATCATAAGCAAGTCAGATGAACATGGGAAAATTTACTTATCAGATCTGTTAATAAGAAAAGACAGAGAAGATCACAGGAAGGAAAACATAACTTTGATTACATAAAACGCAAAGTTTTTTGACAAACAAAACAGATTCAGCAAAATTAAAAGGAAAACAGAAAAATGAGGAAAAAATTTACATCAAATATCTCAGATAAAAGCTTCATTTCTCGAATATAGAGGGATCAGAGTCAAATTTTTATAAAAGTTAGCTAGTCCCAAGTGACATATGGACAAAAATAAGAAGAGGCAGTTTTGTAAGAAGAAACCAAAGGTATGTTTAGTCATGAAGAAAAGTTCCAAATCAGTACTGATTAGAGAAAGAGAAATTGACAGTACCTCATACTTGTCAGATTGTTAAAATGATAGAAAAGGAAAATGACAAATGCTGCAGGAGATGTAGAAAGTTAGGAACACTGAGGCATGGTTGGTGGATTTGTGAAGTGATCCAACTCTTCTGGAGAACAGTTTAGACCTATTCCCAGTAAGCTATCAAACTTTCCTTATCCATTGACCCAGAAGTACCAATACAACACCTGCATCAGGAAGAGATTTATTTTTTAAAAGAGGAAAAGGACCTATATGTAGAAAAATATTAATAGCAGTTCTTTTTTATGTTGGAAAAGACTTGGAAGCTGAGGAAAAGCTCATCAATTGGGGAATGGCTGAACCAATTGTGCTATATGATTTTGATGGAATACCATTATTGTAGCATAAGAAATCCTGAAGGGAATGTTTTCAGAAAAACCAGAGAATATATATACATATATATATATATATGAATGGATGCAATGTGAAGTGAGTAAAAGTCAAAGAAAATCTGAGAGATTTCTGAGAATTCTGAGTGCATACTGAGGCGTACTTTTAAAACTTACTTTAATTTTCTTAGTTTATATTTTGCAACAAGGCTAATATTGAAATATGTTTTGCATAACTTCATATGTATCATTGATTTATTCCTTCAGCTCTCAAATTTGAGGGGGAGGGGCTGGAGCAAGGGAGAGAGAACTCAAAGTTTTCAAAATAATTGTCAAAACCAAATAAATTTTACGTGACCAAAAAAAAAAAAAAAAAGATGTTACGTCTTCTAAATGAGAGAGCCAAATAATAAACATGGTCCTCTGCATCACATGAAATTTTTTTAAAAATTTGTCATGTGCTTAGGCACGCGATATTGCAAACAATTATAAAAAGGTAGAAGTGTTCAGTTCATACATTATACGCCATAATGCAAGAAGAAACTGGTTCAGAGATCATAACCAAAAGATATTGACGGAAGTAAAATTTAACGGTGAAATCTTAGATAAGGAGTGGGCTAAAGAACAAATTGTAGAAATAAGTAACAGCAATAGAAAAGAAAAATATAATTAAGAAATAATATATAAAAATTTGGAGGATGAAGGTAGAGCAGTCCACAGGTGAAAAGTCATATCCTAAAAATCATACATTAACAAAATAGCAAAACTGAAATTAATAAAGTGAGTAAGCATTTTAAAAATTAGAGAATCAATAAGTAAGCTAACCTTAAAGTAGCACAAAAGAAGACATATTAGTAGGATAGCATTATCCTTTTGTCTTGGCAGCTATGATGTATTGGAGGCCAAAGGGAGCCACCGCACATATGAGTCAGCTCCATCTCTACCTCTTAAATTTTCAGAGTTGCCTGGGACCCACAGAGGTTAAGAACTGAAAGATCAGAATCAGTATTTGAACGTGTATTCCTGGCTGTTGGGTTGACTCTCTAACCACTATACGACACTGTCTCTCATTCATTCTTATTCATTGTCAGCCTTCATCCTCTGGAAATGATTACTTGTTTGTTTGTTGTTGTTGTTGTTTTTTTAATAAGAAACAGCCGTTGCAGAGGTGCAGAAAAGATGGCTGAGAAACGGTGATGGCTCGCCTGCTGTCTCCCCAGACCGTTCCAAACACCTTTAAATAATGTCCTAAAACAAATTCTGGAGCAGCAGAACCCACAAAAGGAAATCGTGAAATAATTTTCCAGGCCCAGACAATTTAGAAGGTGGGCAGGGAAGTCCTGTCCCAGTGGTGTGAGAGTGGGTCACAGTCCCAAGCATGCCACTGTGCAGATCACCCCCCCCAAACCCAGAGCTGGCATTGTGGGCCACTAGGTAGTGGCAACGGCTGTTTCCAGAGCTCTCAGGCTCCACGCTGTAAGGGGTCTCTTTCCTGGCACTGGGGCAGGCCTTTGTTGCTTTGCCTGTACTAGGACACAGGTCACAGTCCTAGCTGGCAGGCCCAGGCCAAGGGGGAGCACCAATACATCAGAGGTGGTGGTCACAGTGGGGAAGGGACCACCTTCCTCACAGTCCACGGCAGAAAAGATTGGTTGTGGTCACTGACAGACTAGAGCACAGGCCAGGAGAACAGTAAAAAGCCCCCTTCATAGAGTATAGTACCTTGGAAAAGCTTTCATTTACTTGTGTTTTGACTCTTTTAGTGACTTGTCCAAGGTCACACAGGTAGGAAATTTCTGAGACTGGATTTGAACTCAGGAAGATGAGATGTCCTAACCAGGTTGGCATTCTGTTCACCTGCTCATGAGAGAGCTCTTATTATACACAAATCTATGGACCAGAAGCAGTTTAAAAACAAGATTGTAATTCTTCTCTGTTCAGGGGAGTGATGTAAGGGCAGGGATTGGACAAATTATTAAACACTAACAACAGAAAATACTTATGATAAAAACTACATTTTAATAAAATTGATGTCAGGTCTTCATTGTTGTTGCAAATTAAAACTTAGACCCTACAACACAAAGCCTAGAAGAAAACATGAAAACACAATGGATTGCATGAGTAAAAGAAAAGGGAAAATCAAACATGTAATTTTGTGTAGTACCATCATCAGATAAGACAAGTACTGATGTTATTATGATTAGCAATGAATGCAGTCTTTTTTAAAAGTGAGGGTTTTTTCTTTTTACCTTCTGCTGTGCACATGGTAATGCCTTTTTATTTTCTTATTTTGCATTTAAGTTTAATTTGTAAATTTTTATGTTACTTTTTATTTTCTCATTGTGTGCTGGTTTTTGTATTTAACTTTAAAAGAAATTAATCTTTTAAAAGTAAGGTTTTAAGCTGACAGAATTTGAATGGAATCACTTTTGTCCTTTGAAATGCCTGTGTGGTTACCACATATAAAATAAAATAAAATAATTAAAAAATATATTAAAAGAAAGAAATCCTAGACTTTCAGATAAGGATGGGGCCTTAGCTCATAGAACAACAAAGCTGTTAGAGAGATTGGAATAAGCGATGTCTAGTCTGGGAGATGACACAGAGTGTTAGACCTGGCAGGCCACTTGGAAGAAGGGATATCAGTGATGGGAGAGCCCTTTACACAATACTACATCAGAAGAAGTAGAGGGTGGAATAACACAGTTTGTTGAGAATTAAAGGGCCTTCAGAATACAGAAATTAGCTGGCTTTTATTAAGAGCTTTAAGGCTTTAAGCCCTTGGCCAATATTGCCTCCTGTAATCCTCACCATAAACCAGTAAGGTGGGTGCTCTTACCATCCTCATTTGGGAGGAGAGGAAAGGGAGCCAAGGAAAGCTGAAGAGCCTCCCCCATGTCACAAACCTGGGAAGTGTCCAAGGTCATGTTTGAGCTGAGCTGTTTCTGACTCCAGGCCAAGGGCTCTAAGCCCTCTGCCAGTATACTGCTTATCTTTTTTTTTTCTTTTGTACTTGATAATTTTTTATCCAATTACATTCAAAGACAGTTTTCAGCATTTATTTTTGTAAGTTTCTTTCAATTTATTTATTTAGCATTTTTTTTTACTAAACTTTGAGTTCTAAAATTTCTGTCTTCCTTCTCCCCTATACTTCAGAAGACAAGCAATTACATGGTTTCTAAATGACACATATGTAGTCATATAAAATGCATCCATAATAGTCATGTTGTGAAAGAAAACAGACAAAACTCCCAAGAGAAACGAGGAAATTAAAATAAAATGTATGCTTCAGTCTGTATTCGGACACCATCAATTCTTTCTCTGGGAATGGATGTCATTTTTCACCATAAATCCTTTGGAGAAGTCTTGGGTCACTGTATTGCTGGGAAAGGTAACTCACTCACAGCTGATCATCTTATAGTATTGTGGTTACTTTTTACACAGTATAGCTCACTTTTCACCAGCCCGTGCCAAGTTTTTCCTAGTTTTTCTGAGAGCTACCTGCTCATCATTTCTTACAGCACCATTGTATTCCATAATAATCATATGCCACAATTTGTTCAGTGATTCCCTAATTGATGAGGGTATCTCCTCAACTTCTACCTATTTACCCCAGAAAAGAGCTGCTTTAAATATTTTTGTACATAGAGGTCCTTTACATTTTTTAAATCTCTTTTGGGATAGAGATCTAGTAGTGGTGCCACTAGGTCTAAGGTGTCAAGTGGGGAACGGTTTGTATTCTTGTACATTTGACTCAGTTCTCTATTTATTTTAGAAATGGGGACTTTATCACAGGCACTGGTTGTAAAAATTGTTGCCCAGTTTTCTGCTTTCCATCTAGTCTTGGTTTCATTGGCTTTGCTTGTGCAAAAGCTTTTCAATTTTACGTAAATAAAAGTATCCATTTTGCATTTTTAATGTTCTGTATCTCTTGCTTATTCATAAATTCTTCCACACATCTGATGGTCAAGCTTTTTCTTGCTCACCTAGTTGGCTTATAGTATCAGCCTTTATATCTAAGTCATGCACCCATTTTGACTTTATCTTTATGTAGTGTGTATGATGTTGGTATAGGTCTGGTTTCTGCTGTACTATTTTCCAGTTTTCCTAGCATTTTTTGTTGAATAGTGAGTTCTTATCTGAGAAACTGGAGTCTTTGGGTTATCAAACAGTAGATTGCTATAGTGATTAACTATTGTGTCTTGTGGACCTGACCTATTCCACTGAACCACCATTCTATTTCTTAGCCAGTAGCAAGTACTTTTGTTGACTGGAGCTTTATAATACAATTTAAGATTTGGTACAGGTAAGTCACTTCCCCTTACATTTCTTTTCATTAATTCCCTTAATATTCTGGGGATTTGGTTCTGCCAAATGATTTTTGTTATTATCTTTTCCAAGTTCTATAAAAAAAAATGGTAGTTTGCCTGGTATGGAACTGAATAAGGAAATTAATGTGGGTAGAGTTGTCACTTTTATTATAATAGCTCAGCCCATCCTTGAGTAACTGATGTTTTTCTGACTTTATTTATGTGAAAAGTGTTTTGTAGTTGTATTCACATAGTTCCTGAGTTTGTCTTGGCAGGGAGAATACCAAATATTTTAAAATGCCTACTGTAACTTTAAATAAAATTTCTCTTTCTCTCTCTTGCTGTTGGACTTTGTAAGTCATATACAGAAATGCCAATGATTTATGTGGGTTGATTTAATGTCTTACAACTTTCACAAAGTTCTTTAGTATTTAAGTGTTTTTTAATTCATTCTCTAGTATTCTCTATTTATATGCCATCACATTATTTGTGAAGAGCAATAGCCTTGTTTTTTCTTTACCTATTCTAATTTTTTCAATTTCTTTTTCTTTTCTTATTGCTAAAGCTAACGTTTCTAGTACAATATTGGATAACAGTCGTGAAAATAAATATCCTTGTTTCACCCCTGATCTTACTGGAAATGCTTCTGGCCTATAACCATTACATGTAATGCTTACTGATGGTTTTAGATAGATGCTACCTATTATTGTATGGAAGACTCCATTTATTCCTATGCTCTCTCTCTTTTTTTTCAATAAGACTGGGTGTTTTATTTTGTCAAATGCTTTTTCTGCATCTATTGAGATAATAATATGATTCTGGTCAGGTTTTTCGTGCATGTCGTCACCTATGCTGACCGCTTTCCTAATATTGAACAAGATTTGCATTCTTGACATAAATCCTTCCTCATCATGGTGTATTATTCTCATGAAAAGTTGCTGTAATCTCTTCGTTGATATTTTATATAAAATTTTTGAATCTGTATTCATTAGGGAAATTTGTCTGTAATTTTCTTTCTCTATTTTTCTCTTCCCTTTTAGGCATCAAAATCATATTTATATCATTAAAAGAATTTGGTAAGAGTGTTTCTTTGCCCATTTTCCCAAATAAGTTATATAGTAGTGGAATCAATTGTTCTTTAAATGTTTGATAGAGTTCACTTGTAAGTCCATCTGAGCCTGGAGATTTTTTTCTTAGAGAGTTCATGCATGACTTATTCAATTTCTTTTTTCTGAAATGGACTATTTAAGTATTTTATGTCCTGTTCTGTTAATCTGGGCAATTTATATTTGTGTACATATTCATCCATTTTACTAAGACCAAGAAATTTATTGCCTAAGAGTGCAAAACAGCTCCTAATTATTGTTTTACTTTCTTCTTCATTGGTAGTTAATTCACTCTTTTCATTTTTGATACTGGTAATTTGGTTTTCTTCTTTTTTAATATCAACTTAGCAAAAACTTTACCTATTTCATTGGTTTTTTCATAAAACCAGCTCTTGGTTTTATATATTAGTTCAATAGTTTTCTTAATTTTAGTTTTATCAGTTTCTCCTTTAGTTCTCAGAATTTCTAATTTCATATTTATTTGAACATTTTCAATTTGTCCTTTTTCTAGCTTTTTTCTGGCTCAGCAGGAAATCATGGGCTCCTTTTCCTCACATGTTAAGGGACCAGAAGGATTCAGAATGGCTGTAAGCAGGACCTTTCCATTGCATTTCAAAATGCCTTTCTATAAGCAGTCTCTCCAACCTCTCCCATATGTATTGAGAACAGGCAGAACATTCTGCCCTAGGTTTTTGGAAGGAGTTGCCACAGACTACCACCCTAGTACACTAAGATGGGAGATTAAGAACAATTGGTTTTTAAAAATCCATATCCATATCTCTCATATTGTGGTTGTTAAGTCATTTTTCAGCCACATTCAACTCTCCATGACCCCAGTTGTGGTTTTCTTGGCAGAGATAATGGAGTTCTCTTCCATTGCGTTCTCCAGTATACATATATGAGTGTGTGTGTGTGTGTGTGTGTGTGTGTGTGTGCGTGTGGAGAGAGAGAGAGAAGTTAGAGGTGGAGACACATGCAAGAATATATATTTCAATATATACATATGTACAAATACACATACATGCTTCCTAACCAGAAACATGTTCTCTCGTGAGTACATCCAGAGGCAGTGGAAAGACGGCTTCAGAATAGATAGTACACATGAGAAAAAGGGTCATTACTCCCAGCTCCTGGTTCCTGGAAGGTTTTTCTTCCCTGTTGTAGGAGCCTTACACAGTTTCCTATCGGAATGCTGTACCTTTCTGCTGGGAGCTTTGTAGGTTCCTGAAGGTGCTTTTCATTAAAGTGTATGCACTGTCTTCAATACGATTTCATATGCACTTCATCAGCTTTCAAAGCAGATGTGGTTTTGGGCACAAATCTTTCCTGACCTTGAAATAGGTTGAAAGGTCCTTGCTGATCTATCAAGCCTGAGGGTGAGAATGAAACAGAGTCTCTCTCCCCCCACAAACAATTCCTTCTTAGAGCTTTAGCTGAAGCTTCTACATCATTAGGTTGTATTGCCACTGGGATGCTGGATTCCATACTATCTTGCTGCTTTTTTCCAATCTCCATAGGGCGAGATCAACTCTTCAATCAGTCCCAGTTTCCCCCTCGCCCCAGGTTTGCATCTAGCTTGAATGTTTGATTGATTGGTTCAACATAATTCTGGATCTTGTTCTTGCCTCTGACTGATAGGCTCAGTGCAGAAGCACGGGCCTTCTATATTTGACTGGAAGGGGGTTGGTGGAACCCTCTATATGAATACAGTGAAGCGAAACAGATTTACTCTGTATTGCTGATGCCTGAAAGTATTTCCTCCTTCTGGATATACAGGACATTACTTCTGTGGCAAGAGGCAGAAATCATGTTTTATCATCAGTCTTCTGGTATTATCATTGTTTATTGTAATACATACCTGTAATGGGTTTGAATTTTGTTGCCTTGTAATTGGGTAGGAGATGCGGTAGGAGGATGGAGAGAATGTAGAACAGGAAAAAAAGAGTACAAGAAAGTCTCAGTGCTTTAAAAAACAAATGTATAAAAATAAAATGTAATATATTTTAAAAAATAAAGGGCAACTGTGACCATATCACCTCAATAAACCCCAGAGTCTCTCTACTGTCTCCAGGATCCCATAGAACACCTTGTGGTGTTTGAAACCTTTTGTGGTTTGGCCCCTTCCTTTCTTTCCAGGCTTCTTATCCTCCCTGCATGCATCTTGGCTTTCTTGCTGTTGCTCACACACAGCACAACATCTCCTGACCCCACACTTTTGCTGTGGCTCTTTTCCCTGGCTGGAATGCCCTCCCTCTTTACCTCTCTCCCTTGAATTTTTTGGCTTTCTTTAAGATTCAGTTCAAATGCCGCTTTCTGCAAAAGGATGTTTTCTGTCACCACCCCTTTCATCCAGCCCCTCCTGGTACCTTCCCTCTGAGACTGTGTCCTCTTTACACTGTACATACCTTGTATGCGAATTAGTGGTTTGCATGTTCTCCTTTCACCTATCCCTCCAATGGAATGTGGACTCCTTCAGGGCAGGGGTGGCAGTCTTTTGCTTTTCTTTTTCCCTTGAGGTTTTAACGTGGTGACTGGCAGTTAGTCAGATAGTCAATACATATTTTTTAAGTGCCTACTATGTGTCAGGTGCAGTGGTAAGTACTAGGGACAAAAAGAAAGGACAGAGACAGTGCAGAAGGAGGAGACAAAAGGCAAATAATGGTGTAGAAACAAGTTCCATATAGCATAAGTAGGAAATAAATAGAGAAGACACTAGATTGTGAAAGGCTTCCTGCAGAAGGTGGGATTTTAGCTGGTACTTATAGGAATCCAGGGAAGTCAGTAGAATAGTGGAGGGAGAACATTCCAGGCACAGGGGAGAGCTAGAGAAAATGCACAGATGAGAGGTAGAGTGTCTTGCTTGTGAAACAGCCAGGTGACCAGTATCCCTAGACCACTCAGAATATGATTGGGGGGTTGGAGAGGGGGAGGTCTGGATGTAAAGAATGAAAAGTAAGAAAAGTGACAATTTCTTATCAAAAAATAAGGTCACAAAAGACCCCATAGAGAATTTGACATTTGATCCTGGCTGTGATAGGGAGCCACTAGAGTTTATTGAGTAGTTATGGGAGTGTGACCTGGTCAGACTTGTGCTTTAGAAAAATCTCTTTGGTTGCTGAATGGAGGATGGACTAGAGTGGGGAGAGATCTGAAGCAGGCAAATACCCCAGCAGGCTATTAGAGTAGGCAAGTGTGATGTGATGAGGACCTGAAGCAGGGGAGTGTCAATGTCAAAGTAGGGATGAATTGGAGAGATGCTGTTGCAAAGGTGAGGTCAACAGGCCATGGCATCAGATTGGATCTGGGGAAAGGGAAGGGGAGAGAGTGTGAGGAGTCAAGAATAACACTTAGTTCCCAAGCCTGGATGACTGGGAGGATGATGGTACCCTCTACAGTAAGTGAGAGGTTAAGGGAGCAAGGGGAGTTTTTCTAAATGGATGATAGTGAATTGCATTTTGAAGATGATGAGTGTAATATATCTTCTGGTACTTCCAGGTTGCAATGTTCAGGACTCATTTGGAAATGTGACACTGGAGATCAGTAGAGAGGTTAGGGTTGGATAAGCAGATCCGAGAACCATTAGAATAGATAGTCTGGCAATAAAAATACATTAAGTGCCTACTGTGTGCCAGGCTAATCCCCGAGGATACAAATATGTAAAGGAGAGAACCTTTGTTCTCAAAGAGCTTACAACTGAATGGGGAGGGAGACAAAAACAGAAAGAAAGCTGAAAAGGCACGAGAGTTGGAGGGAGTGGTGTGGAAGCCTAGTGGAGAAGTCCAAAGGAGGATATCTAGATGGGAAATGAAAAGATGGATAGCCTGGGCACTTTTCTTCATTGGCGGTTATGGAAGGAAGAGATGACGGATAAATCTGTGAGAACCGATGAGACTATCAAATGAAAAAGTACAGATGGAGAAGAGGGCCAAAGATGTTACAAAGTTAAAATTAACAGGTGTTGGCCATTTTGAATATGGACAGGGGTGTGGTGGCATGTGAGAGATAGGGAGGAATCCAGGATGACTCCTAGGTTGGGAGTACGAGGGATAGGAAGATGACTTTGCCCTCTAGGGAATGTGGTGGTAAGGGGGAAGTTTTGGGGAAAGATAATGAATTCCATTTTGGACATCTTTAGTTTAAAATGTGGACTGAACTTATAGTTTAAGGTGCATGAAATGCAGTTGAAAATATGAGACGAGACGTCAGCAGAGAGGTTAACACAGAATAGGTCGATCTGAGGATCATCAGCATAGATACGGTAATTGAATTGATGGAAACTGATGAGAGCACCGAGTACAGTGCAGAAAGGGAGAAGAAGAGAGGACTCAGGAAACGGCCCTGAGGGACATCAATACTTACATTATCTGGATGGGGAAGGTAAGGTCTGGAATTCTCCCACCTGGTGAACTGTGTACCTACCCCATAATTGTGGGGTGTTGTTTTGATATCAAAGGAAGAGGCCAAGGAGTTCCAAACTGATTATTGGTAGTAATTTAATCAATTGGCGTTACTAACATTTGTGGCAGTATGATAGATCCCTGCTAAGATATTAATCATCCTCAGTCTGGGGAAGGCAGTCAAACCAATTGTGTGAATCCCCACTGAAGATCCCCCAAACTGCTGTGGTAATTATAGAAAACAGGCAAAGGCAGGAGGAGCTAGAAAGCACAACACCACTGACTGGTGGCCATTTTTGGTTTTTTGTTTAGTAATGAGCTTGGTCGTTGAGCCAATGTTATGCCCAAACACAAGTTTGTGTATTGATTAGTATTGACCTCTTATATATGGGTCATGATATTCTTATATGGCTTTTGAAGATCATAGTATCTAAAGTTTTGACTCAGTGAGTAAAATATAATTTAATCAGGTCGCCAAGTTTAGGTTTTTGCCTTTCACAGTTTTAGTTTTTATGGCTTTTCACTTATGTAACATAGGAAATCAGCTTCAAGCAGGTTCACACTGGATTCAGCCACACCAAAGAAAGGCGATGGAGGAATGGTGGCTGACAAGGAGAAGTGAGGAAAAGACACCCACGCTCCTGAGCCAGTGCCCACTTGATTTATAGGATAACAAAAAAAGAAGGCGTTTTGCCAAGTAGTAGCTTCATAAGGTAACTTAAAGTTCTAGCAATATCATGTCAATTCAACACAGCACACATAAACAGCACATAGTTATGACTTTAAGTACAACTGTTTATATTTTGCAGGGTTATATAATAATGCGCAAGAGTAGTAAAACTGTTTTTCAGGCCAGAAACCTTGAAAACATTATTTGAAAAAGAACAAAAATCAACGTTGCACACAGTAAAATCCATATTACATTCAATTTAATTACTGTATTTTACGGCTTTTTTTTTTTCAAATTCGAACCCTACAAGGATGCAGCAAAGGAGACTGGCAAGGAACTGTCATCTTGGTAGGAAGAGAACTGGAATAGTGTGGTGCCCCTCAAATATAGAGACAAGAGAATATCAAGAAGAATGTAAGGGGAACCAGTTAGTATTGATCACATAGATTTATTTTTAGTTTGAGTATAAGAGAAACCTCCACTCTTTAGGGAAAGCTAAAGGTTGGCAGCTAGAAAATGGGGGAGGGGTGCAACGGCTGATGACTGCTAACTCCAAACAACCAGTTTCTCTTTCCAAGAGAGCTTTGTGTTCTCAGACAAATTCTAATTCTGTGGTCTAAGACGGTAATTCTGATTCTGTGTTCCAAGACATTAATTCTAATTTTGTGTTCTAAGATTTTTTCATTCTATTTCTCCTTACTATGACTAATTCTGATTCTGTATTCTAAGATTTTCGTTCCAATTCTGTGTTCTGAGACTAGTTATATTTTTTCTCTAGGATTAATTCTGATTCTCTCTTCTTAGACCTTCATTCTAATTCTGTGTTCTAAGATTTTAATTATAATTCCATATTATAAGATTAATTCTAATCCTGTGTCTGAAGACATTAATGAAACAGACTATAGATTCTTACTTTCTTGGTGACGAGATTTTTTTTATGTCATTGGTGACAAGGAAGATCAAAACATCTAACCAGAAGAAGAAAACAAATCCAAAGCTCCTATATCCAAAGCCCCCAAGAAAAATATTAATTTCTCTCACGCCATGGAAGAGCTAAAAAAGGATTTTTAAAAGCAGGTAAGAGAAGTATAGGAAAAATTGGGACGAGAAAGGAGAGTGAAGCAAGAAAATCATGAGAAACAAGTCAACATCGTGCTAAAAGAAACCGAAAAAAAATCCTGAAGAAAATAACAGTTTTAAAATTAGAGTAACCCAAATGGCAAAAGAGATCCAAAAAGTCAATGAAGAAAAGAAAGCTTTAAAAAGCAGAATGGGTCAAATGGAAAAAGAAGTCCAAAAGTTCACTGAAGAAAATAATTCCTCATAAATTAGAATGGAGCAAATGGAAGCTAATTGACTCGATAAGAAATCAAAAAATTATAAAATAAAACTGAAAGAATGAAAAAAAATAGAAGACAATGTAAAGTATCTCCTTGAAAAAACAACTGACCTAGAAATGGATCCAGGAGAGATAATTTAAAAATTATTGGACCACGGGAAAACCATGATCAAAAAAACTGCCTTGACATCATCTTTCAAGAAATTGTCAAGAAAACTGCCCTGATATTCTAGAACCAGAAGTTAAAATAGAAACGCAAAGAATCCACTGATCACCCCTTGAAAGAGATCCCAAAAAGAAAACAACTAGGAATATTGTAGCCAAATTTTAGAGTTCCCAGGTCAAGGAGAAAATATTACAATCAGCCAGAAAGTAACAATTCAAGTATTGTGGAAATACAATCAGGAAAACACAGGATTTAGCAGCTTCTCCGCTAAAGCATCAGAGGGCATGGAATACGATATTCCAGATTTCAAAGGAGATAGGATTAAAACCAAGAATCACCAATCCAATAAAACTGAGTATAATACTTAATGCAAAAAAATGGAACTTCAATGAAACACAGAAGTTCCAAATATTCTTGCCGAAAAGACCAGAACTGAATAGAAAATTTACCTTTGAAATACAAGAATCAAGACATGCGTTTGAAGGTAAACAGGAAAGAGAACCCATAAGGACTTATTAAAGTTTAACTGTTTATATTCCTACATGGAAAGATGATATTTATAATTCAGAAGACCTTTCTCAGTATTAGGTTAATTGGAAGAATTGAAAGGAGTGTGTGTGAGTGTGTGTGTGTGTGTGTGTGTGTGTGTGTGTGTGTGTGTGTGTGTGCATGGTATATGTATGTATATGTGAAGAGAGAGAGAGCCCGAGAGAGAGACGGAGACAGAGAGAGAGAGAGAGATACAGAGGGCATAGAGTGAGTTGAATGTGAAGGGAAGATATCTAAAAAAGAAAATTAAGTGTTGACCAGAATATACTAGGAGTAAGAGAAAGGGAGATGTTGTAAATCATTTCACAGAAAACAGGCAAGAAAGAGCTTTTACAATGGAGGGCAAGAAAGGGAAGATGAGAGCGAATAATGAGCCTTATTTTCATCAGATTTGGCTACAGGAGGAAATAACATGCATACTCATTCAGATATAGAAATTTATCTTACCCTACAGGAAAGCAGGGAGGACGTGGATAAGAGAGGGGGCACGGTAGAAGTGACTGCAGATTGGGGGAAGGGATAATCAGAAGCAAACCCTTTGGTGGAAGTAGAAGTTAAAGGAGAGAAGAGAATAAATGGTGGGTGGGTGAGGTTAGAGGAAAACTCATAGAAATATTATACTCAAATTCTGAAACTCCCAAGTCAAGGATAAAATGTTATGGGCAAAAAGAATACATTAGGTAATATGACAATTAGAATCACACAAGGCCTAGTAGTAACTACACGAAAAGATGATAGGTCTTGGAACACTGTATATCAAAGAGCAAAAGCACTGTGTTTCTGGATGAAAATATTAAACTCAGAAAAGTTAAGCTTAATTGTGAATGAAAAAATTGGATATTTAATGAATGGTCAGATTTTTAAAACTTTGTTGAAGAAAAACCTCAACTTAATAGAACATTTGATGTAAAAAAGTAAGAAGAAGTATAATGTACATACCCAATGACCAATTTTAAGGGTCTCAATAAGAATAGACTATTTTCCTTTTATGTCTGAAAATTTTGTGTCTAAGATTATTAGTTATTAGTAAGTATAAAAAAGTTAGTAATTTCTTACAAGAAAGTTGAAATGATATGAACTTAATGGACCCTGGCAGCTTTTGTGTGATCTCAAACCAGTCACTTCAGTTTCCTCAATCAGCTCTCCAGGAACCAGGTTCCCTTTTATTTATAGCAGAGGGTTGGACCCCTTGATCTGCCCGGGATCAACCACTTTGTGGAGGATCTTAAAAGTCTCTTCAGTCCTCTGAGTCTCAGTTTCTCTTTCTGTGATAGTATCAGGTTGAACGTTATGATTTCATAGTCACTGCCAGTTAATGGGGGATCCCATACTGGTCACTTCAGCTTCCTAGGCCTCAGTTTTCTTTTTGGCAACATCAGGGGGTTGGACTTCATGGAGTGAGATGTCCCCCACTGGCACTCTTTGGGGGATATCAGGCCATTCATCTGAGCATTCCAGGCCTCAGTTTCCCTTTCAACAACAGGGACTGAATAAAGTATGTCCACTGAAAATGACAGGTCAAACTATGGGTGATCTCCCACCTGACCCTTGAGCTTTCTAGGTCTCATTTTCCTTTTCAGGAACAGGGCCAGGTTAAATGCACAGAGTGAGAGGGCCCTGCAAACTTCTGGTTGTTCTGACACCTGGAATCTCAGCTTTCTAGGCCTAACTTTCCCTTTCAGTGAAATCTGTATCTAGCAATAAATTATCTGAAAGGAACCTGCCATCTTATGGAAGAAGTCATAATGGTAACTAAATCTTTCTGATCCTGAGTTTCCCTGTCAGTGAAAAGACAGCAAGGTATTGAAAGAGAAATTGACTTGCACAACCTGAAGTCACGGGTGTAGGTTCAGGAAAATTTTGGTAGACACCTCTCACATAATGGAGTTCTCAGCCCTGCTTTCACTGAAAGTCAAACTAAGGCCTCTTAAGCTGAAATGACTGTTGAGAGATCACTCAAAGGCTGTCAGGGCCCATTGTGCTCATATAATTTAACCCTTTGCTGTTCCTGGAAGGGAAACTGACGTGTAGAAAGCCGAGGTGAATGGCCTCACCTGAGCATGTACTTAATGTACTCTGGTCTAGACTGTCCCATTGCCTTGCTTCATAGGTGATGGGAAGTCTCTTCTTAGTGCCATGTCAGCTCTTTGTCTACAACTCTCCCTAAATTGGAGCCCCAAGGAAGTGTTTTTGGGCCTCGGATTGTCGTGTTCATCCTGCCAGGCTCCAAAGCCTCCTGCCTCCCACGGAGCTGGGAGCAGTAGGGGATGTCCATTTCCCCTGTGGTATGCTCTCCTTCTGTGGCTGCTGTCCCTGCACATCAGAGTCATGCTTCAGGAATGGTTCCCTCCCCTTCTGCCCTGCAGGGACATATGAGGTCACCTAATACAGACTAGTCACAAGGCAGCTTGGTGGGCAAGTGGACAGACCTGGAGTTAGGAAAATCTGAGCTCAAATCCAGCTTCAGACCCCTAATTGTTGTGTGACAATGGGCAAGTCACTTAACTGCTGTCTGCCTCAGTTTCCTGATCTGTAAAATGGGGATGAGAATACCACCAAACTCACAGGCTTGGTGTGAGGATCAAATGAAGTAATATTCGATAAGGGTTTAGTATACTGCTTGCCACATAGTAGGTGCTTTATAAATGCTTTATTCTCTCCCCTGCCCCTTCTGTACCCTACCATGGGGTCTTTTCCCAGAGTCAAACAACTAGACAGCAACAGAGCCTTGGTAGGAATTCAGACCGTGTGATGTCAATCATATGTTCTAGCTTATTCTGTAAGGAGATGCAAGTGGAGGATCCCAGAATGACCCTCTGCTAATATCAAAGGGACCGAACGATTATAGAAAGTGAATGATGAAAAGTACTTTTAAAGATCACTAAACATAGCCCTCTTATTTTAGAGAAGATGCAACTCAGGTCTGAGATGGAAACAGACTGATTTAAAGATGCACAGCTAGAGAGAAGTAAACCCAGGTCTTTTCATTCCAAATGCAGCAGTCCTTCCCCCTGTGTCCTATCTCTAAGAGTCTGTCAGTGTTGAACCAAAGGGTTAGAGATTAAGGGGTCCTGTGAGATGATCTAATCTGCCCTTTCTCATTTTTTTTAATTTACAAAGTGAAAAAACAATGAAGTATCGTAATAGATTTAAGCATGAAGTAAGAAGACATCTGCACTGGGTAATCTGCATTATAATTTGAACTTTGCAAGGCTTCAAAAACTATTGAAGACCTATAGTTTTTTTACAAAAATGCTTTAATCTAGAAGGGAGATTGTTTTTTAATGATCTCCAGAATGACAATGAGACATGTCAAAACCTATAGGATGCGGTAGAAACAACAATCACAGGAAAATCAAAATGCTTATATTAAAAAATGGTGAAAGGGTAGACCAATGAATTGGGTATACAGTAAAAAACCATGAAAAGAATAAATTTAAAAACTCCAATTAAACATGATAAATCTTAAAAATTAAAGGTGAGATTAAATCAGTTGAGTATAAGAAAACCACTGAATTCATAAATAAAACTAGGACTTCATTTTATGAAAAAAGAATACATTAACCATTAGTTAATATAAGTAAAAAAGAGATTAAAAAAAACCAAACCACCAATATTAAAAATGAAAAGGGTTTATATGCCACTAACGAAGATGAAATAAAAGCAATTACAAGAAAGCATTTCAATAAAAATGGCAATTTTGCCTAAACTGATCTACTTAGTCCATGCCATCTGAATAAAATCACTAGAAAAGTATATTACTGAGCTAGAAAAATAATAATAAAATTCATTTCGAAGTGCAAAATATCAAGAATATCAAAGGGATTAAGGGAAAATGTAAAGGAAGTAGGTTTAGCAGTGCTGGATCTTAAACTATGCTGTAAAGCAACAGTTGTAAGAACTGTCCGATACTGACTAAAAAATAGAAAGATGGATAAGTAGAACAGAGTAGACATGTAACACAGTAGCAAATGATTACAGTAAGCTTCCTAGCTGTGTGACCTTGGATAAGCCACTTTGCCCCTCTCTGCCTCAGTTTCCTTCAGTGTAAAATGGCGGTAATAATAACACCCAGCTGGAAGGGTTGCTGTGAGGATCCAAGCTCTTAGCACAATATCTGGCACATAGGAGGTACTGTAGAAGTGCTCCCCTTTGCACTTTAGGGATCATTCAAAGTAACTGTCCTAAATGGGCATACACCATTATACTTTCTATATAATTTGACTATTCCCACTCTTACATGCCGCATTTTGGCAGATAGAACTCAGGTGTTTCACAGTGAGAAGTGTGTGGTTGTTTGTTGGGGGGGGACAAAGATGGACAGATCTAAAGCTGATCGTAAATCTCAAGCCTTTCACGGGAAGACTTATGGGAGTGAATGTGGAGGGAAATAATCAGAACCAGGAAAAAATACACACAATGACGACAGTGATGGAAGAGGAAAGAAGAAGAGAAAGGTCTGTATAATTATGAGCAAGCTTAACCCTAGTGAAGGGATGATGAGACAAGCAACCAATCCCTCCTACTCACCTGAATACTGTAAGGAAATACCTTGAAGGGAGAGAGGCCCAACAGGTAAACCCAAGGAACAAGAAGGCTGGTGATGTCTCTGCAAGGGAAAGGTCAGGGGGAAAAGTGTTTTGGCCCAAAGGATTATAGCAGTACTTGGAAGAAATGAAAGAAGAGATGCATAATGAAGTCTATAGAAAGGATAGAAGCCAAGGAGAATTGATAACTTAGGCAAGACCTGAATTCCCTGGAAATCACAATGCATCAAATAGAAAACAATGACTAAATAAGGTAACAAAAATATTAAATGGAGGATCTAATTAGAAATAAATCACAAGTAAAAATAAATGAATAGTAAAAAGAAACACAAAGAAATAATAAGAAAATGTAAGAAACGATATGAAAAACAAGTGATCCAGAAACTGGCCAAGGAAAGATAATCTAAGAAATATCAGATCATCTGAAGAGTATGATTCAAAAAGTCTTGACACCCAAGTAGACACTTTGAAATGGAAATAGTAGAGTGAAGAGAAATATAGAAATGTACACATACTGGTGTAACTGAAAGGGCATTATGTGAGGAGGAATTGTTTACATGGTGATGAAGGAATGGGAATACTAAGATCTTTAATGGTCACAAGAAAGGAAAATAAGACCGAGGGCCTTTGGATGGCTTTCTTCTGTACTGATTGTGTCAGGGGTAAAAATAGGAGAATATGGGGGGACCATACTTGGAAGTAAATGAGAAGGATATCACCATCATGAATACAATGGAGAAATAAGATGAAAAGTTATTAATTATGGAAGAAAGGGTGAGAGAAATGTGTATACCAGAAACTTTACTTCACTTTCATCTGAAATCGATAAAGGGAGTTAAACACAATTACACCCCACCCCCAAACACAACATACACACACACACACACACACACAGATCTCAGTATAGAAATACAATAAACTGAAAAGGAAAATATTAAGTGACAAGAGAAGACCAGAGAGTAACTTTAAGAGAGAGGGCAGGATAGGCAAGAGAATAATCAAAAGCAAAATGAACTGAAATGCTGGAGAGAGGAACATGAAGGGGGGGAGGGTTAAAAATAAGACTAAGAACCTGGGATCCTGGGGGAAGACAAGGAGAAAAGACTGGCAGGAGGATCAGAGTAGAAGTGTAATTTATGGATCACAATTGGCAGGAAGAATGAGTATCAATACTCAATTGCTCAAGGGTAGGTAGAACTAACATAATAAAAATGACAACACTAACAATTATTCCAGATTGTCCCAATACAAGTCCCACAAGAATAGATTGTGGAGCTAGAAAAAGAACTTAACCATCACTCTGGAGGTACAAACCAGTCACGAATCTGAAGCATAATAATGGAAAAATGGGAAGTGAGGAGGCCTATCTGTCCTGGATCTCAAACTGTATTACACATCAGTAACCATTAAAACAATTTGATATTGGTTTAAAAAAGGTCTTTCAGCAGAAAAGGTTAGGTACAGAGCTGACAGAAACAAATGGTCTGATAAACCCAAAGGTCCCAGGTTGTGGGAGGAAGGATGCATTAGTTGACAAATATTTCTGGAAAAATTAGAAAGTAAAGCTGACAGAACTGAGGTGCAGACCAGAATTCACAGCCTCCACCAAGGTGAGCTTCACATGGATGCAGGACTCAGGTATACAAGGGCAAAGTATAAACAAATTAGGGGAGAAAGGAACAAGGTAGCTTTGGGATCCATAGAAAGAGTTTATGATGACAAAATGGGAAACCACCGATGAATAAAGAGGAACCCTGCAGCTAAGGTCCAGGCAGGAAGGTGGTGAACTTAAAGGGTAAAAAGGGGCCTACGTGTTTAGACTTGGCCAATGGGGGAACCTTATTTTCCCCCCAGAAAACGTGCTTATGTGTTGAGGGACATGCTTTCCATTTTTAACATTTACTCAGCTGGGGAGTGGGAAGCGCAGGTTGGGAGACAAATGGATTTAAAGTACTGGTGATCTGAAAAATAAAAATAATCAAAATTGAAAAATTATAACATGAAGAAGTAGTGAGGTCATCTGATTTTTTCAAAGAGAAAAATATCAAATGGCTCGTGTTTAAAATGCAAAAGAAACATTCCCAATAATTCCAAAGAAAATTAAAAATCTATTTTGTGCAGTCATTTAATAGCATAAGTAATTAGAGGAAATGGATGCAAACTTAGAAAAATATAAAATACCCAAAGGAACAAAGAGAGAATTAGATTGCTTAAATGACTCAGTATTGGAGAAAGAAATTTAGCTGGACGTAAATCAGTTCCCAAAGAAAAATAAACTAAGAGAGAAATGCAATGTGATTTCAAAGTTTACTGGCGTCCCCCCACAAACAACACCTTGGGCCATAGAGCGGGTTTCAGCGTCATGCCCCCCACGCGCCCCATTCGAAGGTGGGGAACCTGAGGTGGGGGAGGGGACGGCGCCGCCGGGAGTTGACTTCGAATTCAGAGAGGAGCTTCCCCCCCACCAGATGGTCAGGCCGTGACACGCCCTTCCCCCCTGCCTGGCCTCAGTGATCCCCCCGCCCCCCGCCCCCCGCCTGGCCTCAATCCTCCCCCCCGCCCCCAGCAGCGCCAGATGATTGGCTGGCGCCTTTCGCAGCCTCGCTCCCCTGCCCATAAGAGGAGCCTCCAGCGGCTCTCCTTCCTCTTCCCAGCCACATTCCTGGGAAGAGCCACGCTCTGCGAGCTTGTCCCCAGTGGGCCTCCGCCTCCAGTCTCATCGCCCTGAGAGCCCGAGCGTTCCCTTCAGAGCCGAAAAGGGGCAGCCGCCTTGAGCCAGTTGGGCGGGCAATCCCGAGACCTGAGGAGGTGCGAGGCGGCCCGCCTCGCGTCCTGCCCGCCTGCTGTGAGGCCCTCCTGTCGAAGCTGCGCCACCAGCTCGGGCGCTCCAGGCCCTCACCTGCTAGTTCGGATGGCGCGTACCGCATTCCAGAGGGAGACAGCCCAGGAGCTCCCAGAAGAGGAGCCGGCGCTGATCTTCCATGGCCCCACCATGTGCCAGGGCCACTGTATCAGAGTGATGGTGGAAGACAAGGAAGTGAAATGCCTGGTACGGTACCCACGTGGGACCTGGGACAGCCCAGGACCGGGACCGGCCCCCGCTGCGCCAAGCCCCGGAAGGCCCACCGTTCCGGTGGCCCGCGATCAGCCCAGGAGCCTGAGTCAGTAGCGCCTCGTGCCAAGACCAAGCGTAGCACCAGAAGAACAGGGCCCAGCACCAGCATCAGTCAAGCAGGCCCCAGCAACAGCACTAGCACCAGCACCAGCACCTGTACTAGCACCAGCGAAGCAGACCACAGCACCAGCACCAGCCAAGCATGCCTCAGCACCAGCACCAACACCAGGACCAGCCAATTAAGCCTCAGCTCCAGCACCAGTACCAGCACCAGCACCAGCGCCAGCACCAGCACCAGCATCAGCACAGCCAAGCAGGCCCCAGCACCAGCACCAGCAGCACCACTAGCACCACCAGCAGCACCAGCACCAGCACCAGCAGCAGCTCCCTATGGGGCGCCATGGCTCATCAGGCCCCCTGTGGGAGAAGCCAGAGCAGCGGGTCCATTCTCCAGGGAGCCGGGAGAGCCATAACCACCGGCCCACAATCCTCCGCTCCCAAAGAAGCCCCCCAAGAGCTGCTCGGAGGCTGGGACTACGAGTGGATCCCCCAGAATCGGGTGCTCCGCTACTCTCGGGACCAGTTGAAGCAGGATAGGAACAAAGCTATCCGCTTGTCTGCCTCCAGGAAAGAGCAGGAACAGGCTGCCCTCAGGGGCAGATGCTCCCGCACCTGGCGTGGTCGTGCCCACCACCACCCAGGTGAAGGGAGCACCGCTGGAATGATGCCGCCTGCCACCTCCAAAGCGAAGCCGCCCTGAAAGGGTCCGATGAGAGTCCGGATCGCGGGGAGTGAGCTGCCAAGCTGTTGCTGAGGATCCCCAACAGGATGCCACCCCAGGCAGACGTGAAGTACAGGTCGACCCGCCCATGTCCCTGAGGCCCCTGCTCGTGCTGGACTGGGACATGGTGACTCTCAGGAAGATGCTCTGCAACCTGCCAGCCAAGGTCAGCGCCGATGCCATCCTCTTTGAATATGCCACCTTCCCTCTGAAGCACTGCACCAGAGATCAAAGCTGCGCTGTCTGGGCTCTGGTGGCTGTGCTCAGGGAATACTTTAATGTACTCCTAAGCACCCAGCTGCTTTATGATTTCGAGAGGCCACAGTATGATGAACTGGTGGTCAGCTACCCCTCAAGCCAGATGTGCGAGCTCTATGGAGGTATCCACCTGTTGCGCCTCTTTGAGCATCTGGGCCCAATGCTCACCTGCACTGCTCTGGATGACCACAGCATGAATGCGCTGCTGAGCCATTTGCAAGATTTCCTAGATTATCTGGCTGACAACCCTTCTCTGCTGTTTTTTGATACCAGCGACTACGAGCCGGCCTCTGAGGAACATCTGAAAGTAGTTGCATAAAGGCATGGGGTTTTGGGCTCCTGCTGCATGAGTATTTCCTGTAGCCAGTCCATTGGTTACATCAGCTCATATCTTGCCAAAATGATCAGTTCCTATAATGTGCTTTGGGGGGGTTGATGTTTGCTTCTTTAATTTTTTCCTCAACTTTTTCCATGGAGGAAGCCTCTTCTCTTCTTGCAGAACAGTCACTAGTGTTTGCAGCAACGGACATAGAGACTGGAATGCCGAGTGGGACCCTTCCTGCCTGCCTATACAACCACATCGCACGCTGTCGACTTTGCATTCTGATGGTTCCAGCACTTAAGACCTGTGGGACTGCTCAGGAAGAGAAGACCTTGAGGGGACTATTAGTGCCAAAGATATTGCCACTTTAACTGGGTTATCTGGGACTCGGGCTGGTTACCTGTTCCTTCTTGCAAGGTGGCCACACTTCTCTTCCAAGTACTTTCTCTCTGTGCCCATTACTGAAGTATTCTGCTGTTTGCTATGTGGATTCCAATGCATATTTCAGTGATGAGAAAAACACTAATCTGAATTCAGGGATGTCTAGGAAAGCTGCTCCTTCATGGTGCTTTCAAGTGTCCAAAAATGTATTGATTTTCCTGACCAAATAGGGTATACATATTTTGACGGTTCTGTGCTTTTAAATCCCCGCACTTAGGACCTGTGTGAATGGTGAGTGTCCAACAATCTTGACTGATGATTGTTAGTGCCAAAGTTACTACCACTTTAACAGGGTTATCTTTTACATGGGCTGGGTACCTGCCCCTTTTCATAATGTGACTATATTTCTCTTCCAAGTGGTTTATCTCTCTGTGCTGGTGACTGAACTAGTCTGACATTCGCATGCTGATTCCAAGGAGTAAGTGAATGGTAAGAGAAAAAACACTCATCTGAACTGAGGGATGTAGAGCAAAGTTCCTCCTTCAGAGAACTTTTAAAAGTGTCCAAAAATGTATAGATTTTCCTGCCCAAAAAAGGCACACGTATTTTGATGATTCTGTGCTTTTAAATCTCAGCACTTAGGACCTGTGGAAATGACTAGTGTTCAAAAACCTTGACTGATGACTGTTGGTGCCAAAAATGTCACCACATTAATGGGAGGGCGTAGGGGGTGAGAGTGTTGGATTATCTGGTACACGGGATGTCTTCTGCATGCTTATCTCTGTGCCCCAAATGATTCCAATACACATTTAGATGATAAGAAAATATTTTCTATATTGACAGATGTCTAAGCAGAGTTCCTTCTTCAGATGTTGAAAATGTGCAAATGTTGAAAATATATTGAGGTTTTTTCAAAATAAAAAAAATGTGTGTTCATTGTTCTGTGAGTTCCAGTAGACCCCAGAGATCCACCCAGCTATGAAATGAAGTACGAGTGAGCTTTGCCTTTGCCCTGGTGTTGATACATTCTGATCCCATAAGAATAGGGCCTAGTTCATCTGGGGATTTCCTCTTTGGAATGTGGGGAGTTCTCCCCGAGTCTCTGTAAGGGGCACTCAACCTTGTTCTAAAGCTTCTACTTACTACCTGCAGTGGCCCCAGCAGCGGGTCTAACATCCCCTCCCATGTGCACTTCCTCCAACTTTTGGGGGCCCAAGAGGAAGGGGGTGCGACCAGATATTTGCAGGTTCAATATATAGAATAAGGGACCCTGGAGGCCATCTAGCCTTGGTGCAGCGGGTAGAGACCCTGAGGCAGAGAAAGCCACATTGCTCTTGGCCATAACCCTGGGTTGGAGGCCTCCCCTACCTGGTCTTCCTACACAGAGATCCTGGAAGCATTCATGCACTGATCTCCAGTGTAAGAGGCTCACGCACTTCCCCTTACTTTCTCTAGGAGCAACGGCCCCTAATGAGGTGGGCCCGTGTTGTGTTTCAGCGGTTCTCCCCTAAGCCTGTGTGCCCTGACCAGCTCTGTCAGGCCTACCGTCCTGTGTGGTTGGCCCAGTAATGGGTCATTCTGGTAGCTCTCAAGACTTTTTGACTTGTTCCTCTCAGGCAGAGGTCCTTAGTTGTGACTTCTAACTAGCTTTGGCCTTTATTCACCTCTTCCCTGACTCAGGGCTCGGGGCACTACCCCCAAGGTTAACACTTTCCCACTGTGGCTCTTTGGAAGGTTGGGGGAAAACTCAGTCTTTTACATTTGCCTTTCCAACTCCTGCCTCTCACTCCTGCAGCTGCCACACACACACACACACACACACACACACACACACACACACACACACACATACATTTCTCACATACCTACAGACTACACTGGCACCAGGTCATACAAATTGCCCTCAGTCCTCAAGACAGTAATAGTAGTAGGAGAAGTAGGAGTAGGAGTAGGAGTAGTAGGGCAGCCAGGTGGTCCTGTGGATGGAGGGTCAGGAGTATAATAAGGAAGATTCATCTCCCTGGGGTCAAATACCGGCCTCAGACACTTACTACCTGTGTGACCCTGGGCAAGTCACTTAATCCCATTTGCCTTACCAAAAATAAATAAAGAAATAAACAAGCAAACAATCATACAGATAGATTGATGGATAGATACATAGGTAATTAGTAATAGGAAATGAAAGATGAATATTTCCCATCACAGTTTCCCCCATTCTCATGGACATGTTCACATTTGACTATGGGCATATACCTCTGCAGGTAAACAGAAGACCCTGAAATATTATACAAGATTCATATAATGATCATCCACATGAAATAACGCAAGGTCTCCTTGATCAGATTGATCCTGGTACCTCACTCCAAACGTGCATTTCATCATTTTAGGATTATTGTCTAAGAAGCACCACATCGCCATCTAGTGCTTGGAAACACTATCCCTTAGCAATTCTGGCACAGACCTCATCACCAGGGCAGGTGCAGGGGTTCTTGCTACTACATCTGCCTCCCTGGTTCTAACTCACTTGCAGAGGTTGCCAAGGTAAGGTTGCTAAAATCTGCTAGTGATTAGACTGATGACAATTTAGTAAGGCTTAATATAACTTCGGAAATTTGGTTTTCCAGTGATTAGTTCATGTGGTGAAATCCAGTTTAAATATTATGGTACTAACCTTATTGACAACAAAGCTACGTGGAGAATATTACGTTAACAAGACGCAAGTTTTTTCTGAAAAACCAGAGAATTTCAGTTTTTATGCACTTGCTCGTTCTATGTTTACCTGAACCCTGTACCTGATATGGGCAATGCCATCAGTGGGATGCAGGAAGAATCTTTAAAAGCATCCATAAGGGCCTGGCTTGGAAAATAACCCTTTCTGTCTCTTAATATTACCTATTGATATTAGACTACTCGAAAACAGAAAAAAATACAATTTAAAATTTAATTATATATAAAATATTAAGACATAAAATATATTACATATATAATGTATATCATATATAACATATTATATATCATATGTAATTATATATAATACATATTTTATGTATTAAATATTAAATATATATTTTAAAATTATTTGTAATTTATATTTTATTACTATTAATGAAATTTTACATGTAAAACACAATTCAATTTTGAGAATTTATTTCTGTAGATCCCAGATGAAAGAAGAAAGCTTTTTAAAAATTCATCTGTATGTATTCAGTTGAACCTGAAGGATTGTTCAGTACTTTGTTCAATACCTTTTCAGTCTTCTTCTTAATTACCTTCAGGAATAAAAGAAAAATATTTAAAATATATTGTCCATCATGTTTATTTGTCTTTTTGTCCTTGTTCTTAAGAGAAAGATTTTTGGAATACAATCACACACATATAGTGTCTGTGCGTGTATACAGGCATATGTATGCATATACATGCATATATATATATATGCATATGTATGTATATACATGCATGTATATATATACATATATATATAGTGTTTCTTAAACAACAGTCTAATATTGTTGTTTTTCTCAAAGTGAAGTTCACTCTTCCATTAAAATTGGATACTTTTACATAAAATTTGAAACCTATAACCTCTTTACATCTTGATCATATCAAATCCTTGTTTTACTGTCCACTTTCAGGACCTATCTATATATCTATCTATCTATCTATCTATCTATCTATCTATCTATCTATCTATCTATCTATCTCATTATACCATGCAGAAAAGAGGTGGTATTGTACAGTCCTGATCCTAATGCTTAATCATCAACAAGGGGATGGCCCGACAAGCCTAAGGACTTATTTGTCTAGCTTCCTAGGTTAGGAAGTCGAAAAAATTAGTGACCACAAATTCAGGATAGGCAAATCAAAACTATGCATCTTTTTTGTACTTGCACCCTATTGTAGTCACTGAGAGGTGTTTGAGTATTGCAATAATAACGTGAATCGTAGAAACACAACAACAACAATTTTTACAACTCACCTGCCCTAGTCAGATAAATTTGCTATAAAAGGAAGGGAGAAGGACATGGGTATAAGAAAATCAAAACTGTCCCTTCAAGGGCATGAGCTGACCTGACATAAACATAGCAAGATAAAGTTTCCTTAACGCTATTTGTTTCCATGGAAGAGTCAAAGACAACAGTGAATCATGTAGGAAAATTTCACATTGTTCACAGAATATATAATACCTTCCCTAGCTATGGCCTGGCTCAGGATTAGCCAGGGGGAAAAATCTCCTCTTCAGAAAAGAATGAGCACAACAGGTAAACTGAGTCATAAAGCCCTTACCTTTGCCTAAGCAAGGTCATCTTCTCAATCTTCACCAGGCACAGAGTTGTAGCATTTCTCTTATGTAGCATCTCTCCCTTTGAGCAGCCCATGTCTTTTCCCTTGAATGATAGATTATTGACTTAATGAAAATTCAGACGATCATACTCGAAATCAAAAGTCAGAACAATATAACAAAATAGAGTTTCAAGAGATTTTCTCTTACCCTAAATTAGGATTGGTTACAATTATTATTATTTTACTCATATAAGGATATACACTCGTCCTTTCTAGTTAAAATCCATCCTGAAGCATAATCATTAGAAATTAAGAAAGTAGTCACATTCTATACTTACACACAGTATGTATAACGACACACTTGGGATTTTGCTCAAAACTCAGGAATACTGTGACACCCTGTAAACTGTCATGCTGACAGATATCCATTTCCGAAGAGATTACAGATTAACCCCTAATAAGACAAACATAAAATTTTTAAATCTAGGATCTATTAAGATTAAGTTGACTTTAATATATACTATTGCAGCTACAGTTTCATAATTTGTATAAGCCATGGTCAAACAGTCTCTGACATAAAAATTTCTTCTTAGAAATCAAATTTGTAAGTCCCTACATTTCAACTGTGACAGTTCCTAGTTTCTCATTAACCCACTTCGTTCCTTTACAGGGGTGGGGAAGTTGTGGTCTTGAGGTGACGTGGCCCTCTAGGACGTCAATTGTCGCCCTTTGACTTAATCCAAACCTTACAGAACAAATCCCCTTAAGAAAAGGCTTTGTTCTGTCAAACTTGCAGTCAAAGTCAAAAGGATGCACCTGAGATCCTAGAAGGCCACATGTGACCTCGAGGTTGCAGGTCCCTCACCTGTGCTTTAGAATTTCACAACATGGTGTCAGAAGAGCTGATGGAATTTTATGATCCTACCCAAACAGAAACTCCCAAGGAACCTGATAAGTCCCAAGGAACTTCACCGTTAAAATGTTAACCAAAAATCTTAACTTTCAAGTTGTGACCAAAGTCTCTAAAAGATACAGATCTTTTAAGTTGAGTTGATGTTTGTCTAGGCTAAAAGCAGGCTTTTTTTTTTTTTTTTGTTGTTGTTGTTGTTGTTGTTTCCCAGATCAACCCTGGGGTTAGCTTGATAGGTGTGTGGGAGGTGTGGTCTGGTCTCAGGATATCTACTCAGCTAGCCTGAGGCAAAGGCAAGGTCCGGGGATGGTGATCCCACCTTCCCTATTGTCTTCCCTTTCCCCTGGAGGGCTGGGGCACGCCTAGAGGCTAATGCGTGTTCCCGCCCCTCCTGGGGCTCGTCTCCTGGGCTGAGGCTTGCTTGGGTCTCAGTGCGAATTTTCTCTGCCCTGGGTCGTCTGTCCCTCCAGATAGCCTCCACCACGGTGGGAAGAATCCCCCTTTGCCACTTTTCCAGCCTGTGGTGTTATGAGACCACCCGCCCCCTTCTGCTGTTCCCACTGATCCAGGATTCATCTGGGGAAGAATTTTATGGTTCCCTCACGGTCATCAGGGGGGAGGAGAGAGCACTTACTGATCACTCCGCCATCCCAGCTCCTGGAAGTTCAAGTAGTTGACCCACCGAAGTCCAGTCTTCAGGCTGAAGGCTTCAAGGGCTGCCGCGCTGATATGTGGCGCTCAGCGGCTCTCATCGGCTCGGCCTGGCTTATCTCCTGCTCCGCTGGTCTCGCCCGCCACTCTCGGGCCCCTTGGGTCGCCTCCGCCCTGCCGCGCCGACCGCGCTGCGCTGTGCGCCGGGGTCTTACCCCCGCGGAACAGATCCCTCCCGTGGACCTTCCAGTCCAGCCTGGGCTCCGAATCTGTCAAAGTCCGTCTCCCACTGGATTCTACACCTCCAAAGTCTGGTCAGACTCTCCCCCCAGAGATATCCAAAGGAGTTTTTCCAGGAGCTTAGGTGAGTCGTTGCTTTCACTCCGCCATCTTGGCTCCGCCTCCTGTGACCAAAGTCTCTAGCAGCTCAATTAATAATCTATCAGCATCCCAATTAAAAGAGAAGTTAATTTTCTAAAGATACAATTACATCACTCTCTAGGTATAGTTTTCAAATTCACAGCATTTCTTATACAATGATTTTCCAAAAATCACAATACAAGAAAAATTTAAAACTTAAAAATAACATGACCAATATCATGGATTTTAAAAACATAAAACCACAGTTGTTACCACTCAGATAACATTAATTCACTTGATAAATTTCTAAATCTTCTTACACAGAAAATCACTTTATCCATCTTTCAAGTTGACACTGTAGTAATCGCATTCAAAAACCAGTGTAGAAGAAATTTGATGCCCTAATCATTTTAATTCTCATTCATGAATTTTCTAAAGCACATTGCCTTCTTTAAAGTAAAAGCACATTTTTTCTTCAGGGTACGTGAGGTTTATGGGGGGATTACAGTCTACTTGACATTAAAAATTATCCTTACACTACAATATGTATATCCATGCACATGACTAGAAAATAATGTTGAATAGTCTTCGATATCTATTTCAAGTAGGAATTTCTCTACTAAAGATTGTTTGAAAGCAAATATAACTAAGCAAAAAATAGGAATGTAAGATTTTTTTAAGAAACGACATTGATTTACCAACAACAAAGCGAAAACAAAAGATGACTAAGTGATGGAGGGAGGGGAGACGCAAGACTGGGCCTCCTGTGGGAAGGGGGAGGTGAGTTGAGACCAGGAAGAAGGCAGGGATCGCCCACACACGCACACACACAAGAGCTTTCCCTGCTCTGGAGTTCGCGAACTTGCCTCCAGCTCCAGCTGGTTTTCCTGTGGCAGCTAGCACCAACACTACATAGGCCACAGCCAGACAACGCTATTGTCTGAGGCCTTTCCTGAACAAAGAATCTGACTCTGTGCTTTTCCAGCACCTTTCAGAGAATCCCAGCTGTCAGCCAGGTGTTTAGAGGAACAGGCTTTGCCTCGCAGGGTGGGGCTAGGAAGAGAGATCCTGAGCAAGATGATATAGGTACAGAGGATTTGCCTTCGCATGACAGTGATTCCCTTCCACATTACAGGGCTTAGGGACTGGGGGCCCTCCTTCATCTGGAGAATCCATGCAAAACTATTTGGTTCTCTCTCTCCATCGGAGACAAGAAGTCAGATTTTTATCTGTTTCTGTTATGGGCTGTTTACAGTATCTTATTGCCAAATTTAGGTTGATTGTGGCCTTAGGCTTTATTTCATCCGCTGGTCAAAACCTGTCATCTGGGCTTCTACAAAACTTCTCTCAAAATTCTCATTTCACTTCTTATGCCAACTTGCAATGTATCCAAACCATGATGGGGAAAGGCTCAATGTGGAAGGGAGAACTGTGCAGTATTCTAGCTTTGACGCAGGGACACAGCTTAGACCAATTAGTCTAAGTGCCTCATTTTACAGAAGAGGAAACTGAGGGGCTGAGAGCTGGAGTGATTGTTTCATTTGACCCATATGCTGCTAGGCTGCAGTCAGTTAATTTAGTCCCAGGCACTGATTTCGTTAAAAGGGGAAAAAAAGAATGAGGTGAGACCACATATAGGTTGGCATGGCCTTGTCAATAGACATAATTTAATCAAGCCCTGTTATTGAAAGGAAAACTGAGGCCTAGAATGCTGAGGTGAATGCCATAGTATCCCCCAGAGGATGACAGTGAGGGGCACCTCAGACCATGCAGTGAAACTCTCTCCTGTTATTGAAAGGGAAACTTGGGCCTAGAAAACAGAAATGACTAGTATGAGATCACCCATTGCATGGCAATGATCTGTGAAATCAAAGAGTTTTGCATGATGTTGTCACAGAAAGGGAAACTGAGGCTGAGAGGACTGAAGGGTCTTTTTGCAAGTTCACCCACAAAATGGCTGGCCCATGTCAGATCAAGTGGTCCAACCTTCTCCTGTTAATCAAAGGGAACCTGAGTCCTGGATAGCTGACCTGACTGTTGTGAGATCACCCATATAATGGCAGAGTCCCCTCGGTTCACTTACTTTATGCTTGTTAAGGGACTGAAAGGGATACTGAGGCCTAACAAGCTGAAGTGACTGGTTTGAGGTTAGGCCTAAGCTTGGCAGGCTTCTCTAAGATAATGGAGTCTTTAGCCCTGCTTTCACTGAAAGCCAAAATAAGGCCTAGCAAGCTGGAGTGACTGGTGTGAGATCACCCAAAGACTACCAGGGCCCTTTCAGCTCATATAATTTAACTCATTGCTGTTGCTGAAAGCGGAACTGAGGCCTAGAAAGCTGACTTTCCTGATGTTAGATACCATGTACGCTGGGAGGGCACACGAGGGTCATATACTTTTACTGAGGCTTTTCATTGAGAGGGAACCTGAGGACCAGAAAGTTTTAGTGACCGTTATGACTTCACCCTAAAGTTAGCAGTCCCCTCTCAAATAACCTGAGATAATCTTAGGTAATCTATTCAGTGTTCCTGTCACTGAGCTATGTCTTCCTCCACCTCCTACCACCCATCTGCCTGGTGGACCTTCATTCTGAACAAAGCTGTCCTTCTCTACTTTTTCACTCTTAACTTTTTCAAGTATGTGGTCTCCATGTTTGTCCCCAATACCCTCTCCACCCACTCGTTACTTTTAGCCCCTAATACAGGTTCACAGGCTTAGAAAAGACTTCACAGGCCATCTACTTCACCCCCTCCCCCATTACTCAGATGAAGGAACAGGCCAAGGGAACAAGAATAACTTGTCCAATGTCCTATTAAGTAACCTACACCTAGAAAGCACACCCCATGCCATCAAGTCTAAGCCTCTGAAAATGAAATGAAAGAGACTGAAACCAAAAGCAGTGTCTGACACAGAATTTGACCTCAGGTGTTTGTGACTGTGAAGTTCAGTGATGATCTCTCATCTTTCCACAATTTCTAAGACTAAAGCCTAAGGCTTTAAGATTTTTCTTCTCTGACTTTCACCCATACTAAAAGATTTGGGTCTTTAGCATCCAACAGCCAAAATGTGGTTTCCTTTGGTCATTGTCTCTCCATCAATATTTCTCTTAGCACAGAATTAACAATCGAAAATTATACTTTGGAGAGAAGCCTAGCGCACTGCTACCCCTGAACATCCCTCACTGTGAGAAAGCAGCCTGAAGGAGTGTGCACAATAAGATTATAAATTCTTGGAGGGCTTCGCGCTGCGGACTGGGCGCCGGGACTGGGAGCTGAGAGCAGCCCTGCAGCGGCTGCAACACCGACAGGAAAAGATCCGAGTGGGCTACGGGGACGGGACCTCCAGCGGCCACGCGGGTCCCTCCACCTACAGAGGGACCTGCAAACCTCTCGCAAAAGGTCCGTCGCGCTGCAGACGCAGAGCCCAGTCCAGACCTGCAGCAGCCGAGGCTCCGAGAGGTACAGATCCGAGCAGGCTTCAGAGACGGGATCTCCAGCGGGGCACAAGCCCCCCCCACCCACAGGTGACAAGGGTCTGTGAGAGAGTCTCTTTGGCGGGTCGAGAGGGGAGTGGGGTGCCCCCCGGGAGATAGAAGCTGAGAGGCGGCTGCAGACAGGGGCTCCCCAAGCGAGCGGGAGCCTGGATCCATTGTGGAAGGTCTGTGCATAAACCCCCTGAGGGAACTGTGCCTGAGAGGCGGCCCTGCCCCGACCTGACCATCTGAACTTAATTCTCACACTGAATAGCAGCCCTGCCCCCACCAAAAGCCCTAAGGCGGGAAGCAGCATTTGAATCTCAGTCCCCAAACGCTGGCTGGGAGGACCAGGAGGCGAGGTGGGTGTGAGGAGAATATTCAGAGGTCAAGCCACTGGCTGGGGAGAATGCCCAGAAAAGGGAAAAGAAATAAAACTACTGAAGGGTACTTTCTCGGAGAAAAGACACTTCCTCCCTTCCTTTCTGACGAGGAAGAGCAATGCTTACCATCAGGCAAAGACACAGAAATCAAGGATTCTGTGTCCCAGCCCACCCAGTGGGTTCAGGCCATGGAAGAGCTCAAAAAGAATTTTGAAAATCAAGTTAGAGAGGTGGAGGAAAAACTAGGAAGAGAAATGAGAGGGATGAAAGAGAAGCATGAAAGGCAGATCAGCTTCCTGCTAAAGGAGAACCAAAAAAAATGTTGAAGAAATTAACACCTTGAAAACTAGCCTAACTCAATTGGCAAAAGAGGTGCAAAAGGCCAATGAGGAGAAGAATGCTTTCAAAAGCAGAATTAGTCAAATGGAAAAGGAGATTCAAAAGCTCACTGGAGAAAATAGATCTTTCAAAACTGGAATGGCACAGATGGACGCTAAGGACTTTATGAGAAAGACCAATATCAGAGAACATAGCGTGAAGATTCAAAAAATGGAATATAATGTGAAATATCTTATTGGAAAAACAACTGACCTGGAAAATAGAATCAGGAGAGACAATGTAAAAATTCTGGGACTACCTGAAAACCATGATCAAAAGAAGAGCCTAGACATCATCTTCCATGAAATTATCTAGGAAAACTGCCCTGAGATTCTAGAACCAGAAGGCAAAATAAATATTCAAGGAATCCGGAGAACACCGCATGAAAGAGATCCAAAAAGAGAAACTCCTAGGAGCATTGTGGCCAAATTCCAGAATTCCCAGGTGAAAGAGAAAATATTGCAAGCAGCTAGAAAGAAACAATTCAAGTATTGTGGAAATACAATCAGGATAACACAAGATCTAGCACCCTCTACTTTAAGGGGTCGAAGGGAATGGAATAGGATATTCCAGAAGTCAAAGGAACTAGGACTAAAACCAAGAATCACCTACCCAGCAAAACTGAGAAAAATACTTCAGGAGAAAAAACGGTCTTTCAATGAAATAGAGGATTTTCAAATTTTCTTGATGAAAAGACCAGAGCTGAAAAGAAAATTTGACTTTCTAACACAAGAATGAAGAGAACCATGAAAAGGTGAACAGCAAAAAGAAGTCATAAGGGACTTACTAAAGTTGAACTGTTTACATTCCTACATGGAAAGACAATATTTGTAACTCTTGAAACATTTCAGTATCTGGGTACTGGGTGGGAGTACACACACACACACATGCACACACGCACACATACATAGAGACAGAGTGCACAGAGGGAACTGAAGAGGATGGGATCATATCTCAAAAAAAAAATGAAATCAAGCAGTGAGAGAGAAATATTGGGAGGAGAAAGGGAGAAGTTGAATGGGGCAAATAATCTCTCATAAAAGAGACAAGCAAAAGACTCATTAGGGGAGGCAAGAGAAAAACATGAGGTCTACTCTCATCACATTCGACGAAAGGAAGGAATAAAATGCACACTCATTTTGATAGGAAAACCTATCTCATAATACAGGAGAGTGGGGGACAGGGGCACAAGCAGGGTGGGGGGAGGATGGAGGAGAGGGCATGGGGAGGAGAATGCAATCCGAGGTCGACACTCAGGGGGAGGGAAAGGATCATAAGAGAATAGAAGTAATGGGGGACAGGATAGGATGGAGGGAAATATAGTTAGTCCTATACAATACAACTAGTATGGAAATCATTTGCAAAACTACACAGATTTGGCCCATATTGAATTGCTTGTCTTCCAAGGGGAAGGGGTGGAGAGGGAGGGAGCTAAAGATGTTGGAACTCAAACTGTTAGGATCAAATGTAATGTTCTTACCACTGGGAAATAAGAAATACAGGTTAAGGGGTCAAGAAAGCTATCTGGCCCTACAGGACAAAAGAGAAGACGGAGACAAGGGCAGGGAGGGAGGATAGAGGGGAGAGCAGATTGGTCACAGGGGCAATTAGAATGCGTGGGTTTGGGCGGGGGAGGGGAGAAAAGGGGAGAAAATATGTAACCCAAAATTTTGTGAAAATAAATGTTAAAAGTTAAATAAAAAAACAAGAAAATTGAAAGAAAAATAAATAAATAAATTCTTGGGGGACAGAGACCAGATCTTATCAAAAAAAAAAGAAAAGAAAAGAAAATTATACTTTGGTGGGAATCACATCGCTCTTTTTTAAGTATAGTAGATTCGTTCTCAATGGTTTTGGAAGCTTTGATACCAGAAAAATGGCAACCGATGGCATCTTGTCTGATGTTCTCAGTTGTTCTGGTCAGGTAGCACAGCACCAATATGAATACCATTTATTGGGAAATATTTAAGATTTCAGAGATCATGTATTCCATACTCCATCACTATGTGACATTTTTAAAGTTGGAGAGACATGATTTCTGGGTAATTTAATCATTTTATTAATGAGCCGTGTTCTACACCTAGTTTGTATTTTTCTCTTTATCATGTTGTTTGGAACACTGATGTGTTTGCCTGATGTCAAGTGTGTTGAGCTAGGTGAAGAGGAGATATTAAGTTTTTCCAGACACAGACAGGCAAAAATCATTCTGAGAAAAGCAGGGCAGTAGCACTACCATGTCACCCTAGGACCCCTCTGGTGCATGTGCGAGTGTTCTAGGATGTGAGTTGTTTCGGTGATCAGATACCTGCCGAGCATTTTCATCATGTTTGGGAATTATCGGGTGATTTTTAGAGGCTGTAGTGTGTCATAAGTTAAACTTTTATGCAAATCCTTTCAAACCTCTCATTTTATCAAAAGACAGAGATGGGCTCCAGGAATTCTCTCATTCTATATAGATTTTATCTAGAGAGGAAGCCAAAGAATTCCATGCTAGCCAATAAATAACTCTTTAGTGTTTACGAGATGAAATATTACATTTTGGGAAATTCTTTTTCTTTTCAAATTAAAAGAAATTACTGATCCCTTCCACTTCAATCTAGGTACATCTAGAGAGATGAGAATAACCTCTGGAGATGGGAGTATAGGAGGCAACAGGATGGAGTGTGTACATTGCTGAACTTCAGGGGTACAAATACTTGAATTCAAATCCAGCCAATGTCCCTGGCTAGCTGTGTGATCTCAAAGAAGTCTCATCAGCTGTCTTGCCTTCAGTCTATTCCTCTGTAAAGTGACTGCGTTATACTGGACTTCTTGGAAGTTTCTTTCCATCTAGGACCTTTAGTATGAAAGGAGCAAGTCATTTCCATTCCCTGGGTATCAGCTTCCTCCTCTGTAAATTTAGGGTCTATATTAAATGACTCTGAGAGTCCTACCAGATATAGGCCAATAATCTTTAAAATAAGTAAGAACACGTCACTTCACTTCCCTTTGCCCCAGTTTCTTGCTCTGGATAACTGAGAGAAACAATTTTTAATAACCAACGATTTGGGGAGATCCAGAGTTACACCATTTTTCTAAAGTCCTGATTTCAAAAATTCAATTTGTTCCTAACTGGATGCCCATAAATTTGACAATCTAAGTGAGATGGAAGAATGTTTTTAAAAAAATATAATTTGCCCAGATTAACAGAAGAGGAAGTTGAATACTTAATCCCATCATAAAAAAGAAATGATCATCCTAGTAAAAAGATCTCCAGCATCTGATGGATTAACAAGTGAATTTTATCAAACATTTAAAGAACAGTTAATTCTAATAATATATAGACTATTTCGGAAAATTGATGAAGAAGGACACCTACCAAATTCTTTTTATGATACAAATATGGTTCTGATACCTAAACAAGGAAGAGCCAAAACACAGAAAGAAAATAATAGACCAATTTCTCTAATGAATATAGATGAATGCTTGAAAATTGACAGTCAATGTTCTCTCTCCATAATCAAAGGTAAAACCATGGAAGAGACTTAATGTTTCAAAACCTTCGGAAAGAGAGTGGCCTTAGACAGAAGAAAATCACCCTGATTGGTTCACAGTGAATGAGACAATGAGTAAGTTAATATGAGGAGTTGGGCTCAACGTTTTCAGATCCTCCTGTTGGGAACATGGCTTCATCATGAGATTCAGCTACCTCCAGCAATCTGGACAAAGGAATCCTTCTCTACCCAGACCTCTCTGGCCAACCAGAGTGCTTCTGCTTCAGGAGCTTCCTTACCCTAAACCACAGTGTGGTTCTGCATGGGGATAGGCTTAATGCTTTAGGGCTGGAATTCACCTGGATTTCATTCTATTTACACTCCAATCAGAGGTAAAGTATTCTAGCTGGTTGAGGTGCTGCCCAGGATCAGAGAGCCTGTTCCCTGAGTAGTGTCTTCCAGAGACTGACTGACTTACAGGGGTTGGTCCCTGAATGAGGAAACAGAAAAATCTAATCTTAATTTAATATTTGGTTATGAATATGGTAGGAAAAATAATTTCTCCAAACAAGAAGATGAGATTTTGAAATCAAAAGTTGGATTAGAATCCTAGACTCTCTACTGAGGGCAATGCATACAGCTAGAGACTCACTATCTGATTTTGCATACTCCTAGGGTCATTGTCTATGTTTTGTTGTTTTGGGTTTTTTTTTTTTTTTTATTATCCCTGTATAGGGCAGCTAGTTGGTGCAGTGCAGAGAAAACCGGTCTTGGAGGCAGATAGATCTCAGTTTAAGTCTGGCCTTTTATACTTACACTGTGACTCTGGGTAAGTCACTTAACTCTTATTTGCCTCAGTTTCTCATCTGGAATATGGTAATACATTGGAGAAGGAAAGAAAAAATCACTGCAATATCTTTGCTAAGAAAACTCCATGGATAGAAGTCTGTGGCATCACACAAATTTGAGCATCACTGAGTGACTGCACAGCAGCACCCCTGGGAAACTGGACAAATATTTTCCTGAATGTCTGATTTCTCACTGGTCAAGTCTCACTCAAACATGATATTTCTTTCATAAATTTCTTTCAAAACAAAGATCAGTCTTTTTTTTTGCATTTATGTCGTCACAATTTCTGACACTTTGGGGTGGGTGATATTAAGACTTTATCCACCTAGCCACCTTGGAGGGTAAAACCAGCTGAATGCTGTCCCCACTGCTATGAAGTCCTTTCCTGTACTAGATGACTTCTGATATTATGGAGAGTTCCACAGATATTTCTGAGGGTGATGATTCAGTCTGAACTCATATGGACCCCGAAGGAATTCCATACTCTATTCCTTTCATAAATTTATGATTTCATTCTGCGTGCTTAACCAGAAAGAAGCTGTAACATGGGATAAAATTCAATAAAAACATGGTTTAAAAAGAGTTCTTGACTTGGACAGTAGATGGCAGACTAGAAGTGCAATATCTGCACTGAACACAAAACAGGGATCTCCATTGTATAATATATTCCTACTCTGGCCTAAAGCTTTGATTACAGTGCAGTCATCTATCTGTCCACATGATGGCATGACAGGCTGCTAAATTTTGTCATATTGAGCTGTGAGAAGACCTTACTATAGTATTTTCAATATCTTTTTTCTTCACCATTAGATGTCAGGAGAAGACTGTGACATCAGCTCCAATGGCATTCAATCAAAAAATATTTATTAAAAGCCTGCTCTGGAGCACACACTGGGGCTTTTTGAAATGGATGAAAAATTACAAAAATATAATTCGCCCACATTAAGAAAAGATGAAATAAATTACTTAAAAACCCCAATTTGGAAAAAAGAAATTGAACAAGCCATCAACAAACACCCTGAGGGAAAAAAAAATAACACCAGGTCCAGATGGACTTACAAGGAAATTCTACCAAACATTTATAGAACAATTAATTCCAATACTATATAAACTATTTGGGAAAACAGGCAAAGAAGGATTCCTACCACATTCTTTCTATGATACAAATATGGTGCTGATACCTAAACCAGGAAATGGCAGTAGAGAAAAAGAAAATCATACAGCAATTTATCTAACAAATATAGATGACAATGTTTAAATAAAATACTAGCAAAGAAGTCACAGCAACTTACCATGAGGATTATACACTATGACCAGGTAGGATTCATACTAGGATTGCAGGGCTGATTCACTATTAGAAAAATCATCAACATAATTCACCATATCAAGAATGAAACTGAAAGAAATCTTATGATTATCTCAACTGATACAGAAAAAGCATTTGACAAAATACAATGCGCATTCCTTTTAAAAACACCAAGAAAGGCTACGTTTAGTAAAGAGAGAAGAAAAAGAAATTGAAGAAGGAAATTGAAAAAGAATTCGAACAGGCAAAAAAGACACAAAGTTATTACACTTTGAAGATGATATGATGGCATATTTAGAGAATCCTGGGGAATCAAATAAAAAATTACTTGAAATAACAAATTTAATAGAATTGCAGGATATAAAATAAATCACCAGCATCTCTATGTATAACTAACAAAGCCCACCAGTAAGATATGGAAAGAGAAATTCCATTTCAACTTACTGTAGATATTGTAAAATATTTGGGAGTCTATCTACCAAAATGAACCCAGTAACTGTATGAACAGAATTACAAAACACTTTACACAGGAAAAAAATCAGATCTAAACTAGTGAAAAAAATATCAGTTGCTCATGGGTAGGCTCAGCTAATGTAATAAAAACGACAATTCCATCTACATGAAATTATTTATTAAATGTAATACCGATCAAACTACCAAGTAATTATTTATAGAGCTAGAAAAAACAATAACAAAATATTTCTGAAAGAACAAATAATCAGGGCATTAAGGGAATTAAAGAAAAGAAATGCAAGGGAAAGTGGCCTAGATGTACCAGATCTTGAATTGAATTATAAAGCAGCAGTCACGAAAACTACTTTGGTAGGGGCTAAGGAAAAAATTGGTGGGTCAGTGAAGTAGGTTAGCTACACAAAACACAATAGGTCACAACTACAGCAATCAACTATGTGATAATTTCAGCTGCTGGGAAAAGAACTCACTACTTAACAAAAGCTGCTGGGGGCCAGACTCAAGATGGTAGAGTAGAAGCTGGGACCCGCCTGAGGTCTTTACCCAAAACAGTCAAAATATCCTGTAAAAAATGACTCTAAAGAAACTCTGAAACAGCAAAAGCAACAAAATGAAAGAGTGAATCAGATGTCCAGCCCAAGACAATCTGATAGGCAGACAGAAAGGGTATATTGCACTAGGTTTGCGGTAGATCACAGCTCAGCATGGGCTGTGTGGGCACAGATGCAACTGGAGCAAGCCTCAGGGCACCAAATCACAGGCAGCTGTAATGTTTTCCACACTTCTAAACCCACAAGCACCAAAGACAGCTCCAAAGGTCAGTGGGAAAGCTCTTTCACCTGGTTGAGAGAGGAACTTGTTCTGGCCCCAGCCTCAGCCCCAGGGCAGCAGCAATCACTGCTGCAGTGACAAGTCCTTCTCGAGCTCTTAGCCTACAGAAGGTGGGGGAATCTAGTAGCTGATAGTGGTCGCAGTATTGAGTGGTGGTCCTGGGGTGAGGCAGAGCACTGCAGTGACAGAACTTGTGTTGGCTATGGAGAGGGAAACCTACTTTCAGTTCCAGGGAAGAAAAGAGTGCTTCTGGTTGCTCACACACCACTGTGAAGGCCAGGAGAGAAGCAAACACCTCTCCTGTTGCCCTATCACTTTGGAGGTACTGAAATTTTACAGGTCCCTAGAGATGTCTGGAAACAGCTGTGTAAAACCCTGAAACCTGGGGCAGTACATCCACCACTTAACAAAGCACTCAAAAGCCAAGTAATTAGTGGGGGAAATGACCAAAAAGTGGAAAAACAAGATTATGAAATGTTCTATTCTTGGTGAAAAGGAATTTTCTTATGACAAGTAAGATAACAGCGTACATACAGAGGAAGACATCAAAGACAACTATCCTACATCCAAACCTTGCAAGAAAAATATTCAATGGTTTCAGGCCATGGAAGAGCTCAAACAGGATTTTGAAAGTCCAGTAAGAGAAGTAAAGGAAAAATTGGTAATGGAAATGAGAGTGATGTAAGAAAATCATGAAAAATAAGTCAACAATTTGCCTGAGAAAACACAAAAAAAATTGCTGAAGAAAATGAAACCTTTAAAAACAATCTCACCCAAATGCAAAAGTGAATCAAAAAGCCAATGAGGAAAATAAAGCTTTAAAAAAAGAGAAATGGCCAAATGGAAACGAAGGTCCAAACCATACTGAAAAAATAATTCCTTAAAAATTGGAATGGGTGGAGCTAAGTGGGGCAGTGAGTAAAATATTGGCCTTGGATTCAGGAAAACCTGAGTTCAAATCTGGCCTCTGACTCCTGACACACTTGCTAGCTGTATGACCTTGGACAAGTCACTTAACTCCAATTTCCTTGACGTCCCCCTCTACAAAAAACCAAAACAAAAAATAGAATGGAGCAAATGGAAGCTAATAACTTTATGAGACATCAACAAATAAATAAACAAAACAAAAAGAATGAATTAAATAGAAGACAGTGTGAAATAACTCACTGGAAAATCAACCAAACTAGAAAATAGATCCAAGAAAGACAATTTAAAAATTATTGGTCTAATGGCCATTGTGTGTTTCCTGAAATAATAAAAACCATGATGCAAAACCATGATGCATCGTCTTTCAAGAAATTATCAAGTAAAAGTGCACTGACATTCCAGAAGAGGGTAATCTCGAAATTAAAAGATTTCACCAATCACTTCCAGAAAAAGAACTCCAAAGGAAAGCGCCTAAGAATATTGTAGCCAAAATCCAGAGTTCCCATGACAAGAGAAAATATTACAACTAACCAGACAGAAACAATTCAAGTACTGTGGAAACACAATCAGTATAACAGAGGATTTAGCAGCTTCTACACTAAGGGATTCAAGGACTTTAAATGTAACATTCCAGAACTGAAAGGAACTAGGATTAAAATCATGAATCGTCTACCCAGAAAAATGGAATTTCAATGACACAGAGGTCTTCCACGCACTCTTGTAGAAAAGACCAGAGTTGAATTAAAAATTTGACTCCGAAGTACAGGAATCAAGAGAAACATGCAAAGGTAAACAAGAAAGAGAAGCCAGAAGGTTCTCATTAAACTTGAACTGTTTACATTCGTATATGGAAAGATGATATTTGTAACTCATGAGACCTTTCTCAGTATTAGGTTGGTTAGAAGGAATAGGTATGTCTGTATGTATGTAGGCACATGCAAATATAAATACATGAATACATATATAAATATACATGTACACACATATATATGTGTGTATGTATTTGTGTAAGTGTATGTTATATGTGTGTAGATATAAGTATATATATATGTGTATGTACATATACATATACGGACACACACACACACACATATATATATATATATAAATTGCACATATACACATTTACTTAAATGGATAGCTAGATAGATAGATAGATTGATAGATTGATAGACTGATATAGATATAGATGTACAGAGTACAGCGTGAGCTGAATATGAAAGTGGGATACCTAAAAAATAAAGTGTTGAGAGCTGTTCACTGGGAGAAAGAGAAAGGGGACATGTAGAATCAAGTAAACTTTCTCACACAAAAGAGGCAAGAAAGAGCTTTCAAAGTGCGGGGGAAGAAGGGAGAGAGGAGAGGGAACAAGTGAGCCTTTTTCTCATAGGATTGGACTTAAGGAGTGAATAACACGGATTCAGCTGTGTATGGAAATCTATCTTAGCCTGCAGGAAGACAGGGGAGAAGGGGATAGGAAAGGGAAGATAACAGAAGTGACAGCAGATTGGGGGAAGGGATTATTAGTAGCAAACTCTATTGTGGAGGAAGAGGTCAAGAGAGAGAATGAAATGAATGGAAGGTAGCATAGGATAGAGTAAAATGTGGTTAATCTTTCATAATGTAACTATCATAGCATGTTTTGCATGTCTACACATATATGACCTATATTGAATTGTTTGTTTTCTCAATGTGGGTGAGTGGAAAGAGAGGAAGTGTGAGAATGTGGAGCTCAAAGCCTTAAAAATGAACGTTAAAAATTGTTTTTCATGCAACTGAGAAATAAGTGGTACAGGCAATGGGGTATCGATATATAGCTTGCCCTACAGGAAAATAGAGGGGAGAGGGTTGGGGTGATAGAAAGCTGGGCAGATTGGGGAAAAGGGTGGTTGGGATACACTCTGTTCTGGTATGACGGGAGGGAAGAAATGGGGAAAAATTTGGAATTCACAATCATAGAGAAGTGAATGTTGAAAATTGAAAATACATAAATTATATTTAAAAAAACTGCTGGGAAAACTGGAAAATAGTATGGCAGAAACGAGGCACAGGCCAACATTTACACCATATATCAAGATGAAGGCAAAATGGGCACAGGATTTAGAAATAAAGGGTGATTATATGAACAAGTGAGGAGAGCAAGGAATAGTTCATCTGTCAGATCTATGGAGAACAGAAGAATTTATGACCAACCAAGAGATAGAGAACATTATGAAATGCATAATGGATTAGCTTGAATTCGTTAAATTGAAAAAAAAATTGCACAAAGAAAGCCAATACTACCAAGATTAGAAAGAAAGCAGAAAGCTGGGAAAGAATTTTTCAGCCATTGTCTCTGATAAAGGCCTCATTTCTAAAGCACATGGAACACTGAGTGCAATTTTTAAGAGTACAAGTCATTCCTCAAATATAATAAACGGTTAAAGGATATGAAGCGGCAGGTTTCAGAGGAAGAAATTAAAACTATGTATAGTTTTATTTATATGAAAAAATATTCTAAATCACCATTGATTAGAGAAATGCAAGTCAAAACCACTTTGAGATCCTACATCACATGACAAAACAGGAAACTGGTAAACTTTCGAGAAGATGTGGGAAAACTGGAACAACAACACAATGTCTGTGGAGTTGTGAAGGGATCCAATCATCGTGGAGAGAAATGTGGAAATATGCCCGAAGAGCTACAAAATTGAACATACCCATTTAGCAAGCAATACTACTGCTAGGTCTGTATCCAAAAGAGATCATTAAAATGGGAAAAGGACTCACATTACAAATATAATTACAGCAGTTCTTTCTGTGGCAGCAAAGAATTGGAAATTCAGGGAATGTCCATCAATTGGGAATGGCTGAACAAGTTCTGGTTTATGAACGTAACGGAATACTATTGTGCTATGAGAAATGATGAGAAGCTGCACTTCAGCAAAACCTGGAAAGATATATAAAAACTGATGAAGAGTGAAATGAGCAGAAACAGGAGAACATCGTACACAGTCACAGTCACATTGTGTGATGACTGACCTTAATAAGTTTATTAACAATTCTAAGCAATGTAAGGATCTAAGACAAATGCAAATAAATAATGAAAGAAAATGCTATCCACATTCAGAGAAAGAACTTTAAAGTCTGAATGCCGATGCAAACATACTATTTGCTCTCTTTTCTGGTTATGTTTTGCTTCTTCTTTCTCACGTTTCCTTCCATTAGTTCTAACTCTTCTTTATAACATGACTAATGTGAAAATATGTTTAAAAAGAATGATTGAGTAGAATTTATGTCATATTACACGTACTAATTTACTTATTCAGTGCCACACCAATCAAATTACCCAACATTTATTTTGTAGAGCTAAAAAATAAATCATAACAAATTCATCTGGGGCAGAAGCAGCAGCGGCGGTGGCGACAGTACCAACGGTGGCAGTGCTCCAATAGGCTCCCCTCGCTCCAGTCTCCACTCTCCAGCCCGGCAGAGACATCGCGCCACCCAACCCCAGCCGAGCGGACCCTGGGCTCCCCAAGGCTCTCTTGGTGACACCCGGGCGCACCGCACACACACCCAGAGGGCGGAAAAGAGAACAAATCCAGAACTCCAAAGATGGGAGGCAAGCTCAGCAAGAAGAAGAAGGGGTACAATGTAAATGATGAGAAAGCCAAGGATAAAGATAAGAAGGCTGAAGGAGCTGGTGCAGAGGAAGAAGAAACTCCCAAGGAGAATGATGAGACCCAGACAGTGGCAGAGACCACAGATGTGAAGGAGAGCAGCAAAGAGGAGAAGACTGATAAATATTCCCAGGTCACTGCTAACAAGACTGAAGAAAAGGAAGCAGAGAAGGACGCAGCAGCTGGCAAAGAAGAGGATCCAAAATCAGAGCCTGAGAAACCCGAGGCTGTCCCTGATGGAAAGGTGGAGTCGCAGAAGGATACTGAGCTGGAGCAGGCTCCTGCCTCTGCCCCAGCGGCCAGTAGTGATGCTTCTAAGACTTCAGTGCCTAGCACTGAGGCAAAGGTCTCCCAGTCTTCAGAAACCACAGCAACTAGTAAAGTAGATGACAAGAGCAAAGAGGAAGGGGAAGCCAAAAAGACTGAGGCTCCCGTCACCCAAGAAACTAAAAGTGAAGCGGCTCCAGCTTCAGACTCAAAACCTAGCGAAGCTGTGTCTTCTTCCAAGGAGACCCCAGCAGCAGCGGAAGCCCCTAGCTCTACACCTAAGGCCCAGGAGCCTGCAGCCCCAGCAGAAGAGGTTAAACCTTCCGAGGCTCCGACCGCGAATTTGGATCAAACCATAGCAGTGAAAGAGTAACATGGACAGCCTATTGGAAAATAATAATAATAATAATGAAATAATAATCACTTAAAAACAACCTCTCTCTCTCTCTCTCTCTCTCTCTCTCTCTCTCTCTCTCTCTCTCTCTCTCTTTTCCCCCCAGCTATACTAACTTTTTTCAAACGTGAAATAATGATATGTATTGTCCCCAAAAAAGGATATCCCATCAAGGGAGGGAGGGAGAGGGTGGGGGAGAGAATCCAAATAGTATTTTTGTGGGGAAATATCTAATATACCTTCAGTCAACTTTACAAATAAGTCCTGGATTTTAAAGATGGGTGTCTGAAAGTACAATACATCTTTTGTACCTGAACTGCTGTTAGATGCACTCCACCGATATATCAAAATCTCTTTTCTTCTGTAATAGGGTTTGGGAGTGATGTGTTTGATTCTGCCCACAGGGCCTGTGCCAAGGCAATCAGATCTTTATGAAAGCAGTATTTTCTGTGTGTTTTTTTTTAATTTGCAGCCTTTCTTATTTTGATATTTTTTTAATGCCCTGGATGAATGTCAACTTTCAGACAGTACCCACTTAGGTGTCCACATTTTTTCTCAATGCCAATCCTCCATTTTTCCTCTCCAGATATTTTTGGAAGTAACAAACATTCTCATTCTACTTAGCCTACCTAGATTTCTCATGACGAGTTAATGCATGTCTGTGGTTGGGTGCACCTGTAGTTCTGTTTATTGGTCAGTGGAAATGAAAAAAAAAAATCTGCGTTCATTGTAGTTCCAGTTTCTCTTCCATTCCGTGTCACAGACACCAACACACCACTCATTGGAAAATGAAAAAAATACACACACACACACACACACACACACACAAAACAAATTCATCTGGAAGGACAAAACATCAACAATATCAAGGGAATTGATGAAAACAAATGTGAAGGAAAGTGGTCTGGCTGTATGAGGTCTAAAAATCTTTTATAAAGGGACAATCATCTGAACTGTTTGGTACTGGCTAAGAAATAAAGTGACGTATCAGGGGAATAGGTTAGGTATACAAGCTACTATAGGTAGTCAATGACTAGAGTAATCTATTCTTTGATAAAGTCAAAGACTGCAAGTTTTGGAATAACAACTGAGTATCTAACAAAAATTTCTGGAAAAACTAAAAAACTGTAGGACAGAAACTAGGTGCAAATATATGCAAAGATAAGGTGAAAATGGCTAGATGATTTACACATAAAGGGTGATACCATAAGCAAATTAAAAGATCAAGAAACAATGTGTCACTCATATCTATGAAGAAGGAAAGAATTTATGACCAAAGATGACATAGAGTGTTACTGAATAAAGAATGGATAATTTTGAGGGGACGGAGCCAAGATGTTGCAGTAGAAAGACGCACATACGCTACCTCTGAACCCACTGCCCATAAAATATCTGTAAAAAAAGAACAACCGGGGAGTTCTGGAGCAGCAGAAGCCACAGAACAACGGAGCGGAGGAGATTTCTGCTCCAGAGAGGTTGAAAACCTCTCGCAAAAGGTCCCCCGCTCCCCGGACCTGGAGCAGAGCTCAACCCTGCCTCGGCAGGCGCGGCGTGGAAAGGAGCAGATCTGAGCAGGCATCAGGGACAGAATCTCCAGCAGCCACGTGGGTCCCCCACCAACAGGTGACAAGGGTCAGTGAGAGGGTCTCTTCAGTGGGTCGAGAGGGGTGTGGGGTGCCCCCATAACTCAGGCCCCCTCGGGAGACAGCAGCGGAGGCGGGAGCAGACCAGAGCTCCCCAAGCAGACAGGAGCCCAGATCCATTGTGGAAGGTCTCTGCATAAACCCCCTGAGGGAACTGAGCCCAAGAGGCGGCCCTGCCCTGACCTGAGCACCTAAACGTAATCTCACACTGAATAGCAGCCCTGCCCCGCCCAAAGCCCTGAGGCTGGGAAGCAGCATTTGAATCTCAGAGCCCAAGTGCTGGCTGGGCGGATCTGGAGGTGAGGTGGGGGTGGAGAGGATACTCAGAAGTCAAGTCATTGGCTGGGAAAATGCCTAGAAAAGGAAAAAAAAATAAGGCTATAGAAGGTTACGTTCTTGATGAACAGGCATTTCCTCCCTTCCTTTCTGATGAGGAAGAACAATGCTTACCATCAGGGAAAGACACGGAAGTCCAGGCTTCTGTATCCCAGCCCACTCAATGGGCTCAGGCCATGGAAGAGCTAAAAAAGGATTTTGAAAATCAAGTTAGAGAGGTGAAGGAAAAACTGGGAAGATAAATGAGTGGCATGCAAGCAAAGCATGAAAAACAAGTAAACACCCTGCTAAAGGAGACCGAAAAAAATGCTGAAGAAAATAACACCTTGAAAAACAGGCTAACTCAATTGGCAAAAGAGGTTCAAAAAGCCAATGAGGAGAAGAATGCTTTCAAAAGCAGAATTAGCCAAATGGAAAAGGGGATTCAAAAGCTCACTGAAGAAAGTAGTTCTTTCAAAATCAGAATGGAACAGATGGAGGCTAATGACTTTATGAGAAACCAAGAAATCACAAAACAAAACCAAAAGAATGAAAAAAAATGGAACATAATGTGAAATATTTCATTGAAAAAACAACTGACCTGGAAAATACATCCAGAAGAGACAATTTAAAAATTATGGGCCTTCCTGAAAGCCATGATCAAAAAAAGAGCCTAGACATCATCTTTCATGAAATTATCAAGGAAAACTGCCCTGAGATTCTAGAACCAGAGGGCAAAATAAGTATTCAAGGAATCCACAGATCACCGCCTGAAAGAGATCCAAAAAGAGAAACTCCTAGGAACATTGTGGCGAAATTCCAGAGTTCCCAGGTCAAGGAGAAAATATTGCAAGCAGCTAGAAAGAAACAATTCAAGTATTGTGGAAATACAATCAGGATAACACAAGATCTAGCAGCTTCTACATTAAGGGATCAAAGGGTGTGGAATAGGATGTTCCAGAAGACAAAGGAACTAGGACTAAAACCAAGAATCACCTACCCAGCAAAACTGAGTACAATACTTCAATGGAAAAATTGGTCTTTCAATGAAATAGAGGACTTTCAAGCATTCTTCATGAAAAGACCAGAGCTGAAAAGAAAATTTGACTTTCAAACACAAGAATGAAGAGAAGCATGAAAAAGTAAATAGCAAAGAGAAGTCATAAGGGACTTATAAAAGTTGAACTGTTAACATTCCTACATGGAAAGACAATATTTGTAACACTTGAAACTACTCGGTATCTGGGTACTGGGTGGGATTACACACACACACATGCACATGCACACGCACACACACACATAGAGACAGAGTGCACAGAGTGAATTGAAGTGGATGGGATCATATCTTAAAAAAATGAAACAAAGCTATGAGAGAGAAATATATTGGGAGGAGAAAGGGAGAAATGGAATGGGGTAAATTATCTGTCATAAAAGAGGCAAGCAAAAGACTTATTAGTGGAGGGAAAAAGAAGGAAGGTGAGAGAAAAACGTGGTTTACTCTCATCACATTCCACTAAAGGAAGGAATAAAATGCACACTCATTTTGGTATGAAAACCTATCTTACAGTACAGGAAAGTGGGAGAGAAGGGGACAAGCAGGGGGGGGGGGGAGGATACAAAAGAGGGCAATGGGAGGAGGGAGCAATTTGAGGTCAACGCTCATGGGGAGGGACAGGATCAAAAGAGAGAACAGAAGCAACGGGGGACAGGATAGGATGGAGGGAAATATAATTATTTCTTACACAACACTACTATTATGGAAGTCATTTGCAAAACTACACAGATTTGGCCTATATTGAATTGCTTGCCTTCCAAAGGGAAGGGGTGGGGAGGGAGGGAGGAAGAGAAGTTGGAACTTAAAGTTTTAGCAACCACTGTCGAGTACTGTTCTTGCCACTAGGAAATAAGAAATACAGGTAAAGGGGTATAGGATGGAGACAAGGGCAGAGAGGGATGATAGAAGAGAGGGCAGATTGGCAGACATGGGCAATTAGAATGCTTGGTGTTTTGGCGTGGGGGAAGGTGACAAAAGAGGAGAAAATTTGAAACCCAAAATTTTGTGAAAATGAATTTTTAGAGTTAAATAAATGAATTAAAAAAACAAAAAATCAAAGCTTTAAAAAAAAAAAAAGAATGTATAATTTCATTTAGACCAAATGAAAATGGGTTTGCAGAAAGAAAACCAATGCAACCAAGATTGCAAAAAAAGCAGAAAGCTCGAAAACATTTTTTACAGCCAGCGCTTCTGATAAAGACCTCATTTGTAAAATACATGGAACTAAAAAATTAAAAACAAAGTTAAAAATATGGTTTTTACTTCAAATTTGGGAAAATAAAATACTGAGTAAATATCATAAAACAATGTAAATGGACCATTCTGCAGATCCTTTATTAATGTGAATTTACTCATGGATGTGGAAATGAGCAGGAGGGAGGTAGAAAGGGGCTGCCCTCCCATGATAGAAAGGCTGGCACATAGTTGAAGGACACTTGGGGGTTGGGTACAGAGAAGCAAGAGCAGAAGAAGACTGTTGTGGACAGGCGCATGAAGATCTGGATGAAACTGAAAGGAAGAACACTCCAACATGCAGACGCATGGGGGCAGGGCACAGTAACATTCACAAGATGACAGACACATGGTACCCCAACACGCATAGACAAAATACCAAAAAGCAAGGACAAAACTCTCTGGTGGGTAGGCTTCTGACACCAAGGTCTCTTCTCTCAGCATTGGAGCGCTCAAGACAAGCCGTGATGCAGCAGTGGTGGTGGCTGTCTCTCTTCAGGTCAGTTCCTCTATTTTCACTTGGAAGATTTTTTAAAAATTTTTTTCTGGAAGTTGGGGGCAGGAAGAGAAAGAGATCCCAGTACAGTATGGTAAAGTTTACATTAGTGTTTTTTTAAGGAATGCAGGTTTCTTATGGAATTTCTTACGCTAAGTCCAATTCGCAAAATGTGAATTTGCATAAACCAAGATTAGGAGGGAAGCAGAAAACTGGGAAAGATTTTTTGCAACTAGTGTCTGTGAGAAAGACCCCATTTCTAAAATAGATATGTAACTGCGTCAAATGTACAAGAATACAAGTCATTCCCCAATCGATAAAGGATCAAAGGATAAGAACAGGCAGTTTTCAGAGGAACAAATTTAACATATCTATACTCATGAAAAAATGCTCTAAATTACTACTGATTAGAGAGATGCAAATCAAAATAACTCTGAGATACTACATCACACCTATCAGATTGGCTAACATGACGAAACAGGAAGATGATAAATGTTGGAGATGATGTGGGAGAGTTGTAACACTAATTCATTGTTGGTAAAGCTGTGAGCTGATCCAACCATTCTGGAGAGCAATTTGCGAATATGTCCAAAGAGGTGTATAACTGTACCTACCCCTCAATTCAGCAATACCACTCCTAAGTCTGCATTCCAAGGAGATCACAAAAAAAGTGGCAAAGGACTTATTTGTACAAAAATACTTGTAATAGCTCTTTTATGGTGGCAAAGAACTGGAAATTGAGGGGTTGCACACCAGGTGGGGAATGATAGAACAAGTTGTGCTTTATGATTGTAATGGAACGTTACTGTGTAATTAGAAATAATGGGCACCCACAATATTAAATCTATTAAATAAGGCATTGATAGTGGAACATCTCTGAGCTACTATATTAAGCCTAGTTATATATTTCTCTATAAGTTAAGGTGGTTTAACTACTCATAATGGCGTGGGGATTATTAGATCTAAGCCTTATGAAACCAAGATATGATTCTGTTAATTAAGTTAATGCCACATCCTTCTCAGTTGTGTGACAATTATTTGTCTTCGAAAAAGAATGGCTTGTGGTCTATCTTGCAAATGCCTTAAAAGAAGCATTCATCTTAATTAAAGGGTATTTATTTGAATATGGCTAGAAGTTGGAAATATTTTATTAGAAATAACTTACTTGATGTGCATTGTTTTAAAACTGATTACTCAATGTATTTATGTATGCCATTGCTGAATCTTTTGCAACACTTGAGTTAATCTGGCAAATTTTAAATGAATTCATTTATGTATTGGAGTCCACTTTCATATAAAAAGGTTTATAGTGGAGTCTCATCATGCTAATAGGGGAATGAGTAATGCTAAGTACAAAAACTGGGTTCTAATTTTTCTGTTTTTATTTTAATTTCTTAGATATATCAACATGACAATTGGCCAATATGAAAATGTAATCCCCTGGCCTCAAAGTTTCCAAATTTGATTTTATAATAATAGAGACATAAGGGTTGACTGTGTTCTACGACTTTAATTCTAATTTTGAGATCTAAGACTAATTCTAATTCTGTGACCAAGACTTTAATTCTAGTTCTGTGTTCTAGGACTAATTCTATTGGCTTGTTCCACAACTTTCGTTGTAATTCTGTATTCTAAGACTAAATCTGATTCTATGTTCTAAGACGATTTCTAATTCTGTATTCTATGATTTTAATTGTAATTCTGTGTTCTCAGACTAATTCTAAACATGTGTTCTAAGACTAATATCAAATCTGTGTTCCAAGAATTTAATTCTAATTCTGCGTTCTAAGATTTTAAATCTAATTATCTCTTAAAACTTTAATCCCACTCCTGTATTCGAAGACATTAATTCTGATTCTGCACTCCATGATTAACCCTAATTCTGTGTTCTAATGCTTTAATTGGAATTCTGTGTACTAAAATTTTAATCTTAATTCTGCTTCTTTAGATTCCTTTTAATTCCATGTTCTAAGATTTTAAATCTAATTCCGTGTTTTAAGGTTTTAATTCGAATTCTGTGCTCTACTATTTTCATCCTAATTCTGTGTTCTAAGCCTTTAATCCTAATTCCGTGTTCTAAGACTTTAATTCTAATTCTGTGTTCTAAGGCGAATTCCACATTCTAAGATTTTAAATCTAATTGTCTCTTAAAGCTTTAATCTTACTTCTGCGTTCGAAGACATTAACTCTCATTCTGCATTCTATGATCAACTCTAATTCTGTGTTACAGTAGTTTAATTCGAATGTTGTGTTCTAAGACTTTAATCTTAATTCGGTTTTTTAGACTACTTTTCATTTCGTGTTCTAAGATTTTAAATCTAATTCTGTGTTTCAAGGCTTTAATTCTAATTCTGTGTTCTAACATTTTAATTCTAGTTCTTGTTCTAAGACCAATTCGAATTCTACTTTCGTCTATATTTTTAGTGTAGACAAGCATCCCTGAACAGAAATCAGTTTTGTCTAAGTGAATCAGCTCTTATCATTTGACAGGGCTGCCATGCAGTTAGCAAATAATTCCATTATACCATCACTGTGTCTTTATATTTCATATACAATAGAAGTTTCCACTGTCTACATGATTAAATTAAAGAAAATACACTTTGTATTGGTATGCATCTTCATATTTGTAGTGCCACCAGTTGTAAGAGAGGGCAGTCAGGTTTCAGTACCATTTGTGTCCCAATCACCACAGCACTCTCTTCTTTTGGTGAAATATTTGAATAAAAAGGTTGAAACCAAAATGAAATATTTATAAACGTTATTCTCAATTGAAGTACACATTGTTAGTGAAATTCTTTATCAACCTCCACCCCAAAATATAGAATATACTGTGACACGGATTCACAAATTTCTCCAATGGTTAGAAAACGTTCATAATATATTTTATGCTGCTCAGTCATACTCCCTGAAGATACGCTTTGCAAGGCTGAAACAAATAATGAATTGTGTAGAAAGGAGAGCAATTATTTGAGCAATCAAGTAAACATTTTTCATAACTCAGATCTGGGTTTCACGTCCTGACATTCATTTCTTCTAAAGACGTTATTCTAGTATTGCATTCAATGTGCAGAAGAAATGCTAGATGTATTCGTTGAATAAGGAGAAGCATTCTCAAGTAAAGTCCCACTTCCATGCTGCATCATGTCACAGAAGTGACCTGAATTCCTGAAAGTTACGTCAGCAGACTGCAAGCTGTGGCAGGTCCTACAACCAAGCTGAAAAGGCTTCCAGTTCAGGCCCTGTGATACAATGTCATCACCATGAGGCCAGCCCTAGCTATGTTCTGGAAGGCTCATCATCAGAAAACCAGCCACCAGGTGATGAGCCTTTTGGCCACAGCAAGTCTTGAAAACCATCTACAAAACATGAAGGAGTTGAGTGATGGGGGTACCCACACTGATGGAATCACAGATCTTTTGATGTACTGAAAAACACTATTTCATCACACACATCTCTTGTTCATCTACCTGTCCTGTCAAAAGACTGACTTTATAGTTATGAGCAAAACTGAAAACACACACCATTTTCCACCTAAACAGACTGTTTTCTAATTCATCCTCACAATACCCATGTGGGATAGGCACATTTTACAGATGAGAAGACTGAGGCACAGCAAAGTTCAATGACTTGCTTAAAGTTTTACTGTGATTTAGTGGCAAAAGAGTAATATTCTTACCATCTATGTTCATATGGATCGACGGCATTGTTCATGAAACTGGCTTTAATTTTTAATATGTATCTGAATTACAAGTATGTAAACAAAGGATAAATTTTACAGCTCTACAAAAGCCAATATTTATTTTTTGAAGACAGAAAATTCTTAATTAAATTAAATCTGTGATCCTACGATCTTAAGTAAAAAAAAAAGCCTCAAAAATCCTAAAATACTATTTATCTTTTATTAGTCATCTACTAGATTGTTTTGGAATTTGGATAGTTTTCCTGAAAAAGAAAATAAATCAAGCAAAGTCAGAAAAAAAAATGATGGGAAACTCCCATCACACTATTCAACTAACATTTATTAAGTGCCTAGATATGCAGATTTATTAAACCTGAGCCAATGAAGCCACAAACAGATTTGTTTTAATGGGAAATACAAGGTACCTGTGTGCTTTTAAATAAGTAAATTCTATCTACTACAATATTAATTTCTCTTGTATAGGATTTTCAGGAGCAGTAGTAAATTGTAATACATGTCACTGTATAAAAATTAAGATAACTAGAAACCAGATTCTAGATAATAAGGTTTTATAATAAAGTTATTCCAAAATGTTATTCCACAAGATACATTCAAACAACAGAATACAATATGATTTTACGCAGCAGGTTCAAAAAATAAATTACATGCCATTTAACATATTTAAGTTTTTATCAACTTTTTCATTTCAGTAAATTTATCTTGATTTGTTGGGCTATTTAAAAGGAAGAGTAGCATCTGTTCACGTTTTTCCATCTGTGAGTATAAAAGACAAAATTATATTCACTACTACTCAAATCTTATGAAGTTGCTTTTCACTTGAAAGGGTTTTAACTTACATGTTTCCTTAATTCTGTGCAACAACAATCAGTCTGTCCTATCGGGAAATACCATAAATACAAGGAACTGTCAACAAACCAATAAAATAAGCTAGAATAGCAAAAACAAAATTCTCTGAACACAGATACATCTTCCAATTCAACTATTTCTACGTTTAAAAAAAAGTTCTGAGAGGTATCCACCTGAATTTTACTGACCAATGAATCTAAAAGTACAATTTTAAGGTTGGGGAAAATTTACCTTTATTCTAAACACTTTGATTTTTCATTGAGATGTGCTGTGCCAGACTTTCCATCTCTAGCTTATTATCTATTATGAAAGCACCATTTTCAGAATGGTTTTCAACCGACACTGCATGGACAGTCTTAAAGATTCCTTTTACTGAACTCGTGACATTCTGATTCCGCACGAGGTTTTTTTTTTTTTTTTTTTTTTTTAGTTGCTCTATTACTAAAGGAGACAATCCCTCATGCACTTCCACTACTCCTGGGAAAAAATTAGTTATAATATTTAGGTGAGAAAAATGACCCCATTCTCTTATTCTGCGAAGCATAATCTGGATTATGAAAGTGATGAAATTTGGGTAATTTTCTGAATCTACTGATGATGGTTAAAATAAATTGACATACTTTCAGTTGGATTTATAAAACTGCCTCTATGTACTATTACCTTATTTAAGATAATTTATTAATAAATTTGACTCCTTTCAAAAAAAATTTGTACTGTGAACCAGTCTAATTTTATATAGTTGGATCTATAACTGGAATGTCAAAAAATAATGGCTTTCAATTGTGTGCATTAAATGAAAATAAACTTTATTAGTCTCATTCAAATGTTCACTGACAAGTCAAGTGCATTATTACAACCTACTGTCTGTAGCATTAACACGTCTGGAAGATTAGAAGAGCAACAGTTCTAACATGTCATCAATGTGGGATAAACTTAAAAATATTCGCGTTTAGAACATAACTATTATAACCATACCTTTAAATGAGCTCCTAATTATTTGAAAAGAAAGTTCCAGGAAGCTGGTGGTGATTAACTGAACAAGAGAAGCAGTTAAAGTTTCATTGTTTCCATATTCAGCATAGAGCACTTTTACCTCTGATTCTGAGACCTTCAGGATGAGAGCACAGTACCAATAATTGTCACCTAAAAGAAGAAACCTCAAATAAGAAATTACATTTGATGTTCTCATCTCTTGAAAGTTGGCCAGGACTAATTTTAAATCACTCAAAAATTTTCAATGCACACATATGAAGAAAGGAAAAGTGCTGCATATTTCCTTACTCTTAACTTGCCATGCTAAAATGGTTTCATCCTCTGTAATGTTGTCAAATTTGTAACCTGCTACGGGAGAGAAGAGGAAGTTGAACCAACAGGCATACAAGACAGTTTGCTTGAACTAAAGTTTGAGAGATTAGCAAATCTCTGTGTTTCTCTACAAATACATCTATAGCTCAAAAGTTTAAAGATTTCACTTTCATTTTATTCCCAATTGTTTATTTTTATTTTAAAAAACAAATTGAAGCATAACAATTATGGACTTCTACTGTTATCAAACCAGTAGGATTTTTTTAAATCAGCATTTTACACAATAACACCAAATGCAGCCAACAAGCACCAGTGCAACTTAGATTCCACTTATTAAATGTAAAAAACAGCATCATTTTGACTGTCATCCTACAACATTGGTGACACCCAACACATTTGCTCATGTAAATATGACTATTTGGATTTCTTTGTATATCTCTACCTTTTCAGTCTTTTTAAATAAGATCAACTACTTTCCTTGTATATTGTAAGACATGGAACATCATTTATTGCTTATAAGCACATAACTTTATATACAAATATGGCATTTCTCACATTCTACAAGTAGGGCATAGACAAATTGCATTTCTAGACATGTTTATGGGTTTGTACAAATCACCTTATGTTCTTACCCAGCTTCTAACTGTGACCAAAGGCACAGGTTTCTGCAACAGCTAGCCACAAAACAGACAAATAAAGCTTCCCAAAACCAGAACCACACCCATGACCTTGACCTTGCTAATATCCTTCTAAAGAACCTATCTATAAGTGGATGGACACAGAGTCCCTTACCTTCAGAAGTTTAGCACTTAAAATATTTCAAATCTCTACTTATATATAAAAAGAAACATATAGCTACTGCTTTAATAGAAAGATCCTTACTTCTCAGTCTGGCACAGCACACATCTCCAATTCTTGATTTAAAGAGTACTGTTTGCTGAGAGTTGCATTGTTTGGCTAACTGTTAACAAATTTAATTTTCTTAGTCTGTTTAGAATACATAAAAAGTTATTCTGTGAGCAATTTTAGCTTGTAGACACTACACTTTAATTAAGACTAACAGGAATAGAAGGCAATCCATCATTTCACGTGTATTTAAACAAATATATGTATTCACCTTGTGCAGGTATGCTCTGTTCTGTAGTTTCTTTTTAAGTTATCCACTCTTATTTCGACTTCTGTTACTTGCAGGGCTGTCAGAATTCTTGATCTCTAGATATTTTGGCACAGTTCTCTACACATAGTTAACATCAATATTAGTTACCCTTTTCCAACTCCTCTAAATCAGAAAGAAACTTTGTTTTATGAATCTCATCTAGATGATGATGTTGAACCTACCTCAAAGGGGAGTGAGGCTCTTAAGAAACACTTCCTTGATTATTGATTGATTGTAAATTCTTGTAAAGATCAAATGATGTAATTCATGCAAAGTTCCCTGCACCTATATGAAAGCAAATTCTGCGTTTCAACATGCTTCTAAACTTAAATTATTTTTAAAAGACCTTATTTGAGGCCTCTTCTACAGCATTTTGAAAGTAACTCCGTACGACTTATAATTGTCTAACTGCTGTTGATAATTTATTACCTCATAATCAAATACTCGAGCCTTCCAAACATAAATTTCCAAGCGGAAAGGCAAGAGTAGTAGCAAAATTTTCGTGACCAAATTAGAAAACATTGGCTTGAAACACCTAGATAGAGTACAAACCTTGATTATTCATGATTCTTAGGCAAATGTCTTTTGATTAATTAGAAAATTCTTTCCCTTTCAACCCCCATTGCTGAAAACATTTTTGAGATATACACCTGCCTTTCTTAGCACATTGAGCATAATATAAAGTTTTGTCGATGAATTGAGCTTTCTGAACATTTTTACTATATGATATCATAAATATACTATACAGAAACAAAGTTAATATTTTGACCCAGAGAAAACGACAAGAATTTGTTTTGCTGTATTTCATAAACTAAACTACTGACAGGCAAATGAAAGGCCAATTTCTCTCCTAAAAATCCAGGGCATAGCAAAATTTTAAGTAAGGAAAACAAAATAACTCAGGTTTCACTGTGTGTGTGTATTTAAGCAAAATTTCAAAAATACTAGGCTTCAAAATTTAGTTTCTTACCTCTAGTCTCAATTAGCAATGCATAAAAGAAGGTTGGACTTATAATATCTAGTATGCAAGCTGGTACAGTTTCACCAACTAGAAATTCTATTGTCTTCCACTGCTCAGAGAAGAGGTGGCTAATAGGATAGAAAATGTAGTGCTTGCCTTAAATCTACACAAAATGGGAATAAGAATGCAATTTATCAAAGTGCAATTATTAAATACTTAATGAAAAACAATTTGATAAGTGCTGAGAAAACAAAGAATACAAGGACTAAAACAGATTCTACTCTTCTGGAGTTATGATGTAGTGCAGGAGACAACATTTGCATTAGAAGCTGCATGGAATACTCTCTGCCTCTAGATTGAGAGCTGATAGACTAGAAGCATATTTTCTATTCTTCCTTGAAACAGGGGGAGATAAGATGCAAGCTGAAATTAATTTTTCCTGATTATACATGTTTTAAAGGGCTTTGGTTTTGTCTTCGGAATAGGTGGGGAAGGGAGAGGAAAGAGGAACAGAAACTGAAAGTGAAAACGAAAGAAACTGGAATAAAGATAGTATATGCAAGATATATATGTGAATCTATCTATCTATCTATCCATCTATCTTATCCGTCTGTCTGTCTGTCTGTCTATCTATCTATCTATCTATCTATCTATCTATCTATCTATCTATCTATCTATCTATATATCTATCTATTTATATTTATATACAGACAGGAAGGCAACAGCAAACAGAGGGGTCAGGAGACTTTTTGCAAGAAAAACAGATTTTATGCGGAAAGAGGTATTTAGCTGAGGCTTAAAGACAGGAGGTCATCTAGTGCAAAGGCATGGATACGGAAGACAGAGCATCCTATGTGAGAAACAGCAAGTACAGCAGGATGGATGGAATGTAGAATTCGTGGAGATGAACTACCTCGAGAGGAAGAGGGGTTGTAAGGAGGAGAAGGGATAATGAGTTCATTAGATTCCTATTTGAAGTCCAGTCAAAATATCCAAGGGCCCCTTCTTGCCAAGGCAAACTCCTGTACATTGATTAAGGAGTTACATTCCATTTCATGGCTCCAAAAGATCTATCACCCTCTATCACTCCCATTGTTTCACGTAGCTGAAATCTCTCCCAGTCTCCTGTACGTTTCCTTAAACCTTACAGACACATCCATCCTTAAACAAACCCTCACTGGATTCACCCATCTCCAGTAATTATCATCTTCTACCTCTCCTGTTTTATGCAAAAGTCCTTGACAAATCCATATACTATCAGTGTTTCCTATTCCTTTCCTCTCATTCTCTTGACTCTTTGCAGTCTGGCTTCTGACCTTTCCATCCAACTGCAACTTTTTTCTCCAAGGTTAGCAATGAATTACTAATTGTAAAATCTAATGGCCTTTTCTCAATCCTTATTCTTCCTGGCCTCTATGCAAACTGTGACTCTGTCAATCTCCTTCATTTATATGATACTCTATTCTCTCTAGGTTTACACTCTCCTGGTTTTCCTTTTATCTGATATCTCATTCTTAGTCTCCTTTTGTTTCATCTTTATCAAAGTGACGGTCATAAATGTTCCCCAATTCAAGCCTCTGTCTTGGGCCCTCTTCTCCTTCTATACTATTTCACTTGGTAATCTTATCGGTTCCCGTAATTTCAATCATCTCTATAAGGATGATTTTCAGGTGTATTTCTCCATTCTTAATCTGTCTCTTGGGCTTTAATATCACATCTCCACTTGCTCACTAGTCTTAAACTGTATGTCCCACAGACATCTTAAACTCAACATGTCCAAAACTAAATATATTGTCTTGCCCCCAAAAGTTCTTTCATCCCAACTTTTCTATTACTTTCTCAGGTACTACTAGCCTCATGATCACCTAAGCTTGAATCCATTCTCAACTCCTTATTGTTTCACCCAATATATCTAATCAGTTGTCATGTCCTGATGTTTCTAGCTCTGTCACAAATCTTGCATATATTATCTTTCTGCCTCTGACACTTCCACCAGCTTGGTCAAGCCTCTCATCATCTCATGCTTGGAATAGTACAATAGTCTTTGGGTTGAACTCCCTGTCTTAAGTCTCCTGATTGCAGGTGATCCTCCACTCAACTCTCAAACTGATGTTCCTGAAGCGCAAGTCTGATTGTTTTCTCTTTACTTTCATTCAATAAACTCTAGGAGTTCTCTACTGCCTCTGTGAATAAATATGCAATTCTCTATTTGGTTTTTAAAGCCCCCCATAACCCAATCTTGTCCCACCTTTCCAATCTTCTTACGTGTTACTCCCATCCCTCTGGCATCATATGATCCAATAATGCTAATCTCTTTGCTTTTCTTAATATATGACGTGAATCTATCTCCCAACCTTAAGCATTTTCACTAGTTATCCCTGAAATCAGAATTCTCTCTGTGTTCGTTTCTGTCTCCTAGCTTCCCTGGCTAAACTCTCACCTAAGAATAAGAATACTTTCTTAGTCCTTAATTTTAGTGCCTTTGGTCTGAGGTCATCTCCAATATGTCCTTTACATATCCTGTTGATACATAGGTGTTTGCATGTTGGCTCACCTATTATACTGTTATTTCCCTGAGGACAAGGGCTGGGTTGGGTTTTTTTGTATCCCAGTGCTCAGCGCAATGCCTGGCACATAGCAGTTGCTTAAAAAATACTTCCTGACTGATTCGAGGGATGGATGTATAGATCCAGAATGATGACTGGACCTGTGACAGCTGATGAGGTAATCAAATGGGAATATGTAGATGAAAAGAAGAAGCCCTAAGACATGGACTTCAGAGAATAACCTCACTTAGAGAGAGTGACATTGGTGAAAATGTAGCAAGTAAGAAGAATGATAAGTGGTCAGATAGCCACAGGAGGAGAACTAAAAATCTGTGTCTCACAAAATCCCAGAAAGGAGAAATGATCAATATTATAAAATGTTGTCCAGAAGGTTGAGATTTTGAAAAGACCATCAAGCCTGGTAGTTAAGAAGAGTTCGCTGTTAACTCTGTCAGATGAGTGGGAGATCAGAAACCATGTTGCAGACAGTTGAGAAGTGAATGAGAGAAGTAGTGACAGAAGACACTACTTCAAACAGACGGCTTTTTTAAAGATCAGCTGAAAAAGAAAGGGATAATAGATGATTACCTTGTGGGGATAGTAAAATCCAGTAAGCATAAAAAAATGCATAATTCAAATACCATGAGAATCATACAGCTTTTCATTCATGATTCTGAGGGCCTGTGTCACCATTATAAAAATACCAATTACTAGTATTTCGTACTCTAAAAGAAAAGAAGTTCTGGTTATCTAAGCATTTTGGTCTTCCATAAAAATAGAAATTTACCATATGAGTATTTTTTAGTCTTATCCAGAGCATGAAAAATAGATTATATCTAATACCTTTTAGCTTCTGGACCTTTATACAAAGAAAGTTTTAATTTAGTTTAAAGTGCTTTGGTTATACAAAAATAGAATTCAGGGAATTTAATTCCTTAGGTATAAAAATGAGACAATAACTGCATAACTGAATGCATTATTTTGAGAAACAGGTGACACTAGGTTCCCAAAAGCTATTTTGGCAGAACACAACCAGGCAGATTCTTTTATGCTGAAGAGGCATTGAGTTTGTCTCAATGATGGACTACTTGGACTATAACTAAAATCTCCTCTAACCCCCTCTAATTGCTAATGCATGCATCTCATTCACCAACCCTCCATTTTCCCTTCTATCTCTCCTTTGCATATACGCATGTTTGCCCCATTAGACTATAAGCTCCACGAGGACAGGAATTGTTTCACTTTTATCTTTCTATTCTCAGCACCCAGCACAGTGTTTTGCTGATAGTCCTAGTGAGAGAGTAAATATTACAGACATCAGAGCGTAAGAGACTGATCAAGAGACAGTAAGAGACATGCACATGTTAGGAGCCTCTTCTGTAAAATTACAGATGTGAGTAGATTTATCATCTTATAAGGCCAATGAAAAAGAGAAGTAGAATAATGTATTTCTTTTGATTTAAAGGAACCAACCACAGGCAAAGTTCCTCAGTCCTAAGAAACTGACATACCCAGAAGTTCCAAAGTATAGCCTGAGAAGAATGAAGTAGAGATAATACTTCAAAAAAAAGGTATAAAAGGGAAAAAATAACACAATTGGACTGTATCAATTTTTTCTCAAAATACTTGTGCTTTTGCATCAGGCCCAAGAGATGTGTCCTATGCAGCAGTAGGATAAAATACAAACAGAAATGGAGTCTTGTAAGCTGTATGTTGACTCAGAAAAACCACATATTAACATTATCTATGTTATACTGTATTTTTCTTATTTTGATAAACACTTTTCAATTACACCTTGATTTGGCTCAGAGTTTGACACCCTGCTCTGGAGAATTAGAACGCTAGACCTTGAGTCATCACAGGCAACTATGGCCCCTCAATAGGACAAGCCATATATAGGACTTATATTCTCGCAGAGACATACCAGTCTGTGTCATTATTTCTATGCTTTCCATTCTGATTATACGGAAAACTAAAATGCTCAGAAAAAATAATATCTAGCTATGGTATAGATCTCAAATGTAACAGTGATTACCCTCTTCACCTTAGTGGGGGCAGTGATTATCACTGGCCTGGTGCTAACAACAAGACTATTTTAAAAGAAGATGGTAATCTTGGTGGATCTGATACATTGGAGATGAGGTCAAGCATTCATTAGCTGTCTATATGCCAGATATTATTGAGTTGTGCAATGACTAGAAGGAACTACGAGTGTGTGTGTCTGTGAAACCAACAATTATTAACCATCACAAACATCTCAAACACAATAAGAAAGAGAACCATAAAAGAAATTATGATTTGATCCCTCATACAATAGGGAGATAATAACAAAACACTTAATTTCTCCTCATGAATTTAAGTCCCTAACGTAGATATCTATATCTTAGGGTACTGAAACAGCTAGAGAATTACAACATTAAGCTAAAATGGTAATTACAGTCACTAGAGAGTAAACAGAGGCAGCACCTTTGTTGAATCAAGTTAGGGATATCTTATAGATCACGGAGAAAGGAAGATATCTGTGAGACTGGAGAATTGCAAATGGAAAGATGTTGTTGCCCTCTACAGTAATAGGGGAGGCCTATTTCTTACTGCATTCGAGAATTTTTCTTGAAATTGAAAGAAGATTCAAGGACTTCCATTACCTTTTTTTGACCATCAAGACAATGTTTTAGTAACTAAGATGTCGATCCTAAAGGGAGAATAGAATTAAAAGGAGGAGGAAAAAGCAAAGAAATGGAAATTAAGAGGATGCCTATCAGTTAAGGAATGGCTGAATAAACTGTGGTATACGAAAGTAACAGAACATTATTACCCCGTAAGAAACCTGAGAAACCTGGGCAGACTTTTCTGATCCAATGCTGAGTGAAGTGAACAGAACCAGTAGAACAACTGATAAAAGTACAAAAACATTTCTTTTGGAAGGCTTAAAGAATTTCATCAAAATAATGCCCAAAACCATGTCTCCAGAGGGCCCATGTTGAAGCATGTTATGCAACTTGTGACAGAGGTGATGGACACAGTGCAGAAAAATCATATATTTTCCAATGCAATCAAGATATGAATTTGTTTTCCTTGACTAGCTTACGTAATGAATTACGTAAAATTTACAAAAAGCAGCAAGAAGTATAGATCCACAGTTTTTAAAAGCAATCTATTTTGTGCTGTGTTGTGAATATTAAAATGTTGATTTTGCATTTGTTTAACTTCAGTATAAAAAATGAAAGAATTGAGGAAAAGTAGTGATATTCAAGTTAAGATAACTTTTCTAGAATGGATGTGAATTGGAGATATACAGTATTTAAGAAGAATAAGACAAATAAGAAATTCTTACGGATGGGGGAGGCCCAGCCCTATTTGTCAGTGTAGCAGGAGCCAGGAGACAAGGAGATATTGAAATTGAGAGGGGAGGAAAAGGCTGACAATCTTCCACAAGAGACAGGAGTGGTAGCGATCAAGACTGATTAAGTACCTGCTATGTGTCAGACATTGTGCGTTCCAAGACAAAAAGGAAATATCTGTTTGCCTGGCCCTAACCTCTCTTTTGACCTCTCAGTATCACATCTCTAGCTGTTCGCCGGACATCTTAAAATGGATGTCCCTCAGATATCTTCACATCTTTCCCCACAAACTGTCCCTTTTTCCCAACTTTGCTCCCACATTCAAGGGTACCACAATCCTCTTAGACACCCAGGTTTGCAATCTAGGGTCATCCTTGGCTCTGAACTCTTTCTTATCTTCCATGTTCAATAGTTTCCAAATGTTGTTGTTTTCACCTTAATGACATCAATCTGACATTGCCAACACCATAGGGCAAATCCTAATGACCTCATACCAGGACTATTCCAAGAAGCTTCTGGGTAGTCTCCTGGATTTAAGTGCCTCCCTACTCTAGTCCATCTTCGATTCAGCTGGGAGATTGATCTTCCTAAAGCCCAGGTCTTAATATGTCATCTGTCTGTTCAGTAAACTCCTGGCTCTCTATAACACCTACCAAGATCAAATGTAAAATCTGCATCTTTTAAAGTCTTCCAAAATTTGACTCCTTCCTACCTTTACAGTATTTTTACACCTTACTCCCCGCCATAAGTTTTGGAATCTAATGATACTAGCCTTAATATTCCTTAAGGTTCTTCACAGAAGGCATTTCATCTCCCAAGTTCACATTTTCAATAGTGTTGCCCAGTTCTGGAACTCTCTCTCCTTGTATCCACCTCCTGGCTTCCTTCAAATCTCAATTACACTTCCATCTCTTGAAAGAAACCTTTCAGGACAATCCCTTAATGTTAGTGTCTTTCCTCTGGAGTTATGTCCCATTTATCCTGTGTATATATCTTTATTGTACATGTTATTTACATATTTTCTCCTCCAAAACACTCCTTGAAATTGCGGATTAGCTCGGTTTTGTTTTGCCTTTCTTGATAGCCCCAGAACTGAGTACAGCACCTGGCCCTGCATAGGTACAAAAATGCTTGCATGTTTGACTTGATATAATCGGTCCTCAAGAAGTTTATATTCTATCAGAGGCGATAACATGCAATCATAACCATATACAGAATATTTACAAGGTGACAGGGGGAAGAGCAACAGAAAACGCTTTGAGTTAAGTTTTGAAGTAAACCAGAATTTTTGTCTTCACAACATATATGAATACAACAGAAAATAGCCACCATCTACAATACTGAAAAGCTTCAGCGAATATTAAACCCAGAGGCAAATGGCAGAGCAGGAAGTAATTACATACTTTTAAATTCAACCTAGAGAAAAGATTGGTCATATTAAAAACATAGACATACCTGCTATAACCAACTCAATCCATAAAAATCAGGACTTTAAAAATGTTATCCAAGTGTTTTACAAAATAGTCTATATTTTACAATATGATTTCTTTAAACATCAAACTCCCCTAGTATAGTTAAAATAGTTTTCGATTTGCTAAAAAGTTAACCAAAAAATAATCAATACAATTGATTAATACAATACAAAAACAAACTTTTCAGCAAAAGATCTCCCGCACAAAATAATAAGAAGCAAGAAATACCACGGTTTAGTAAAGTGCTGGATCTGGAGTTGGGAGAAATTTTGGGAGGAATTGCATTAAAATTCTGAATGATACATGAGCTATGTTGACCATAAGTAAGTCATTTAGGCTTTTGGAACCTGTCTCCTTATTCATGAAGTGGAGATAATATCTGAAGTACTCATCTGCAGGTCATTCTAATGGAGTGGCTACAGAAGTAGCCTTGAAGTCAGGAAGACCTGGGTTCTGAATCTAATTCTGACACATGCACTAGCTGTGTGACCAAAAGAAAGTCATTTAAGGTCTCTGTGTTGAACTCTACAGGGTTCTGAACTTGTAGACAAGACACCAACCTTCATAAATAGAGGAAATTGCCTTACCAGGGAGTTCCCCATAGCAATGAAATCCCAAGTTCAGTCCCTATCCCTAAACTTTCTACTTCAAAGGGTTGTTGTTGTTATGCATGTGTATTTTCAATTGCTGTATAAATGAATGTGAGCTATTATCACACCTGTAAGGAAAGTTACATTAGAAATACACATAACATACTTGCTGCTTTTCAGTTGTGTCCAACTCTTTGTGAACCCATTTAGCGTTTTCTTGGGCAAAGATACTGGAGTGGTTTGCCCTTCTTTCTCGAGCTAATCTAACAGATGAGCAAACTGAGGTAAACAAGGTTAAGTGACTTCCCCAGGATCACGCAGCTAGTAAGTTCCTGAGGTCAGATCTGAATCCAGGTCTTCCTGCCTTCAAATTCAACACTAGATGCACTTCGTCACCCAGCTCCCCTGCATAAAATACTAGTTTTCAACAAAGTGGTTTCTTACAGCATTTCAACATTTAAAAGGTACTGACAAAATCACTGAGACTTGGATCTAATACACAATTCACTTTCTGAAAAATTATATGCAGGATTCTAAACTGAACAAAGAACAGAGTTTCATGTCCAATATATACTCAACAGATGTTCCCTGAATTAAATTGCTGTTGGAAAATTATGTTGACTTGGAAGAGGAAATCCGTCTACATTTATGACAAAAAGTTTTATTACAACAAATGCATATTTAAGTGAAGTCTTACCTTGAAGAACATGAGGATCAAATGGCAAGTCAATTTGACTAACAGATTTATTATGTTGTGTATTTTTACATGGTGGTTCATCTTTTTAAAACCAAATGTTCATCAGTAAGTGTATCACTTATAATTGTACTGTCTGTGAGGTCCACTACTTTAGCCTGAAGTTTAATCCCTGCAACGCACATCTGAAATGTTGTTGGGGCTTCTTGTCTCCAATACTTGTTTCTAAGTTTTATATCTGGAGAACACCACTTTCTTTAACAGAATTTCCGCAACAAATTGTCTTAAATCATCTATTACTGCATCACGTGTCCTAGTTAAGGTCTTTGGTCCTGCTTCCTCAATTTAGGCTAAAAAAGTTCAATCACTTGTGCCTTTTATCCCTAAGCATAAAGGCTGCATTTGCAAATTACACTCAAAATATTAATACATATATAAAACTAAAAAATGGAATTGTGCTTTAGGTTCTCCCTAATTTAAAAATTCCTTTCAGCAATTAAAAACATTCTTTCAAGAACTCCATCAGAGTTAATAAGTCATGGTGGCACACATGTAAGTTTTCAAAAAGTTTGAAAACTATAATAGCTAAAATTTTCGAAAGGCACTTTCTCATATCTATGATTAAATTTAACATTATTTAATCTTCTTCCCAAATAATTTTAAATTTTTCAGCTTACTCAAAATCACTTTTTTAGGAGTTGGTGTGACTATTGGAGCCAGTGTTTAAAACATTTATTTCTCAAGGTTTCGTGATAGGAAGTAGTATTTTCCGTTTTAATGGAAGCATCTGAACAACAAAAAAAAATTAAATGTGACTCCTTTCCATTTAATATTATTTAATAATTATAGTTTTTAACGATATATATTATTAAAACAATTTCGTATTCCCCAACATACCTACTACCTAGAACCAGATTCCTTGAAATAGAAGTTTTAAGAACTTGGATGACATCTTTCTAAGTTTATCTGTAGTAACCTGTTCAATGTTTTCATAGCCTACAAAATGCACTTTAGCAGGTGCATTTGATAATATTCCCTACACTCAATACCAATTGTCATCACCTAAATTTTACATAAAGAATATGCATTTCTTTCTTCAGTATTTTAAGTATTGTAAGTAATATGCACCTTAATCTTCCGTGTTAACTGTACACTGACTTGCTTTTGTCATTGCTACTGAATGAAAGCAGTTTGTTGTTCCTTTTCCACTCATTTTTCAATCATTTTTGACTCTTCATGACTCTATTTAGGGTTTTCTTGCAAAGGTCCTGGAATGATTTACCATTTCTTTTTCCAGCTCATTTTATAGATGAGGATACTGATCCAAACAGGGTCACATAGCTACTAAAGTGTCTGAAGCCAGATTGCAGCTCAGGGAGATGACTCTTCTGGACTTCAAACCCGGAACTCTCTTCATGCCACCCAGATGCCCTTTAGACAGTTGTGAACTCTACTCTCTTAGGAGACGATCAGTTTCTTTGGAAGGCATTCTTACATAAGATAAACTTTATATGCACAATCCACCTACTAAAAAAAATATTAAATTGTAGCTAAAATTTAACAGTTTGACAAAAATCGTAAGATAAGTAATTTGCAATAATTTATTTTCCCGTTGCTCTAAGACACTGTTTTATGAGACAGAAACAATAAAATGATGGCATCAAATAATAGCAAGCAAACTCATTCCCAATTCAAATTCCCTTTGGAACCTTATCTTTTTCCTCCAGATTCTTTTCTTTCCGTTTAGTCTTTTGTTTACTATTTTATTTTCCGGGAACATTTTCAAAACACCATTTATAACAGATGAATACATGTATTATAACTGCAAAAAACTGAATTTGGCTAGACTTTCAACAGAGACTGACCCCCAAGTAAGGTGTGTACACAAATGTTCTTAACCTGGTACCCATGAAGTTAATATTTTAATAACTATTTAAATATAATTGATTTCTCTTGCCATCTTACATATATCATTTTATGTATTTAAAATCATTACTCTGAGGAGTCCATATACTTCAGCAGATGGACAAAAGAATTCAAAGCACAAAAAGGTAAAGAATAACATAGTTTGGCAGAAGTTCACACATATTAACAGAGGTTCTAGAAAGAAAAAATGTACTTAAATAATAATCAACAAAGTTACCTAAGAAAAGGAAATGTTACCTGAATATTCTTGGAAGAAATGAAGACAAAAGCCATGAGAAAAGGAAAGCTCAATTTATGAAGTAAAAAGAAAGGATACTTTAATTAAAAGGCAAAAAATGTACAAAGAGCAGAGGTTCTAATGAAGTCAAAAATACATCGTGCATATCTTACTTGTAAAATAAGAGCAACAAGGCTTTCAAATTTCTGCATTAAAATCAACAGGAATTTTTTGTTATCAATATTCTGCTAGAAAAAAATTCACTTCATTTCACCCCCTTAAAGCTGAAAACACAGAATGAAAAAATGCAGACCTGAATAATATTTTACTTCATATATGAGAAGAGCTGAAAAAAATTTAATTAGGAAAAATGTATTTTAAAAGAAAAAAGTAAAGCGAAATCATAATACTATTAGAGAACCCAAAGTCATCTCAAAATTAAGGTAATTGTGTTTAGTAATAATAGTCATAATACTACTAATAACAATGCACCTTATCGGAAAATAACGAAATACTTGCAGATTGAGAAAACTCCATTCCGCTTTTAAAGTTTTTCAGAGAATCATTTCCATAATCTGCCTGAATAATCTATGTCAGTGAAATTCTAAAGGTCAAAGAACATTGTTATTTAGACAATTTTAAATAGAGTTCCATAATTAATGACTAATGCTTGAAATTTTTTAGTTTGTCATATGAAGATACTGACTTACATGACGATAAAGGTGCTTCTATCCCTAAATTGTTTTGTTCAATGTCACACACACTCTCGGTAAAAATTTTCCAGTGCATCAAAATATCATTTACTGTACACAATAGAAAACCTAACTCCTTTACCATGGCATTTAAGTCTTGCCCTGGAAAGTTCTTAAGTCAATTAATCTTTCTTTCTAGACTTATTACTGAATACTTATCGACTCAACCTCCACTATCCACCCAAAATGGTCTCATTTCAATATATCAAAGAATGTGTGACTTTGTGAATATGGGCATTTCTTCCAGTGATGCACACTACAAACCATCCATACCTACTGAATCTGTATTACATTTCTACATGTCCACCTATGAATTCAGCACAGGAATTTTTGTTCTCTTTTCAAATTAGTTAATTAATTAATTTTTAGTTTTCAAAATTCACTTTCACAAGATTTGGAGTTCCAAATTTTAACCCCACCTCTCCCCTCCCCCCACCTTAAGACATTATGCATTCTGATTCCTCCTTCCCCCAATCTGCCTTCCCTTCTCTTATCCAATCCCCTTCTATTTAAATGTAAAGCAACATAAACCTCTGTACCCCATCGCCTATATATCTTATTTCCCAGTTGCATGTTAAAACAATTGTTACCATTCCTCTGAATAATTTTGAGTTCCATATTTCCTAACTTTCTCCCTTCCAACCCACCCTCATTTAGAATGCAAATAATTTGATGTAGTTATATATGTGTGGTCTTACAAAACACTTCCACGATAGTCATGTTGGGAAAGGCTAACTATATTTCCCTCCATTCTGTCCTGCTCCCCATTTAATCTATTATCTCCTTTGATCTCACCTCAAAAGTGTTTGCTTCTGACTACCGGTCTCCCCATTTGTCCTCTCTTCTATCATCCCCCCCTCATTCCCTTCCCCCTATTCTCTCTAAAGTAAGATACATTTCCATACCCAGTGGAAGGTCCGTGTTATTCCCTCCCCCAGACAATTGTGATGGGAGTAAGGTTCATTCATTCCCTCTCACCTCTCCCCTTTTCCCCTCCACTTTTAAAGTTCTTTAACATTGGTGCTGGCTGCGACGGGAAAACCAGCTGGAGCTGGAGGCAAGTCCCCAAACTCCAGAGCAGGGAAAGCTGTTCTGTGTGTTTGCGAGGCGGGGGACGATCCCTGCCTTCTTTCTGGCTTCAACTCAGCTCCTCCTTCCCACAGGAGGCCCAGCCTTGCCTTTCCCCTCCCTCCATCACTTAGTCATCTTTCGTCTTTGCTTTGTTTTTGGTAAATCAATGTCCTTTCTTAAAAACAATCTTATATTCCTATTTTTCGCTTAATTACATTTCCTTTCAAACAATATTTATTACTGAAATTCCTACTTGAAATAGAAATCTAAGACTGTTCAACATTATTTTCTTATCATGTTCATGGATATACATACAGTCATATAAGACAATTTTTAATGTAAAGTAGACTGTAACCCCCCGCCCCATAAACCTCATGTACACTGAAGAATAAATATGCTTTTACTTTAAAGAAGGCAATATGCTTTAGAAAATTCATGAACGAGAATTAAAATTATTAGGGCATCAAATTTCTTCTGCACTCGTTTTTTAATTCGATTATTACAGAATGTCAAATTGAAAGATGGATAAAGTGATTTTCTGTGTAAGGGTATTTGGAAATGTATCAAGTGAATTGATGTTATCTGAGTGGTAATAGCTGTAGTATCATGTTTTTGAAATCCATGTTATTGGTCATGTTATTGTTAGGTTTTTAATTTTTCTTGTATTGTGATTTTTTTGGAGATCATTGTATAAGAAATGCTGTGAATATGAAAAATGCAGGTAGAGAGTGATGCAATTGTATCTTCAGGAAATTTACTTCTCTTTTAATTTGAATGCTGATAGATTATTAATTGAGCAGTTAGAGAATTTGGTCACAATTTGAAAGTTAAGATTTTTTTGTTAACATTTTAACTGTGAAGCTTCTTGGGGATTTATCAGGTTCCTTGGAAGTTTCTGTTTGGTTAGGATCATGAAATTCCATCAGCTTGTATGTTGCGAAATTCTAAAGCAGATGTGAGAAATCGGCAACCTCGAGGTCACATATGGCCTTCTAGGATCTCAGACGCATCCTTTTGACTTTGACAGCAAATTTGACAGAACAAACCCTTTTATTAAGGGGATTTGTTCTGTTAGGTTTGGATGTAAGTCCTTATGCATGTTGGGACATTCTTCTCTTAATGATTAAGCATTAGGATGTGGTCTGCACAATGCCACCTATTTTCTGCATGGTGTGATGAGGTAGAGAGATACATAGATACATAGAAAGATAGATACATAGATAGATAGAAGTATAGGTAGACAGACAGGTCGATAAATGGATAGATAGAGATATATCCTAAAAATGGAGAGTAAAACAAAGGTTTGATGTGATCAAGATATAAAAAGAGGCATATGTAGAAGTGTCCTATTTCAGTGGAAGAGTGAACTTCACTTTGAGAAAAGCAACAATATGAGACTCTTTCTTTTAAAAAAGGTTATATAAGTGCACGTATATACATACATACACCTGTGTACATACACATACACTATACCGTGTGATTGTATTCCAAAAGTGTTTCTATTAAGAACAATGAGGAAAAGAGAAGTAAACATGATGGATGATACATTTTAAATATTTCTTTCTTTTGTTCCTGAAGGTAATTCAGAAGGAGACTGAAAAGGTATTGAAAAAGTACTCAACATATTTCAGGTTCAACTGAATATTCATAGACGAATTTTTCAAAAACATTCTCCTTCCTTTTTTCTGGGATCTACAGGCTTTTATCATATTTTAGCAATAAGTTCTCAAAATTGCATTATGTATTTTACATGTAAAATTGCATTTAAAGTAATTAAATATAAATTGTATATACTTTTCAAATATATATTTAAAATATAACACATGAAATGTATATTGTACATAATTACATATGATATGTAAAGTTATTATAAATACTATAGTATATAGTATATGTAGCATATATTTTTTGTCAAAAATATGTATAATAAAGTAATAAAATTTTAAATTGTGTTTTTTTCCTCTTTTCAAGTAGATTAATATCAATAGGTAATATTAAGAGACAGAAAGGGTTATTTTTCAAGTCAGGCCCTCGTGGATCTTTTTTAAGGTTCCTCCTGTATCCCATTGATGGCACTGTTCATATCAGGTACAGGGTTCAAGTAAAGACAGAACGAGCAAGCACGTCAAAACTGAAATTCTCTGCCTTTTCAGAAAAATTCCGGGTTACTAATGTAATGTTCTTCAAATAGCTTTGTTGTTAATAAGGTTAGCACCATGATATTTAAACTGGATTTCACCACATGAACTAATTACTCGAAAACCAAATTTACGAAGTTATATAAGGCCTTACTAAATTGTTGTAAACCTAATCACTAGCAGATTTTAGCAACCTTACCTTGGCAACCTCTGCAAGTGAGTTAGAACCAGGGAGGCAGATGTACTAGGAAGAACCCCTGCACCTGCCCTGGTGATGAGGTTGATGCCCGAATTGCTAAGGGATAATGTTTCCAAGGCAGAGTAGTGCTTCTTAGACAATAATCATAAGCTGATGAAATGCGCATTTGGAGTGAGGTACGAGGAGCAAGCTGATCAAGGGGACTTTGCGTTATTTAATATGGCTGATCGTTATATGACTCTTGTTTAACATTTCCTGGTTTTTTGTTTACCTGCAGAGGTATTTACCCATAGACAAATGTGAACATATCCACAAAAACACTGGAAATTGGGATGGGAAATACTCATCTTTCATTTTCTATTACTAATTATCTATGTATCTATCCATCAATCTATCTGCCTGTCTGTTTGTTTGCTTGTTCCTTTATTTATTTAGTTTTGGTAAAGCAAATGGGGTTAAGTGACTTGCCCAGGGTCACACAGCTAATAAGTGTCTGAGGTCAGCTTTGAATTTAGGTCTTCTTGACCCCAGGGTTGCAGCTTTATCCATTGTGCGAGTTAGCAATCTTTAAATAAAATAAAAATCTTTTACATCCTAAAAGAATGTATAAGAGCATAATATGTAAAAGAATTACTTCTCTGCCACTGGAATAATTTCATCAATGAAAAAGCCTCTTTAAAATCCTAATTTTTTCTCCAGATTATTTTTCCAACTCCTGAACCTGTGCTTAAGCTTCATAAAACCTATATTTTTGCCTCTCTAATTTCAACATCCTTGTAGATTTATTTCATCAGTAGTAAGCTACCACGAAATCTCAAAGCGATCTTTTTCTCGTAACAACATAAACAAGACCTGGATATATAAATTAAGTGCAAGCAGCTAAGATTTGAACCCAGACCTCCTGATGGCTTCCCTTCTCCAATAAAACAGCGCACAGAAAGGTATTTAGTATTGGAGCAGGAGGTGACTGCCACCTTCCTTTCCCTTTTCTGTTGCATAGCCTACTCCAACCCCTCCACCAGAAGGTTCCTAGTGCCCTTGGCAGCTGGGTCCTACAGAGCATGGAGTACCAGGCCTGCAGTCAGGAAGGGCTGAGTTCAAATCTTGTCTCAGACACTTAATTAGTGGTGACCCTGGGAAAGTCACTTAAGCTCTGCCTGCCTCGGTTTCCTCATCAATAAAATGCAGATCATAAAAGCACCTCCCTCCCAGGGTTGTTGTGAGGATCAAATGACATAATGATGATAAAGTACTTATCAACACTGTCAGTAGTTTATAAATGTTGGTTGTCACTACTATTAATTACTACTTTGTGGTTGTTCAGTGCTTTGTAAATGCTAGTTACTACTGCTACTTGTACTACTACTACTGCTTTGTGTTTATTCAGTCATTTAGTGTTTTCTTGGCAAAGGCTTGCCATTTCTGTCTGCAGCTCATTTTCCAGACGGGGAAGTTGAGTCAGAGATTAAACAACTTGCCCAGGGTCCCACAGCTAGTAAGTGTGTGAGGCTGGGATTTGAACTCAGGGAGATGAATCTTCTTGATTAAAATCCTGACCCTCCATCCACAGGACCACCTAGTTACCCTACTACTCCTACAGCTACTCCTTCTCTTCCGACTACTACTACTGTCTTGAAGACTCAGAGTAATTTATATGACCTGGTGCCAGTGTAGGCTGTAGGTATGTGAGTATTGTGTGTGTGTGTGTGTGTGTGTGTGTGTGTGTATGTATGTAGCAGCTACAGGAGTGAGGGGCATGAGTTGGAAGTGCAAATGTGAAAGATTGAGTTTTACCCCAACCTTCAATAATGTCACAGTGGGAACGTATTACCCTTGAAGGTTGAGCCAAAAGTCAACTTCCTAGCTGGCCCTTCTCCTCCCCCATCTCATTTACCTCATCTTCAAATGGGTAGCCCGTGGACCATCATGTTGAAACCATGCCCAAGAGCCGAGTCAGAGACAGTCTATCACTACACAGTGATGTGGTCATCCAGAGTAATACTTTTCTCCCTGAAAAGTAAGAAAGGTCTCTTTGATTCTATATTTACAGTGCCGCTCCATGGCTTATACTATTGTTTGTGGGGGAAAGTTGGGAAATTTTGAATTCATAGTGTACTTCTGTATTTGTTTTTCTTTTTCCTTAGGGAATTGATTTATATTTTGATATTTTTTTTTCTGATACTGGGTTGTTTCCTTTAAGTAGTCTCATTCTCTTTGTGCTCATCTGGGTATTTTATATTTTTATAAGTTTGCATCCATTTCTTCTAGTTATGTTAGTCAACAGTTGCACAAAATAGATTTTTACTTTTCTTTGGAATGATTGTGAATGTTTCTTTTGCTTTTTTGATACGAGAAATTTTATATTGCTCTCAAAAAATCAGATGACTTTTTTTATACTTTTTTATTTTACAATTTATAGTTTTATAACTTGTAATTTTTATTTATTTTATAATTTTATAATTTTTCAATTTCAATTACTTTTATTTTTCAGGAAATCAGTACTTTGAATACATTTGTCTCTCCCAATACCCACTCTTCCCACCCCCCAGTTGAGTAAATTTTAAAAATGAAAAACATGTCCCTCAGTACATAACTACATTGTCTGGCAAAAAAAAAAAAAGGTTCCCCAGTAACCATGTCTAACAATGTATGCTACTTTTTACACTCTGAATTCACCAGCTTTCTGTCGGAACGTTAGCTGCAGGTTTTATCTGTAATCATAAGTGGTTTCTCCTTTTGTCATCACAAACTCTTTCTATGGATCCCAAGTGTACCTTCTTCCTTTCTCCTAATTTTCTTATACTTTGACCTTTTATATCTGAGTCATGCATCCATTTAAAGCTCACCTTGGTGGATGCTGTGAATGTTGGTCTACAGCTCAGTTCTGTCAGATTACTTTCTAATTTGTCCAGAAATATTTGTGAACTAATGCGTCCTTCCTCCCATAACCTGGGACCTTTGGGTTTATCGAATAATTTTTTTTTTCTGTAAGCTCTGTACTTAAACTTTATGCTGATGGACTTTTTTTAAAACCAATATCAAATTGTTTTCATGATTACCGATTTGTAATAAAGTTTGAGATCCAGGACAGATAGGCCTCCTCACTTCCCATTTTTCCATTATTATGCTTCAGATTCCTGACTGCTTTGTACTTCCAGAGTGATATTTAAATTATTTTTCTAGCTCTACAATCTGTTCTTTTGGGAGGTGTATTGGTAGAACCTGGAATAAGTATGTTAGTATTGTCATTTTTATTCTATTAGTTCTACCTACCCTTGAGCAATTAAGTATTGATGCTGATTGTTCCTGACAGTTGTGATCTATAAATTAAACTTCTACTTTGACCCTCTTGCCAGTCTTTTCTCCTTGTCTCACCCAGGATTCCAGGTTCTTACTCTTCTTTTTAACCCCCCTTCATGTTCCTCTCACCAGCATTTCAGTTTATTTGACTTTTGATTGTTCTCTTACCTGTTCTGCCCTCTCTGTTAAAATTGCCCTCTGGCAGGTCTCTTGTCAGTTACTATTTTGCTTTTCAGTTTGTTGTATTTCTGTACTGAGATGTGTACATGCGTACGTGTGTGTGCATGTGTGTGTGTGTGTGTGTGTGTTGTTTTTGGGGGTGGGGTGCAATTATGTTTAACTCCCTTTATCAATTTCAGATGAAAGTGAAGTGAAGTTTCTGGGATACACGTTTCTTCCACCCTTTCCTCCATAATTAAATGCTTTTCCTCTTATTCCTTTTTTGTATACATGATGGTCATTTTCTTCTCCTTTCCTTCCAAGTGTCGTCCCCCCATTCTCTCCTATCTTTACCTCTGAGACCACCAAAACAGAAGGAAACCATCCACAGGCCCCCTCTCTTATTTTGCTTTCTTATGACCATTAAAGATATTAATATTCTGAAGACAGGTTTGTTTCACATCCCTTCATCAGCATGTAAACAATTCCTCCTCACATAATGCCCTTTCAATTAAACAAATATATGTAACTTCATATGTTTCTCTTGATTCCAATATTTCCATTTCAAAATGTCTACTTGGGTGTCACAACTTTTTTAATCATAGTCTTAAGATGGTCTTATATTTCTTAGATTACCTTCCCTTGGCCAGTTTCTGGATCGCTTGCTTTTCATATTGTTTCCTTGTTATTTCTTTGTGTTTCTTTTTATTATGCATTTATTTTTACATACGATTTATTTCTTATTAGTTCCTCCAGTTAGCATTTTTGTAATGTAATTTAGTCATTGTTTTCTGTTTGATCCATGGTAATTTCCAGGGAATCCAGGTCTTGCCTAAGTTATCATTTCTCCTTGACTTCAGTCCTCTCTATGGACTTCATAATGCACCTCTTCTTTCATTTCTTACAAGTACTGTTATAGCACTCTGGGCCAAGACACTTTTCCCCCTGACGCTTCACTTCCAGAAACATCAGCAGCTTTCTTGTTCCTTGGGTTTAACCTTGGGCCTCTCTGTCTTCAAGGTATTTCCTTACAGCTTTCAGGTGAGTGGGTGGGGTTGATTTGCTTGTCTCAGCAGCCTCAATGTCTAGGCTGTAGAGGAGGGATGTGGCTGTGCTCAGGTCAAAACTTCACAGCAGCCTGGTTCTGAGTGTGTTCACGAAGAGGCCCTTCCTTCAAGGCACACAGGGACGCTCCTGTGCTGAACTCTGTCCAGAGACAGAAGCCTTATGTCAGAGGACTCTGATGCCCTCTCTCATTCTACTCTGCTGCTTACTCAGAGGTCACCCTACTCCTGAATTCTGCCTAGGGCCTCACACTGAATTTTTTTTTTTACATAAAAGTTCTGTGATTTTTTTCCTGTGCTTTCAAACTTCTTATCCATAATTTTTGTTTATTCACTACCCTTATTTGTGAATGAATTGAGTTTGACAAATATAAAGATTTAAGCTTTTGGGATTAGAATTCATTATTTGGTAAAAATTTTTGGGAGAATTGGAAAGCAGACTGGCAGAAATTAGGCACTGACCAAAATTTCGTATTATTCTCAGGAAACAGAAGAGGTGGTCACATCTCATGTCAAGATGTTATCCCTTGTAACAATGAAGAAAACGAAGGGTATAAAAGTGTTTGTTTAGCAAACTTCATATCTGAGTCTAACAAGAGATTGTAAGGAGATAAGTTTTTATCTAGCACCTACCGGGTATCAGGCACTTCAGTTTTCCACACTCATAGTCTGTGGTTTTTGGAAAGAAGAGAGGGAAATGCATTTTCTCATCCCTTCACTAGGTTTAAGCTTACTCATAATTACATAGCTCTTTCTCTTCTTCTTTCCTCTTCTATCACTGTGGTCGTTGTGTATATTTTTTTCTGGTTGTGATTATTTCCCTCCACATTTATTCCCATAAGTCTTTCCATGAAAAGTTTGAGATTTACGATCAGCTTTAGTTCTTTCCATCTTGGTCCTCCCTCCCCCAACAAAAAACCACACACTCCTCACTGTGAAGCACCAGAGTTCTATTTGCCAAAAATGGGGCAAGTGAGTGGGGACAGTCAAATTATATTTCATAATTAGAAATGAATAATGGTGTATACATATTTAGGACAGTTACTTCGATTGGTCTCTAAACTCTAAAGGGGAGCATTTCTACAGTACCTACTATGTGGCAGATACTGTGCTAAGAGTTTTCAAGTTACCATCCCATTTGAGCCTCACAACAAGCCTTACAGCTGGGTGTTATTATTATCCTCACTTTACGGTTAAGGAAACTAAGGGAGACAGGGGCCAAGTGACTTATTCAAGGTCACACAGCTAGGAAGCTTACTCTAATCATTGGCCACTGTGTGCTGCATGCCTACTCTGCTTTACTGATCTACCTTTCCATTTCTTAGCCAGTGCCAGACAATTCTTACAATTACTGCCCCATAGCGTAGCTTAAGATCCAGCACTGCTCAACCTACTTCCTTTACAGTTTTCATTAATTCCTTTGATATTCTTTATCTTTTCTTCTTCCAAATGAATTTTTTTAATCTTTTTTTCTACCTCAATAAAATAATTTTTTGGTTATTTTGTTCAAATGGCATGGAATACATAGATTAGTTTAGGTAAAATTGCAATTTTTATTCAAATGTTTTCTTATAATTGCTTTGATTTCACCTTCATTAGTGGTGTGAACACCCTTTTCATTTCTAATATTGGTGGTTTGTTTTTTTTTTTCTCTTTTTTACTCATTAACCAACGGTTTATCTATTCTTTTGGGTTTATGAATTCAATGTTTGTCTTACACTCAATTTTACTAATATCACCTTTAATTTTGATTATTCACTATGTTTAGTTGGGGTTCTTTAATTTATTCTCTTCCTAACTTTTTTATTGTATGTCCAGTTCACTGATCTGCTCTATCACTATTTTTTAATATAAACATTTTGAGATATAAACTTTCCTCTGATTACTCTTTTTACTGCATCCTGTAACTTTTGACATGTTATCTCATTGTCATTCTGGAGCTCATTAAAAAATAAGCTCCACTCTAGAGTAAAGCTTTTTTGTAAAACACTCTAGGTCATGAATACAGTTTTTGAATCCTTATAGAGTTCCAATTGTAATGCAGATTACCCAGTGGAGATGTCTTCTCATTTCACATTTTTTTCTTTTTTTTCTTTTTTTCTTTTTTAATGTTTAACAATCACTGCCATACAATTGAGATTTTATGCCCCCCACACCTACCCCCACTACCCCCCTCCCTCCCCACGACTGCATACAATTCTGTATAGATTCTACATATACCTTCCTATTGAGTATATTTTCACTATAGTCATGCTACGTAGTCAGACTAAAATAAATGAAAGAAATCGTACAACAAATCAGAACATGATACGCAAACACATACACATACACAAACATGATCTGCTACATTTTGTGAGTGACTTCCATATTTCTTTCTCTGAGTGTGGAAGGCATTTTGCCTTGAGAACCACCTTTGGGATTTTTTTTTTTATAAGAAGTTTTTGCGTTATTACAAAATTCCAAGTCTACCAGAAAAAACTCTCACACACTGTAGTCGTTGCTGTGCACAAAGTTCTCCTGGTTCTGCTCCTTTCACTCAGCATCAGGTCATATAAGTCCTTCCAGGCCTCTCTGAAGTCTTCTTGTTCATCATTTCTTATGGCACAATAGTACTCCATTACATTCATATACCATAATTTATTCAGCCATTCCTCAATTGATGGACATCCCCTTGACTTCCAGTTTTTAGCAACTACATAGAGTGCTGCTATAAATATTTTTGAACATGTGGGACCCTTTCCCATTTTTATGATCTCTTGTGGATATAGTCCTAGTAGCGATATTGCTGGGTCAAAGGGTAGGCACATTTTTGTAGCCCTTTGGACATAGTTCCAAATTGTTCTCCAGAATGGTTGGATGCACTCGCAGCTCCACCAACAATGAATTAGTGGTCCAACTCTCCCACATCCTCTCCAGCATTTATCATTTTCTTGTTCTGTCATGTTTGCCAATCTTATAGGTGTGATGTGGTACCTCAGAGTTGTTTTGATTTGCATCTCTCTAATCAATAGTGATTTAGAGCATTTTTTCATATGATTATAGATAGCTTTAATTTCTTCCTCTGAAAATTGCCTGTTCATATCCTTTGGCCATTTATCAATTGGGGAATGACTTGTATGATTATACATATGAGTCAGTTCTCTATATATTCTAGAAATGAGGCCTTTATCCCCGAGCTTAGCTGTAAAAATTCTTTCCCAATTTACTACATCCCTCCGGATTTTGGTTGCATTGGGTTTGGTTGTGCAAAAACTTCTCAGTTTAATGTAATCAAAGTTATCCATTTTGCATTTCATAATGCTTTCTATCTCTCCTTTAGTAAAGAATTCTTCCCTTCTCCATAGAGCTGATAAATACTCTATTCCTTGCTTCTCCAGTTTATTCATGGTATCAATCTTTATACCTACATCATGTACCCATTTGGACTTTATTCTTGTGTGGGGTGTCAGGTATGGGTCTATGCCTAATTTCCGCAACACTGTTATCCAGTTTTCCCAGCAATTTTTGTCAAACAATGAGTTCTTATCCTAGAAGCTGGGGTCCTTGGGTTTATCAAACAGAAGGTTGCTATATTCCTTGCCTACTGCATCTTGAGTGCCAAGTCTATTCCACTTGTCTACCTCTGTATTTCTTAGCAAATACCAAGTGGTTTTGATAATTGCTGCTTTATAGTACAGTTTGAGGTCTGGTAGCTCTAGGCCACCTTCCCAAGCATTTCTTTTCATTAGTCCCTTTGATATTCTGGACCTTTTGTTTTTCCAAATGAATTTTGATATTATTTTATGCAGCTCTAGAAAATAATTGTCTGACAGTTTAATTGGTATGGCACTAAATAAGTATATTAATTTAGGTAGAATTGTCATTTTTATTATATTAGCACGGCCTACCCATGAGCAACTAATGTTTTTCCCCTTACTTAAATATGAATTTATTTGTGCAAAAAGTGTCTTGTAATTGTGTTCATATAATCCCTGGGTTTGTTTTGGCAGGTAGTCTCCTAAGTATTTTATACTGTCTACCCTAGATTTAAATGGGATTTCTCTTTCTATCTCTTGCTATTGGACTTTGTTGCTAATATATAGGAACGCAGAAGATTTGTGTGGGTTTATTTTGTAACCTGCAACTTTGCCAAATTTGTTTATTAATTCAAGTAATTTTTTACTTGAATCTCTGGGATTCTCTAGGTAAATCATCATATCATCTGCAAAGAGTGACAACTTAGTTTCTTCTTTGGCTATTCTTATTCCTTGAATATCTTTATCTTGTCTAATTGCTACAGCTAACATTTCTAGTACCATATTGAATAATAGTGGTGATAATGGACAAACTTGTTTCACCCCTGATCTTATTGGGAATGCATGTAGCTTACCACCATTGCATATAATGCTTGCTGAAGATTTTAGATAGATACTGCTTATTATTTTATGGAAAGTTCCTTTTATCCTACGTTCTCCAGTGTTTTCAGTAGGAATGGATGTTGTATTTTGTCAAAAGCTTTTTCTGCATCTATTGAGATAATCATGTGGTTTTTGTTAGCTTTGTTGTTGATGTGATCGATAATGCTAATAGTTTTCCTAATATTGAACCAGCCCTGTAGTCCTGGTATGAATCCTACCTGATCATAATGTATTAATCTCGTGATAAGATGCTGTATTCGTTTTGCTAAAATCTTATTTAAAAGTTTTGCATCTATATTCATTAGGGAAATTGGTCTATAATTTTCTTTCTCTGTTTTGTCTCTTCCTGGTTTGGGTATGAAAACCATATTTGTATCATAGAAAGAATTTGGGAGGACTCCTTCTTCCCCAATTTTCAAAAATAGTCTATATAGTATTGGAATTAACTGTTCTTTAAATGTTTGATAGAATTCACTTGTGAATCCATCTGGCCCTGGAGATTTTTTCCTAGGGAGTTCATTGATGGCTTGTTCAATTTCTTTTTCTGAGATGGGATTGTTTAAGTATTCAACTTCCTCTTCTGTTAATCTGGGCAATTTGTATTTTTTAAAATATTCATCCATCTCGTTTAGATTATCGAATTTGTGGGCATAAAGTTGGGCAAAGTAGTTTCTAATTATTGTTTTAATTTCCTCCTCATTGGAGGTGAGTTCACCCCTTTCATTTTTGATATTAGTAATTTGATTTTCTTCTTTCTTTTTTTTAATCAGATTGACCAAAGGTTTATCAATTTTATTAGTTTTTTCATAAAACCAACTATTGGTTTTATTTACTAATTCAATAGTTTTCTTAATTTCAATTTTATTAATCTCTCCTTTGGTTTTCAGTATTTCTAATTTAGTATTTACTTGGGGATTTTCAATTTGTTCTTTTTCTAGCTTTTTCAACTGCAAGCCTAAGTCATTGATCTCCTCTTTCTCTATTTTATTTATGTAAGCATTCAAAGATACAAAACTTTCCCTAATGACTGCTTTTGCAGTATCCCATAAGTTTTGGTATGTTGTCTCACTATTGTCATTCTGTTGAATGAAATTGTTGATTGTTTCTATGATTTCTTCTTTAACCCAACCCTTCTTTAGAATTAGATTATTTAGTTTCCAATTGATTTTTGGTTTCTCTTTCCATGGCCTTTTATTACATGTAATTTTTAATGCATTATGATCTGAAAAGGATGCATTGATTATCTCTACCTTTCTGCACTGGATTGTGAGATTTTTATGTCCTAGTACATGGTCAATTTTTGTAAATGTTCCATGTACCGCTGAGAAAAAGGTATATTCCTTTCTATTCCCATTTAATTTTCTCCAAAGATCTATCATATCTACCTTATCCAGAGTTTTATTTACCTCCTTAACCTCTTTCTTGTTTATTTTGAGGTTAGATTTATCGAGTTCAGAGAGGGGGAGGTTGAGGTCCCCCACTAGTATAGTTTTGCTGTCAATTTCTTCCTTCAACTCCCCCAACCTCTCCTCTAAGAATCTGGATGCTATACCACTTGGAGCATACATGTTTAGCAATTATATTGCTTCATTGTCTATGGTGCCTTTTAGCAGGATATAGTTTCCATCCTTATCCCTTTTGAGTAGATCTATTTCTGCTTTCGCTTTGTCTGAGATTAGGATTGCTACTCCTGCCTTTCTTACATGAGCTGAAGCACAATATATTCTGCTCCATCCTTTGACCTTTATCCTATGTGTATCCCCCCGTTTCAAATGTGCTTCTTGTAAGCAGCATATTGTTGGATTATGGCTTTTAATCCATTCTGCTATCCGTCTCTGTTTTATGGGAGAGTTCATTCCATTCACATTCACAGTTATGATTACAATCTCTGTATTTCCCTCCAACCTCTTTCCCACCATTTGTGCTTTTAGCTCTCCCGGCTCCCTTCCCCTCCTCAATAGTATTCACTTTTCTCCCCATCCTCCTGCAGCCTTCCCCTCCTTCTTTTAGCCCCCCTCCCTTTTACTCCCATTTACTCTTATTGCTTCTTTCCTCCCTTTTAGCCACCCTCCTTTTTCTTCCCCCTTCCCCTCCTACTACCTATAGAGCTAGTTAGGATTATCTACTTAAGATTATTGTTCCCTCCTTGAAACAAATCAGATGAGAGTACCTCTCAAACAATGCTCATCTCCCTCCCCTCCTTCCCTCTACTATAGTTTTGTACTTCTTCCTGTGATATAATTTGTCATTTTCTGCTTCCCCCTTTTCACACCTCCTATTACAATCCCTTCTCATACTTAAATCATATTTTTGACATGACATCATTTACTTTATGCCCGTTCCCTCTACATATATCCCTTTTATCATAATAGCTGCACAGTTCTCAAGATTAACAGGTATCATCTTCCCTTATAGGGAGGTAAACAGTTTGCCCTAATTGAGTAGTAAGTTTTTGTTTTTGTTTTTTCCCCCCTGTTTACCGTTTTATGATTCTCTGGAGACCTGCATTTGAAGATCAAATTGTCTATTGAGTTCTGGTGTTTTGGTCAGGAAGCTCTGGAAATCCCTTATTTCGTTGAATGACTTTCTCCTTGCCTGAAATGTTATGCTGAACTTTGCTGGGTAGTTGATCCTTGGTTGAAGTCCAAACTCCTTTGCCTTATGGAATATTGGGTTCCAATTCTTTTGATCTTTTAATGTAGAAGCTGCAAGGTCCTGTGTGATCCTGACTGTGTGTCCTTGATATTTGAATTGTTTCTTTCTGGCTGCTTGTAGTATTTTCTCCTTCACTTGATAGCTCTGGAATTTGGCAACAATATTTCTTGGGGTTTTGAGTTTGGGATCCGTTTCAGAAGGGGAACTGTGGATTCTTTCGATGACTATTTTTCCCTCTGGGTCTAGTACTTCTGGGCAGTTTTCCTTGATGATTTCCTGGAAGATATTGTCCAGACTCTTTTCTTCATCATGGGTTTCTGGCAGGCCAATAATTCTTAAATTTTCTCTCCTGGATCTATTTTCCAGGAGAGTTGTTTTTCCAATTAAATATTTTACATTTTCTTCTATCTTTTCATTTTTTAGATTTTGTTTGACTGATTCTTGTTGCCTCATTGAGTCATTAGTTTCTACTTGCCCAATTCTAATCTTGATCGTATTGTTTTCTTCAGTTAGCTTTCGCATCTCCTTTTCCATCTGGCCAATTTTTCCCTTTAAGGAGCTATTTTCTCCATTTAATTTTTGTACTTCTTTTTCCATTCGACCAATTTTCCCAGTTAGGTTTTGTGTTTCCTTTTCCATTTGATCAATTTTCCCAATTAGGTTTTGGGTTTCCTTTTCCGTTTGATTAACTCTTCCTTTTAGGGAATTATTCTCTCCAGTTAATTTTTGAACTTCCTTTTCCATTTGTTCAATTTTCCTTTTCAGAGTGATGTTCTCATCAGTGAATTCTTTTTCTATAATTTTAAAATCATTGGCCAGTTTTTCTTTTATTTCCTTCTTCAGATGTTCCAGGTAATCTAGTTGTGCTTGCGAGATATTCATAGTCCCTTCTGAGGTTTCAGATGGAAGTACAGTCTCAGCTCTGACCTCTTTGGTGTTTGTGAATTTTCTCTGCCCTGCGTCGTCTGTCCTTCCAGATCGCCTCCGCCACAGTAGGAAGAATCCCCCTTTGCTATTTTTCTAGCCTCTGGTGTTATGAGACTATTTGCCCCCTTCTGCTGTTCCCGCTGATCCAGGATTTATCTGGGAAAATATTTTATGGTTCTTTCACGGTCATCAGGGGGGAGGAGAGAGCATTTACTGATCACTCCGCCATCCTGGCTCCCGGAAGTTCAAGTAGGTGACTTACCGAAGTTTAGTCTTCAGGCTGAAGGTTTCAAGGGCTGCTGTGCTGATATCTGGAGCTTAGCGGCTCTCACCTGCATGGTTTGGCTTGTCTCCTGCTCCGCTGGTTTCACCCGCCACTCTCGGGCTTCTCAGGTCCCTTCCACGCTGCTGCACTGACCACGCTGCGCTGTGTGCTGGGGGCTTACCCCCGCGGAACAGATCCTTCCCGTGGACCTTCCAGTCTAACCTGGGCTCCGAATCTGTCAAAGTCTGTCACCCACTGGATTCCACACCTCCAAAGTTTGATCAGATTCTCCTTTCAGAAATATCCAGAGGAGTTTGTCCAGGAGCTTAGGTGAGTCGTTGCTTTCACTCCGCCATCTTGGATCCTTCCCTGATAGACCTTTTTTAAAGTAATATCAAATTATTTTAATGATTACTGATTTGTAATAAAGTTTGAGAACCAGGACACAGAAGCCTCCTCATTTTTCATTTTTTCCCTTATTATGCTTCAGATTCTTGACTGCTTTGTACCTCCACAGTGATGGTTAAGTTATTTTTCTAGCTCTACAATCTATTATTTTCGAAGTTAAATGGGTACAACCTGCAATAATTATCTTAGTATTGTCATTTTTATTATAATAGCTCTACCTACCCTTGAGCAATTAAGTATTGTTAGGGATTGTTCCTGACAACTGTGATCTATAAATTAACCTTCTGCTTTGACCTCTTGCCAGTCTTTTTTCCTTGTCTCACCCAGGATCCCAGGTTCTTACTCTGCTTTTTAAACCACCTTCATGTTCCTCTCTCCAGCATTTCAGTTTATATTGCTTTTGATCATTCTCTTACCTATCCTGCCCTCTCTCTTAAAATTGCTCTCTGGCCTTGTCTTGTCACTTACTATTTTCCTTTTCAGTTTAGTGTATTTCTATACTGAGATCTACGTGTGTTTCTGTGTGTGTGTGTGTGTGTGTGTGTGCGTGTGTGCGTGTGTGTGTGTTGTGTTTGGGGGTGGGGTGACATTGTGTTTAACTCCCTTTAGAGATTTCAGATGAAAGTGAAGTGAAGTTTCTGGTATACACATTTCTCCCACCCTTTCCTCCATAATTACATACTTATCATCTTAATCCTCTACTGTATACATGATGGTGATTTCCTTCTCCTTTCCTTCCAAGTATGGTCCCCCCTCCCCCATTCTCTCCTGAGACCATCAGAATAGAAGAAAATCACCCACAGGCCCTCTGTCTTATTTTCCTTTCTTATGACCATTAAAGATATGAGTATTCTGAGGACACATTTGTTTCCCATCCCTTCATCAGCATGTAAACAATTCTTCCTCACATAATGCCCTTTGAATTAAACAAATATGTCTACCTTTTTGTGTTTCCCTTGACTCTAATATTTCCATTTCTAAATTCCTACTTGGGTGCAAACATTTTTGAATCACAGTCTTCAGATGGTCTGATATTGTTTAGATTATCTTTCCTTGGCCAGTTTCTGGATCATTTGCTTTTCATGTTGTTTCATACATTTCCTTATTATTTCTTTGTATTATTCACGTATTTCTACATATGATTTATTTCTTGTTAGTTCCTCCAATTAATATTTTTGTTATCTTATTTAGTCATTGTTTTCTCTTTGATCCATTGTTATTTCAGGGAATCCAGCTATTGCCTAAGTTATCAATTCTCCTTGGCTTCTATCCTCTCTATAGATCTCATTACACATCACTTCTTTCAGTTCTTCCAAATACTGTTAGGATTCTTTGGGCCAAGACACGTTTCCTGCTGACCCTTCACTTGCAGAGACATCACTAGCATTCTCGTTCCTCGGGTTAACCCGTTGAGCCTCTGTGCCTTCAAGGAAATTCCTTACAGTATTCAGGTGAGTGGGTGGGGTTGGTTGGCTTGTCTCAGCAGCCTCAATTTCTAGGCTGTAGAGGAGGGATGTGGCTGTGCTCAGGTCAAACTTCACACCAGCACTACGGAACGTCCTGAGCAGGCCTTGCCTGGAGTGTGGTCACGAAGAGCTCCTTCCTTCAAGGCACTCGGGGCTGTTCCTGTGCTGGACTGTGCCCAGAGACAGAAGCCTTTTGCCAGAGGACTGATACTCTCTCTCATTCTACTCTGTTGCTGAGCTCAGAGGTCACCCTACTCCTGAGTTCAGCCTGGGGTTTCACACTGTAATTTTTTTAATAAAACCTCTGTTTTTTTCCCCGTGATTTTAAACTTTTTATCCATAATTTTTGTTTATTCACTACCCTTATTTCTGAATGAATTGTGTTCGACAAATGTAAAGATTTAAGCTTTTGGGATTAGAATTCATTATTTGGTAAAAAATTTTGGGGACAACTGGAAAGCAGTCTCACAGAAATTCGGCATAAATCAAAATTTCATATTGTTCCCAGGAAACAGAAGAGGAGGTCGCATCTCATTTCAGGATGCTATCCCTTGTAACAGTGAAAAAAACGAAAGGGATAGAAATGATTATTTAGCAAACTTAACATCTGAGTCTAACAGGAGATAGCAAGGGGATAAGCTTTTATACAGCACCTACTGGGCGTCAGACACTTCAGGGTTCCACACTGATACTCTGTGGCTTTTGCAAAGAGGAGAGGGAAATGGATTTTCTCATTCCTTCCCTAGAGTAAAGCTTGCTCAAAATTATACAGCCCTTTCTTTTCTTCTTTCCTCTTCTATCACTGTGGTCATTGTGTATATTTTTTTCCTGATTCTGATTATTTCCTTTCACATTTATTCCCATAAGTCTTCCCGTGAAAGGCTCGAGATTTATGATCAGCTTTAAATCTGTCCATCTTGGTCCCCTCTCGCCCCCTACAACAAACCACACACTCCTCACTGTGAAGCACCTGAGTTCCATCTGCCAAAAATGGAGAAAGTAAGAGTGGGGACAGTCAAATTATTTTTTATAACTAAAAAGTGTAATGGTGTATACTTATTTTGGACGGTTACTTCAAATGGTCCCTGAACTGTAATGGGGAGCATTTCTACAGCACTTACTATGTGCTAAGAGATTTCAAGTTACCATCCCATTTGATCCTCACAACAACCCTTCCAGGTGGATGTTATTATCCCCATTTTACAGTTAAAGAATCTAAAGCAGACAGGGGAAAAGTGACTTATCCAAAGTCACACAGCTAGGAATCTTACTGTAATCATTTGCTACTGTGTATTGCATGTGTACTCTGTTCTATTGATCTACCTTTCTTTTTCTTAGCCAATAGCAGACAGTTCTTAAAATTACCGCCTCATAGCGTAGCTTAAGATCCAGCACTGCAAAACCTATTTCCTTTACATTTTTCATTAATTCCTTTGATATTCTTGATCTTTTGTTCTTCCAAATTAATTTGATTATCATTTTTTTCTAGCTCAGTAAAATAATTTTCTGGTTATTTTATTCAGATAGCATGGAATAAATAGATTAGTTCAGGTAAAATTGCAAGTTTTATTCAAATGCTTTTTTGTAATTGCTTTGATTTCATCTTCATCAGTGGTATATACACCTTTTCCATTTTTAATATTGGCGGTTTCTTTTTTTTCTCTTTTTTACTCATATTAACCAATGCTTTCTATTCTTTTTCTTAAAACCAAATCCTAGTTTTTTTATGAATTCAATGGTTTTCCTACACTCAATTTTATTAATCTCACCTTTAGTTGTTAAGATTTATCATGTTTAATTGGGTTTTTAAAATTTATTCTTTTCCCAGTCTTTTTTGTTGTATACCGAATTCATTGGTCTGCTCTTTCATTGTTTTTAATATAAGCATTTTGAGATGTAACTTTTCCTCTGGTTACTGTTTTTACAGCATCCTATAGGTCTTGACATGTTGTCTCATTGTCATTCATGAGATGATTAGAAAAACGTTCTCCACTCTAGATTAAAGCTTTTTTTGTAAAAAGCTGTAAGTCATCAATACAGTTTGTGAAGCCTTGCAAACTTCAAATTATAATGCAGATTTCCCAGTGGAGATATCTTCTCATTTCGTGTTTAAATCTGTTTTTATACTTCATTCTTTCAGGGAGGTCATAAGAAAATTACGATCTTTTAGTGTAGTTACTACTAGGTCTTGTGTGATTCCTATTGTGGTATTACCTAAAGTAATTTTGTTTCTTTTTGCTCATAATATTTTATCCTTCATTTGGGGGTTTCAGAATTTGAGTATAGTACTCCTGTGAGTTTTCCTCTATCCTGCCCCACCCTCCATTTATTCTGTTCTCTCCGTTAACTTCTCCTTCCACCAAAGTGTTTGTTTCTGATCACACCTTCCCCAATCTGCAGGCACTTCTACTGTGCTCCCTCTCTTATCCCCTTCCTCCCTGCTTTCCTGTAGGGTAAGATACACTTCCATACCAAAATGAGGGTGTTTGCTATTTCCTACAGTAGCCAAATATGATGAAAGTAAGTCTCATTATTCCCTATCATCTTCCCCTTCTTCCCATCCACTGGAAAAGCTCCTTCTTTCCTCTTTTATGTGACATGATTTACTATATTCAACCTCCCCCTTTCTCTTTCTCCTAGTATATTCCGGTCAACACTTAATTTTCTTTTTTAGATATCTTCCCTTCATATTCAACTCACTCACTATATGCTCTCTCTGTCTGTCTCTCTCTATTTCTCTCTTTGCTTTCTCTCTCTTCATATATGCATACATATACCACACATATACCACACACACATATATATGCATATATGTATACCATATATCACACACACGCACTCACTCACATATACATGTATACACACACATTCTTTCCAATTCTCCCAATTAACCTAACACTAATAAAAGTCTCAGGAATTACAAATATCATGTTTCTATGTAGATATACAAACAGACTTTCATAAATCACTTATGGTTTCCTTTCCTGTTTACATTTTTGTGCATGTCTTGATTCTTGTATTTGAAAGTTACATTTTGAATTCACTTCTGATATTTTCAACAAAAATGTTTAGAAGTTGTCTGTTTCACTGAAGTTCCATTTCTTGCATGAAGTATTGTACTCAGTTTTGTTGGGTAGGTGATTCTTGATTTTAATCCTATCTTCTTTGAAATCTGGAATATCATAATCCAAGTCATCTGATCCTGATCCCTCTGATTTCAAGTCCTCTAAATCCTATGTTATCCTGATTGTATTTACACAATACTTGAATTGTTTCTTTCTGAATGCTTGTAAAATATTCTCCTTGACATGGCAATTCTGAAATTTGGCTACAGTATTCCTAGGTGTTTTCTTTTGGGGATCTCTTTCAGGAGGTGATCTGTAGATACTTTGCATTTCTATTTTAACCTCTGGTTCTAGAATATCACGGAAGTTTTCTTGATAATTTCTTGAAAGATGATGTCAAGGCTATTTTTTTTTATCATAGTTTTCAGGAGGTCCAATAATTTGTAAATTATCTTTCCTGGATTCATTTCCAGGTCATTTGTTTTTTCAAAGAGATACTTCACATTGTATTCTATTTTTTCATTCTTTAAGTTTATTTTATAATTTCTTGATTGTTTGTAGAGTCTATTACCTTCCATTTGCTACATTCTAATTTATAAGGAATTATTTTTTTCAGTGAGCTTTTGGGGTTTTTTTTCCATTTAACCTACTCTGAGTTATAAGGCTTTCTACTCATTATTGACCTTTTGGACCTCTTTTACCATTTAGGTTAGTCTAATTTAAAAGACATTATTGCCTTCAGCATTTTTTTTGTTTCTTTTAGCAAGTCATTGACTTGTTTTTCATGATTTTCTTCCATCACTCTCATTTCTCTTCCCAATTTTTCCACTGCTTCTCTTACTTGCTTTTCAAAATCCTTTTTTAGCTCTTCCATGGCTTGAGACAAATTAATTTTTCTCTTAGAGGCTTGGATACAGAAACTTTGAATTTGTTTTCTTCTTCTGGTTAAATATTTTCATCTTCCCTGTCAACAATGCCATAAGAAAATACCTCTTCACCAAGAAAGTAAGAATCTATAGTCTCTTTCATTAACGTCTTCAGACACAGAATTATAATTAATCTTATAACACAGAATTATAATTAAATCTTAGAATATGGAATTACAATGAATGTCTAAGAAGCAAGAATCAGAATTAATCCTAGAAAATATAATTAGAATTAGTGGTAGAACACAGAATTAGAACTAAAAACTTACAACACAGAATTAGAATTAGTGCTAGAATGCAGAATTAGAATTATCGTCTTGGAACACAGAATTAGAATTACAGTCTTAGACCACAGAATAAGAATTTGTCTGAGAACACAAAGCTTACTCGGAAAGGGAAAGTGGTCACACTTGCTCTTTATTATTAAAATACATTATATTTTGTTTTTATGTATTTGTTTTTACAGCACTGATTTCTTTCATTTTTCCTCTTTTTCCTGTTCGAAATTCTCTCCATCCTCCTACCCCATCTCCTACCCAATGACAAGGCAACAAAATTCAAGCTCATTACAGATATGTATTAAAATGATCAATGATAACTCCAGAAGACTGATGATAAAACATGCTTTCTGCCTCTTGCCACAGAAGTAATGTCCTGTACATCCAGAAGGAAGAAACATTTTCAGGCATAAACAACAAAAAATGAATCTGATTTTCTTCACTATATTCATATAAAAGGTTCCACCCATCCCCCTCCAGTCAAATACAGAAGGCCCATGCTTCTCCACTGAGCCAGTCAGTCAGAGGCATGAACAAGCTGCAGAACTCTGTTGAACCAATTAATTAAACCTTTAAGCTAGATGGAAACCAGCTGGGGAGGAAACTGGGACTGATTGAAGAGTTGATCCTGCCCTGTGCAGGTTGGATAGAAACAGCAAGATAGTATGATACCCAGCATCCCCGTGGCAAGACAGCCAAAGGGTGGAGAAGCTTCAGCTAAATCTCTAAGAGGGAATTGTTCGTGGGGGAGAGAGATTCTCTTTGTCTCATTCCCACCCTCATGCTTGATAGATCAAGGACGACATTTCGAACTATTTTAAGGTCAGGAAAGATTTGTGCCCAAAAACACATCTGCATTGAAAGCTTATGAATAGCCTATGAAATCATAGTGAAGACAGAGTAGATACTCTACAGAAAAGCACCTTCAAGAATCTACAAATATCCCAACAGAAAGCTGCAGCATTCTGATAGGAAACTGTAAGGTTGCTGCAAAAGGGAATAAAAAACTTCCAGAAACCAGGAGCTGGGAGTACTGAGCCCTTTTGTCACACAAACTATCTAATCTGAGCCCTCTATCCACTGCCTCTGCATTTACTCACGACAGAACATGCTTCTGGTTAGGGAGTATGTATGTGTATATATACGTATGTATATATATAAATACGTATTCATACGTGTATATCCACCTCTGACTTTCCCTCCCTTCTCTCTCTCTCTCTCTCTCTCTCTCTCTCTCTCTCTCTCTCTCTCTCTCTCTCTCTCTCTCTCTCTCTCTCTCTCTCTCCCCACACATACACACACACACAAACATACATATACACATGCATATATGTATGCTGGAGAACGAAATGGAAAACGACTCCTTTTTCTCACTGAAGAAAACCCCAAATGAGGTCATGGAGAGTTGGATATGACTGAAAAATGACTGAACAACCACAGTATGAGGAGATATGGACATGGATCTTTAAAACCTAATTATTCTTAACCTACCATCTTATTGTACTAGGGTGGTAGCCAGTGGCAACTCCTTCCAAAAACCTAGGGCAACATGTTTTACCTGCTGTCTGTACATGTGGGAAAGGCTGGAGAGACTACTTATAGAAAGCCATGATGACATGCAATGAAAATGTCCTGTTTATAGCTATTCTGACTCCTTCTTGTCCCTTAACATGTGAAGGAGATATAGAACACAAACGAATGAAGGATGATTCAACCTGGTTATGGGATGTTTTTTTCCTAGCATTGGGTTTCTGTAAAGGGTATGGGAATTGGGGACTTTCTGAGGATATTGACTACCTCTGTGCCCCTGTTACCAAGAGGTCTGTAAGATCATTTTTCAAATCAGCGTAATTATGAACCAGTCCCAGTCTTAGTTTAGTTGGCACCAGCTGACATTATGTAATGAGCTTATAAATTCGTATTGTATAAATGGGTGATCAAATTGTAGGGGTGGGAATTTGATCACTGAGGGATCATTTACCTCTATTAGTGCTAATTGTTAAGCCTACCAATAGATAGTTTATGCTATGACTTTTATACCTCGGTTTCCCTTAATTGCAGATTTAGAGCAAGAAGGGGAAAAGAAATAGAGGGTTTCCAAGAATTCCTGATGCAAAATCCAGTGCTGTATAGAAACTTGAATATACAAACACACTGAAGAACAGAGAAGAATATCAAGGTAAATATGAATGAAAAAGTATAAGAATCTAAATAAGAATAAACTCTTTCCACTTTAATACATATGATATATATGTATATATCACTCCTCAATCCCCACAGAACTCTGTGAATTTCAGAACTCATAGAGGAATCCTAAGAAGTCAGAGTCTGAGAGTCATTTTAAAAAATATTTTATAAGAAGTTTTTATAGATGTCATAATTTTTATATCATCATAGTTATCCCCACTATTCATCCCTATCTCCACCCAGATATCCATCCACCATACAGTAAATAGTATTTCTTTAAGATAAAACCATTTAGAAGGAATGAATCATCACAACTAATTTATACATTGGAAAAATCTAAATATTTGTTTAACGTCTAACAGTTATGGATTTCAACCCTTCATAAATGGACATGTGAGTGGTGTCCACTCACAGTCTTCTGTGTGTTGGCCTTGATATTTAGGCTTCTGTAACATTCACTATTAATTTGTGTCTGGGGGTGGTGTTCTTTCTATTTCTATGGTTGTAGCCATTGTTCGTATTGCTTTCTTGGCTCTGCTGACTTCCCTTCTGCCTCAATTCATGTAGATCTTTCCACGCTTCCTTCTGTTCATCACATACATAATTTCTTACAGCGCAATTACATTCCACTACTCTTATGCACCATAATTTGTGTAAACATTCCCCAATCAGTAAACATCTACTGTGTTTCCAATTCTTTGTTATCACAAAAAGTATAATATTGTGATGTATACAGGAGTTTCTTTCGATCAGTGACTTTCTTGGTGTACCCAAGTACATATACCCAGTAATTGATTATCTAGTTCAAATGGTATGGATCTCTTAATTTGCATTACTTCCAATTAATTTTCAAAGTAGTATATCATCTCTTTGTTCCACCAACAATGCATTATTGTGGCTATCGTTCCCACATGCCCTGAAAAATTTAATGTTGTCATTTGGGGGTGATCTTTGCTAATTTGCAGAGTATGAGGTAAATTCTCAATGAATTTTGTTGTGTAGTTCTCTTATGAGTAATTTAGAGCCTTTTTTCTTGTATTTTTCAACACTCAGAAGTTCTGCTGAGAACTATTTGTTCATATTTTTGATCACATATCCATTGTAGAATGACTATTAATCACACACACATGTGTGCACTATACATGTCTATATATTATTTATATGATTTCTTTTTCAGGTGCTTATAGTATAACTTTGACACGAAAACTTATTGCCCATTCTTCTCTTTTTATCCAAGGTGCATTAATTTTACCCGTGCAGAAGCTTTTCAGTTTCATGTTAGGAAAGGATTCTATTTCTTCTTCTTTTTTTTTTTTTGTAATTGCCTCTAGTTTTTCTTTGATTAAGAATTCACCTCTTACACATAGCTCTGACAGGTATTTGATTTGCTTTTCTTTTAAGGCTATTAGCAGTATAATTATTAATACAAACATTTTATCTCCATTTTGACTGTATTGGTTTTCTCAGCAGTACATTCCTAGGTAATTTATATTTCCCAGTTTATCAAGAACTGGTTCCATTCATTCATTCATTCATTCATTCATTCATTCATTTCTTCATTCCTTCAACCATTCATTCATTTATCCATTCATTCATTCATTTATGCATTCATTCATCCATTTATCCATTCATCCATCTAGCCATTCAATCACCCATTTATTCATTTATTTATTCATCTATTCATTTATGTATTCATCCATTTGTGTATTTATTCATTTATGAAATTATGCATTTATGAATTTATTCAATTATGAAGTTATTCATTTTTGCATTTATATATTTATTCATTTATTCATCTATGCATTTATTAATCTAGGTATTTACTCATTTATGCATTTTTCATTTATTCATTTATGAATTTATTGATTTATGTATTTATTCATTCACTCGCCCATTTATTTATTTTTTTTATTTGTGGCTCCAATATCCCGAGTGTTTCTCCGCCTCATGCCTCAGCAGGCAGTTTGCAATACCCCAGCAGAGAGGGTCCCAGCCCTGGTTACCCATCAACCTCCCAAAATAACCGTCAACGCCGCCTCCCAAATTCGGACCTGGCCTTCAACTCGGACCCTGCTGCCACGAGCCTCCCTGTCCGTACTGAATCCGAACTGGTAACCCTAGGAGCGAACTACCTGACCCATCGCCTTAGCCATCTTCATTTCCAGGCTCGTCTGAGGCTGACTGAGTCCTTCCGGACCTTTCTCGACCTCGGGACCCGCCGAAGGACGGTCACACGCTCTTCAACCTCGCTTCCCTCAGCAGGCCGGGGCTGGGGTCGCCAGTGACCCCTCCGGCCATCTGGGCTCCCTTCCCAGTAGTGGCTCGGGTTCCCTCCCCTTGACCCCAAACGAGATCCAAGTCCCGGGAAAAGGGCAGGCCTGCGGAGTGGAGAAAGTGCAGGGAAAGTCCGTAGGACAGGAAGCGGGGTGGACCAAGGAGGGTGGAACTGGGAGGCAAAAAGGGTCATTCCCTTGTCCGGAGACAAGGAGGAGCCAGAACTAGCCTTTCCGACCCTGACGGAGACGGACTTGAGTTCCCGGGACCTTCTCCTGTCCTTAGCGGGTCTGGTGGCCACCTGGTCAGTTGTCCAACTCACTGCACTCTAAAGGAGTTCCCAGAAGTTTGCCTCCTTGGGGCCGGGAGAGCCTGGCAGGGAGACTTGCAGAGGCCAGGAAGGCCAGGCAGAGCATCCAAGCGTGGTGGTAACCATCGTGACTGGGAGGGCGGGTGCAGGACTCGTCATGCTTCCCTTTGTCTGCCCTGAGTCTGGAGCGTTGAATCCACCAATCCCGCCACCTCTGGTGGTAGCTATGGCAACCGAAAGACGCAGGGACGGGGGTGGGGGGGAGAGGAAGGTGGAGGCCAGGTTGGACTGTGAGGGCAGAGTTTCGACTCCAGTTCAGCCCTCTGGAAGGCTGGCTGGCAAGCCGCCTGAACTTGGAGCCCCTGAGTCTGCAGACAGTAGCTCTACAGGAAGGTCCTTATAGCTTGGAGGGTCACCTCCTCAGGGGGCCAGTCGCCTGTACCCAGGCTTGGGGAACTCACCAGTCCAGAGCGAGGGATTCTCAGCCGACTCTTTTGCAGGTTTTCCCTAGGCCGCTCTCTCCCGCTTCAAAGTCAGACCGAGAGACGTACTCAGTTTGGTGATGCCATTCCTGAATGCAAAATCAGTTAGGGAATTCATCCCAGTCGTGCTCTTTGAAACCTTGGGTCTTCCGGCGGTGCTCCCACCACGCACTGGTGCCATTCCACAGGACAGGAACAGAGGGCAGTGTAATTTCTTCAGACATTTGTGTTTGTATATATATATATATATATATATATATATATATATATATATATATATATATATATATATATATATATATATATATATATATATATATATATAATGTGGATGCAGATATTAAGGATCTAATAGATTAGTATAATAAGCAATCTTCACTCGAAACCAAAGCAGTACAACATTTACTCTGCACACAAGGACAATATAAAATGTCATTACACAAATATAGAAAAACAAAGCTTAACAGACTAACGCAAATATTTACACACAGCACCAGACCTGGGCACTTACTTCTGAGTTCTCGATCACAGGAGGGGAGTAAGCGGATGAGGAGTCTTGATACTGGCTACTCAGTGTCCCTAATGGGGTAAAAGAAAAAGATTTCAGGTGAAATACCCTTCCCCTCTGTGAGCCCCTAGGCAAAATCAGTCTTCAAGAATATATACGGTTTTCAAACAAAGGCTTGTCACCTGATGGGCTCAGTGCAGACAGGCTTGAAAGCCTACTTGGCCTAGCACCTCATTGGCTTAATGCCAAAGGTGCCAGTGCTTACCTAACTCAGTGCCTAATTGACTCAAATTGACTCAGCACCTGATGTGTAACAGCTGTAAACTAGACCAGAGTTCAACGGACCAATACTACTCTGATTGATGGGGCAAAATACTTGTGTAACTTTAGACCTGGGAACTCAGAAGGGAAAATGTGTAGTCACACAGGCCATATGTGCATAGGGAAGATCTTGATGTTCCATTATCCTTCACTCAGTCCTGGCCACTGCACAGCCTGCACTGGTAGGTACCCTGGGCATTCCTGCAGGGATCACTTGGTACCAGTGGTTCCCCTCAATGCTCTCCTGTAGCAGCTATAGAATTCAGACTATGAGCAATAATAGGAGGTCCAAAAGGGGAAAAAAAACAAAAACAAAAAAGTCGTCAGGGGGACTGGAAAATAAAGTATTGAATTGCTTCCAAAAACACAGTTAGGTACCACACCTCATGTGTAACTGGCCTGGAGGGCATTAGGTGAGATGACCCAAGTAGTAGGACTTGAGAGGTCTTCGAAAAGTCCTTCCTCTTGGATTTATCTGGCCTGAATTAAGACTGACAAAGAAGGGTTAGCGTGGGAACTTAGTGTAAATGACTGGGCTAACAGGGACACACATTCCTTCCTTTGTTCTAATATCGATCTTCTCCCTTCTCCTCCTAATAATTATGCTTTGTAGGAAGCCATCCGGCACCCGTAGATCAGACAACATGTTCGTAGATATCAACAGCAAGAGCCGTTTTGGTAACTATAGATGGAACTGGATTTTATTTATCCTACACTAACGTCTGAGTACACCTAGTATAGAAGAGAGAAACATTTTGGTTTATCCTTGTATTATTTTTCTCTAAGATATTTCACAATGTCTTCAAATGGATGAATGTCATTTGCATGGCAATAAGTTTTTATTTGCCGTCTATGTTTAAAATTCATACTGATATGGTAGTATTATGCTTGATTTCTTCCATTATGATTTTGGAAAGCGTTATATAAGAAATAGGACTAATTGAAGAGAATGATACCTGGAGTGAAATGCCTTTATTGGAGGTTAGCTACTGTTTGGATCTGAATGCTGAATACACAGTTGTAGTGCAAGGTTGTCCTTAAAGCAGAAAGGGTATGCTTGTGTCTGTATACTTGGGGAGAACAGGTAAATCTTTTATCTAGATAGCCAGGTTCTCTCCTTACCTCCATCACATAGTAACCTCTCCTCCACTGAGATTAATGAAATTTATCTTTACCAGCTAATCAAAATCCTGGTACCTATTTTCTACAGCCCTTCCTCTGGGTCTCACACTCCAACTAGATCACTCCACTTCCTTCCTCAGTTCAGTTCACTATCTGCTTCACAATCTTACCCTCCTCCCCAACTTCTGCCCTCATTCTATGGGACTTCCCTCTGCGTGTGTCTGTCTGTCTGTCTGTCTGTCTGTGTCTATGTGTCTATGGGTATAATTATTATATGGTTTTTTCTCTCAAAAACCCTACTTACACAAAGAGTACACTTTATGGTTGTACCCCACTTCAGCCATACACAAAGATGGGCAAACTCATGATATTGCCATCACCCACAAATGCATGACCTCCGTATTCAAGAATTCTGAAATGGCCTTATCTCTTACCTCTCTCACCACCTCCCTTTACAATACCCTACTCTTGTTCCACATCTTGACCTTTAATTCCTCAGCTATCTCCCAAACCATTTCCCTTGCACTGGCAACTGCCTCTTGACCCCTTGGAAAACCAATTCAACTCTACATTCTTCTTTTCTCTTGTGTCCCTAGACCCAAGCAGCCTCGAAATGCTCCCATCAAACACTGCTTCTGAATGAAGATGGAGAATAGCTAGAAATCATTTTGACTGGGTCTACTACAAATGAGTTACCCAACCTCAACTAACTTAGGTGACCCTTTGACCCCTCCCTTATCAACTCACTCTCCCTGTCTCCATAGTGGCTCTTCCAAAGAATCCCTCCTCAACCCTCCCATGGCTCCCCCTCCTCTACCCTATCAGCTCAGTACCTTCCACCGTATTTTACATAAAAATAGAAGTCTATTCATCTTAGCTTCTTTTTTATTTTATGGTTTGCTTTATCTGGTTCTGAGAGGGAAAGGCTGAGGTCTCCCACAGTATAAATCTGCTGTTTATTTATTCATGTAACTCACTTAACTTTTCTCAGAATTTGGATGCTATACCACTCGGCGCATATATGTTTAGTATTGCTATTACTTCACTGTGTATGGTAACTTTCAGCAAGATGTAGTTTGCTTCCTTATCTCTTCCTTATCTCTTTTACTTCGATCTTACTTTGCTTTTGCTTTGTCTGAAATCAGAATTGCTGTCCCTGCTTTTTTTTTTTACTTCAGCTGAAGCAAAATATATTCTGCTCCAGACTTTTACCTTTCCTCTGTGCTGTGTGTACCTCTTGCTTCAGATATGTTTCGTGCAAACAACATATTGTAGGATTCTGGTTTTTAATCCACTTTGCCATCCACTTCAGTTATATGGAAACTTCATTCCATACACAATCACAGTTATGATTACTACGCATTTCCCTCCATCCTATAAAATGTTTTTTTCTTTCCTCTTTACCTTCTTGTGCTTCTCTTGAGTCTTGTATTTGAAAATCTTGTTAATTTCTGAACATTGATTCTAACCTAATTGGCTCACTTTGTTGACATTACTAAAAAGTATTACTGTTGACACTTACTTTTGACATTATTAAACTTTAAGTAAAGGGTTTCCGAATAGCCTGCAGCTAAAATTGGTATTACTTTTGCTCCCTGATTTCTCACTTGTATGTAAAGGAATTAGTCAGAAACAATTCAGAACGATTAAGGCAGCACAAGTGACCAGGGAGGTGGAAAGAAGAGAATTCAGATCTCTCCACTGCATACGTTTCTGCATTCAGTGTTTTAGCCAATAAGAGTAGGTGAGCATCTGCTATGCCACCACCTCCAGGTCTGTTTACAAATGTGTTATTAAAACAGTTTTGTCATTCACAGTATCTTGCACTCTAGAGAACTGTAAGTTCTGAGGACAAAAATCATTAGAGGGAGTGCCGGTAAGGAAGTGACGAATATCCTACACCTAGTAAAATGTTTAATACGTTAAGTGACCAATGTGTTTTAGATTACAAAGAGTCCCTTTGGGACTCCAAGCATAACTCTCAGATCTGTCATCCTGCTTGTTGTATTGAAATGCAGGGATAGGACACCACCTGGCCTTACTGGACTGGACTGTCTTCATTCACTAGCATATACAGGGATGATGGAAGTATTTGCCTAGTATCTACCCCACTGCCATTATCTTCTTGCCACAAGCCAAAGAAGTTTCTTTCCACATCTCAATCTTTTTATAATGATGGCTCACCTTCTTACTTTACCTTTACTGATAATTTGTCTATATAACTAGCCATAGCCATTAGAAGAGAAGTTGATTGTTGCCTCAATTTGGCAGCTAAATTTTGTGGTAGGGAAAAAAGATTTTAAGTGATCATTTTAAAATAAGATGTTCTTAACTAAAGCTGGAAACAGTGTCACCAGGATGTCAGTGAAATATACCCTATCTTAGCAAGTGCCAATAAGAGCCACGAATTTGGTATTTAAAATTAAAATTTGACCTTGAGGAAATGAACTGTAATACAGTTTGAAACTATATAATACCCTTATAAGGAAGAACTGACAGCTGATAGTCATGTGAGTGGAGTGTATGTTAAGTTTTCACATGTATATATTATGTATCTATCTGAAAAGTTTCTACTGTAGTGATCTGCTTCCTTTGTAATTTATAGTCCCAAATACTTTCCTTAAACTTAAAAAAAATAATTTTGAATAAGCTGAATAATTTAAAATTTATTTGGGAAGAAAATTAAATAATGTTAAATTTAACCATAAAAATGAAAAAATGCCTTTTGACAATTGTAGCTATTATAATTTTAAAACTCTTTGAAATCTTACATGTGTGCCACCATGACTTAGCGCCATTGCTGTAGTTCTTGCAGGGATGTTTTTAATTTCTGAAAGGAATTTCTAAATTAGGAAGATCCTAAAGCACAATTCCATTTCTTATTTTTATAAAACTGTTAAAGGACCAAAGACCTTAAGTAGGACATGTGATGCACTACTAGATGATTAAAGACATTTCCTCCAGGAAATTCTGTTACAGGAAGTGTTGTTCTCCAGTTATAAAACCTAGAAACAAGCATTGGAGTCAAGAAACCACAGTAAGATTTCAGATATGTGTTGCAGGGATCAAACTTCAGGCTAAAGTAGGGGATCTCACTGACAGTGGTGCTGGAGTTAAACTCACTGACCTTTCTACTGATTATCCAACAATTATAAGTGATATGCTTACAGATGAACATTTAGTTTTAAAAGATGAACCACCATGTAAAGATACACAACATGGTGAATCTGTGAGTCAAATTGACTTGCCATTTCATCCTGATGTTGTTCAAGGTAAGACTTCATTTAAATATGCATATGTTGTAAAAAAAAAAAAAAGTTTTGTTATAAAGGTAGATTTTAGGATATCCTTTTCCAAGTAAACATAATTTTCCAACAGAAACTTAATTCAGTGAACATCTGTTGTGTATATATAGTACAAAAAACACTGTTCTTTGTTCAGTTTAGCACCCTGCATATAATTTTTCAGAAAATGAGTTATGTATCTTATTCCAGCCTCAGTGATTTTGTAGGTATCTATTAACTGTAAAAATACTGTAAGAAACCACTTCGTTGAAAACTAATATTATACACAGGGGACCTGGGTGAAGCAGTGGATCGTGTGTTGGATTTGAAGTCAGGAAGACTTGACTTCAGCTCTAGTCTCAGACACTTACTAGCTGTGTGACCTTGGGCACATCGCTTAAACCTTATTTGCCTCAAATTCCTCATTTGTAAAATGAGCTGGAGAAGGACTGGCAAACCACCCCAGTGTCTTTGCCCAAGAAAACCCTAAATAGGCTCACAAAGGGTTGGACCCAACTGAACAACAGCAAGAATATTATGTACATTTCTAATGTGACTTCCCTTACAGGTATGATAATAGATCACATTTATTTATACAGCACTTGAAAATACACACACATAACAACAACAACCCTTTGAAGTAGATAGATTAGGAATAGGGACTGAACTTGAGATTGCATTGTTATAGGGAACTCACTGGTTAGGAAATGTCTTCTATTTATGAAGGTTTGTATCTTGTCTGCAACTTTAGAGTGCTATAGAGCTCAACACAGAGAGCTTAAATGACTTTCCTTTGGTCACATAGTTAGTACATGTGTCGGTATTAGAATCAGAACGACTTCAAGGCTATTGTTGTAGCGCCTCAGTTACAATGCCTTTGAGATGAGAATTCAGATATTATCCTCCCTTTAAGGATAAGGAGATATAGGTTCCAAAAGGCTAAATCATTTGCTTATGGTAAGCATAGCTCAAGCATCACTCAGAATTTTAATACAATTCCTCCTAAAATTTCTCCCACCTCCAGGTCCAGCACTTTACTAAGCCATGCTGTTTCGTGTTTCATGTTATTTTGTGTAGGAGATCTGTTACTGAAAAGTTTGTGTTGATTCAATTTTTAGAAAATCAAATCCTATTTTAAGTATACCAGGGGAGTTTGATATTTACGGAAAGTGTATTCTAATCTATAGACTATTTTGCAAAATACCCAGACAACTTCTGTGAAGTTCTGATTTTTATGGATTCAGTTGGCTGTATTAGGTATACCTGAGTTTTACATTTTCCCAATCTTTTCTCTACTTTGAATTTTAAAGTATGTAATTACTTCCTGTTCTGCCATTTACCTCTGGGTATAATACTGGCTAAAGTTTTGTGCTGTTCTAGATGGTGGCTATTTTCCATTGCATTCATATGTCCTCTGAAGACAAAAATTGTGGTTTCCTTCAAAACTTAGCTCAAAGCCTTTTCTTTTCTTCCTCCCCCTATCACCTTACATATGTTTTGTACATGCTTATGATTGCATGTTGTCTCCTCTGATAGAAGATAAACTTCTTGAGGACAGATCATATCAAGTCAAACATGCAAGCATTTTCTGTACCTACGCTGTGCTGGGTGCTGTGCTAAGTTCTGGGGCTATCAAGAAAGGCAAAATAAAACCAAAATAATCTCTAATATCGAGGAGTCTAATAGAGGAGAAAATAAGCAAACAACATTTAAAAAGAAGATATATACAGAGGATGAACTGGACATAATTCTAGAGGGAAGGCACTCACATGAACGAGTAGTCAGGAAAAGCTTCTTCCAAAAGATGGAAGTGTAACTGAGACTTGAAGGAAGCCAGGAGTTAGACACAAGGAGAGAGAGAGAGTTCCAGGCCTGGGCAACATTGAAAATGTAAAGTTGAGAGGTAAAATGCCTTGGGTGAGGACCATTAAGGAACATTAAGCTAGTATCACTAGATCCCAAAATATATGGCAGGGAGTAAGGTGTAAAAGGTTTGTAAATATAGGAAGGAAGGGGGCGGAGCCAAGATGGTGCAGTAGAAAGACGCACATACGCTACCTCCTAACCCACTGCCGATAAAATATCTGTAAAAAAAGAACCACCAACTAATTCTGGAGCAGCAGAAGCCACAGAAAAATGGAGCGGAGGAGATTTCTGCTCCAGAGAGCCTGAAAACCTCTCGCAAAAGGTCCCTCGCTCCCCGGACCTGGAGCAGAGCCCAACCCTGCCTTGGAGGCGTGGCGCAGAAAGGAGCGGATTTGAGCACGCTTCAGGGACAGAATCTCCAGGGGCCACGTGGGTCCCCCACCCACAGGTGACAAGGGTCGGTGAGAGAGTCTCTTCGGCAGGTCGAGAGGGGTGTGGGGTGACCCCATAACTCAGGCCCCCTTGGGAGGCATCAGCGGAGGCGGGAGCAGACCAGGGCTCCCCAAGCAGGCAAGAACCCAGATCCATTATTGAACGTCTCTGCATAAACCCCTTGAGGGAACTGAGCCCAAGAGGTGGCCCTGCCCTGACTTGAGCACCTGAATTTAATCTCACACTGAATAGCAGCCCTGCCCCCGCCCAAAGCCCTGAGGCTGGGAAGCAGCATTTGAATCTCAGAGCCCAAGTGCTGGCTGGGTGGATCTGGAGGCGAGGTGGGGGTGGAGAGGACACTCAGAAGTCAAGTCACTGGCTGGGAAAATGCCTAGAAAAGGGGAAAAAAAATAAGGCTATAGAATGTTACTTTCTTGGTGAACAGGCATTTCCTTCCTTCGTTCTGATGAGAAATAACAATGGTTACCATTAGTGAAAGACACAGAAGTCAAGGCTTCTATATCCCAGCCCACTCAATGGGCTCAGGCCATGGAAGAGCTCAAAAAGGATTTTGAAAATCAAGTTAGAGAGGTGAAGGAAAAACTGGGAAGAGAAATGAGTGACATGCAGTCAAAGCATGAACAGCAGGTCAGCACCCTGCTAAAGGAGACCCAAAAAAATGCTGAAGAAAATAACACCTTGAAAACTAGCCTAACTCAATTGGCAAAAGAGGTTCAAAAAGCCAATGAGAAGAATGCTTTCAAAAGCAGAATTAGCCAAATGGAAAAGGAGATTCAAAAGCTCACTGAAGAAAATAGTTCTTTCAAAATGAGAATGGAACAGATGGAGGCTAATGACTTTATGAGAAACCAAGAAATCACAAAACAAAACCAAAAGAATGAATAAATGGAAGATAATGTGAAATATCTCATTGGAAAAACAACTGACCTGGAGAATAGATCCAGGAGAGACAATTTAAAAATTATGGGACTACCTGAAAGCCATGATCAAAAGAAGAGCCTAGACATCATCTTTCATGAAATTATCAAGGAAAACTGCCCTGAGATTCTAGAACGAGAGGGCAGAATAAATATTCAAGGAATCCACAGATCACCTTCTGAAAGAGATCCAAAAAGAGAAACTCCTAGGAACATTGTGGCTAAATTCCAGAGTTCCCTGGTCAAGGAGAAAATATTGCAAGCAGTTAGAAAGAAACAATTCAAGTATTGTGGAAATACAATCAGGATAACACAAGATCTAGCAGCTCCTACATTAAGGGATCGAAGGGCGTGGAATAGGATATTCCAGAAGACAAAGGAACTAGGACTAAAACCAAGAATCACCTACCCAGCAAAACTGAGTATAATACTTCAGGGGAAAAATTGGTCTTTCAATGAAATAGAGGACTTTCAAGCATCCTTGATGAAAAGACCAGGGCTGAAAAGAAAATTTGACTTTCAAACACAAGAATGAAGAGAAGCATGAAAAAGTAAATAGCAAAGAGAAGTCATAAGGGACTTATAAAAGTTGAACTGTTTACATTCCTACATGGAAAGACAACATTAGTAACTCTTGAAACTATTCAGTATCTGGGTACTGGGTGGGATTACACACACACACATGCACACGCACACACACACATACACACACACATAGAGACAGAATGCACAGTGAATTGAAGAGGATGGGATCATATCTTCAAAAAATGAAATCAAGCAGTGAGAGAGAAATATATTAGGAGGAGAAAGGGAGAAATGGAATGGGGCAAATTATCTCTCATAAAAGAGGCAAGCAAAAGACTTATTAGTGGAGGGATAAAGAGGGGAGGTGAGAGAAAAACATGAAGTTTACTCTCTCACATTCCACTAAAGGAAGGAATAAAATGCACACTCATTTTGGTATGAAAGCCTATCTTACAGTACAGGAAAGTGGGGGATAAGGGGATAAGCAGGGTGGGGGGTATGATGGAAGGGAGGGCATGGGCAGGAGGGAGCAATTTGAGGTCAACGCTCATGGGGAGGGACAGGATCAAAAGAGAGAACAGAAGGAACGGGGGACAGGATAGGATGGAGGGAAATATAATTATTTCTTACACAACACTACTATTATGGAAGTCATTTGCAAAACTACACAGATTTGGCCTATATTGAATTGCTTGCCTTCCAAAGTGAAGAGGTGGGGAGGGAGGGAGGAAGAGAAGTTGGAACTCAACGTTTTAGGAACCACTGTCGAGTACTGTTCTTGCCACTAGGAAATAAGAAATACAGGTAAAGGTGTATAGGATGGAGACAAGGGAAGAGAGGGATGATAGAAGAGAGGGCAGATTGGCAGAGAGGGGCAATTAGAATGCTCGGTGTTTTGGGGCGGGGGAGGGGACAAAAGGGGAGAAAATCTGGAACACAAAATTTTGTGAAAATGAATGTTAAAAGGTAAATAAATAAAGAAGGAAAAAAAAGAAAAAAAAGATATTCCTCTCTCGTAACATGTTAACACATATGGAGACTATAATTTAGCTTGACACAGACATCCTGAGTTGAGATCAGTCTTAGCGTATAAAGCATCTCCTTTGGCTTGTTTACCTCTTGAGTTCAAAATTATTTTTTGACTCCATCATGCATGATATTCTGGCTGAATGAAAATAAATAAGCACGTTATAACACAAAAAAAATGTAGGAAGGAGCCAAATTTTGGAGGACTTTAAAAGGAGAAGATTTTATATTTGATTTTGGAAAGCATAATAGAGAGCCAGGAGTTTATTCAATAGACGGATGACATGGATGTTATCTCAGTATTTAAGATTTCTCCAGTTGTAGGCCATAGGAATACAAAGAAACACATTTTGGAAAACAACTTGAAGAGAAAACTCTCAAGTAATACATGCAAAGGATAAACTCCAGATATCTTATCTGCACCAATGACTTCAATACAAGATTTGCAGGTACCTGGGAAATATTTGTAAATATCACATTCTCAGTTGCTCCTTTGGCCAATAAGGTAGACACATTTTCAGGTATCTCCACACATACATTGAATGCAAGGAAGATATTACATTAACAACCTTGGTTCCCTTACACACTTCATGGATAATATGAACTTCAATCTCCTACAGATTTCCTGGAGGTTATCTCAGTATTTAGGGTTTCTCCAATTGTAGGCCATAAGAATATAAATAAATACATTTTGGCAAATAATTAAAAAACAATACTTTGAAGTATTATATGCAAAGGGGAAACCTCCAGATATCTTGTCTGCAGCAATGACTTCAACACAAAGTTTGCAGGTACCTGGGAAATATTTGGAAATATCATATTCTCTATTGCTCCATTGGCCAATATGTTAGATACACTATAAGGTATCTCAACGCATACAGTGAAGAGAAGGAAGATATTACATTAACATTCTTCGTTGCCTGTACACTCTTCACGGACAATATTAACTTTAATCTTGTACAAATTTCCTGGACCTTATCTCAGTATTTAATATTTCTCTAATTGTAGGCCATAGGAATAAAAGTAAACACATTTTGGAAAATAATTTAAAAACAATACTTTGAAGTATTATATGCAAAGGGGAAACCTCCAGATATCTTATCTGCAGGAATGACTTCAATACAAGATTTGCAGTTACCTGAGAAATATTTGTTAATATCACATTCTCAGTTGCTCCTTTGGCCAATAATGTAGATACATATTCATGTATCTCAACACATACATTGAATGCAAGGAAGATATTACATTAACATCCTTGGTTGCCTGTACTTTCTTTATGGACAATATGAACTTCAGCCTTGTACAAATTCCCTGCAGCTTATCTCAGGATTTAAGATTTCTTCAATTGTATGCCATAGGAATCCAAATATACACATTTTGGGAAATAACTTAAAGAAAAATCTCTGAAGTAATATCTGGAAAAAGTAAACCTCCAGATAGCTTATCTGCAGCAATGACCTCAACAAAGGTTTGGAGTTACCTGGGAGATATTTGCAAATATCACATTCTCAATTGCTCCTTTAGCCAATATGGTAGGTACACTTTAAGGTATCTCAACACATGCATTGAAAAGAAGGAAGATATTACATTAGCAACCTTAGTTCCCTTTACACACTTCATGGACAATATGAGCTTCAATCTTCTTGAAATGTCCTGGAGGTTATCTCAGTATTTAAGATTTATCCAAATGCGGGCAAAAGGAATCCAAATAAACACATTTTGGCAAATAACCTAAAGAGAAAACTCTGAAGAAATATGTGTAAATGGTAAACCTCGAGATATCTTATCTGCAGCAATGACTTCAATAGAAGCTTTGCAGGTACCTGGGAAATATTTGTAAATATTGCATTCTCAATTTCTTTCTTGGCCAATATGGTAGACACATTATAAGGTATCTCAACAAATACATTGAACACCAGGAAGATATCACATTAACATCCTTGGTTGCCTGTACTCACTTCATAGAGAATATGAACTTCAGTCTTGTACAAAATCCCTGGATCTCATCTCAGTATTTAAGATTTTCCAATTGAATGCCATAGGAATGCTAATAAACACATTTTGGCAAATAACCTAAAGAGAAAACTCTGAAGTACTATATGTAAAGGGTAAACCTCCAGATATCTTATCTGCAGCAAAGACTTCAATACAAGGTTTGCAGGTACGTGGGAAATATTTGTAAATATCATATTCTCAATTGTTCCTTTGGCCAGTATGGTAGATTCACTTTAAGGTATCTCAGCACATACGTTGAACACAAGGAAAATATTACGCTAACAACCTTGGTTCCCTTTACAAACTTCATGGACAATGTGAGCTTCAATCTTCTACAAATTTCCTGAAGGTTATCTCAGTATTTAAGATTTGTCCATTTGTAGGCCAGAGGAGTCCAAATACACACATTTTGGTAAATGACCTAAAGAGAAAACTCTGAAATAATATATGTAAAGAGTAAACATCCAGATATCTTATCTGCAGCAATTATAACAATACAACGTTTGTAGGTACCTGGGAAATATTTGTAAATATCACATTCTCAATTGCTCCATTAGCCAATATGGAACATTCACTATAAGGTATCTCAACACATACATTGAACACCAGGAAGATATTACATTAACAAGCTTGCTTGGTTGCCTTTACTCTGTTCATGGACAATATCAGCTACAATCTTCTAAAGATTTCCTGGAGGTTATCCCAGTATATAATATTTCTTCAACTGTAGGACATAGGAATTCAAATAAACACAATTTGGCAAATAACTTAAAGATAAAGGTCTGAAGTAATAAACGCAAAGGGTAAATCTTCAGATATCTTCTCTGTAGCAATGACTTCAGTGAAAGATTTGCAGTTATCTGTCAAATATATGTAAGTATCTCATTCTCAATTGCTCCTTTGGCCAATGTGGTAGATTCATTTTCAGGTATCTCAAAACATACACGGAATACTAGGAAGATATAACATTAACATCCGTGGTTGCCTGTACTCTCTTCATGGACAATTTGAACTTCAATCTTGTACATATTTCCTGGAGCTCGTCTCAGTATTAAAGGTTGCTCCAATTGTAGGCCATAGGAATCCAAATAAACACATTTTGGGAAATAACTTAAACAGAAAACTCTGAAGTAATATATGTAAAAGGTAAACCTCCAGATATCTTATTTGCAGCAATGACTTCAATGCAGGTTTTGCGGTTACCTGGGAAATATTTGTAAATATCACATTCTCAATTGCTCCTTTGGCCAATATGGTAGGTATATTTGAAGATATCTCAACACATATATTGAAAACAAGGGAGATATTACATTAACAGAATTGGTTCCCTTTACTCTCTTCATGGCTAATATGAGCTTCAATCTTCTACAAACTTCCTGGATGTTATCTCAGTATTTAAGATTTCTTCAACTGTAGGAATGTAAATAAAGACATTTTGGCAAATAACCTAAAGAGAAAACTCTGAAGTAATATATGGAAAGGGTCAAGCTCCAGATATCTTATATACAGCAATGACCTCAACACAAGGTTTGCAGTTACCTGGGTCATATTTGCAAATATCACATTCTCAGTTGCTCCTTTGGCCAATATGGTAGATATATTTGAAGGTATCTCAACACGTACATTGAACACAAGGAAGACATTACATTAACAGCACTCTCTTCATTGGCAATATGATCTTCAATCTTCAACAAATTTCTTAGAGGTTTTCTCAGTATTTAAGATTTATTCCATTTTAGGCCATCTGAATGCAAATAATGACATTTTGGCAAATACACCAAAGAGAAAACTCTGAAGTAATATATGCAAAAGGTAATCCTCCAGATATCTTACCTGAAGCAATGACCTCAATAAAAGTGTTGCAGTCACTTGGGACATATTTGCAAATATCACATTCTCATTTTTTCCTTTGGCCAATATGGAAGATATATTTGAAGGTATCTCAACACATACGTTGAGCCCAAGGAAGGTATTACATTAAGAGCATTGGTTCACTTTACTCTCTTCATGGCCAATATGAGCATCAATATTCTACAGATTTCCTGGATGTTACCTCAGTATTGAAATTTCATAAAATGTAGGCAATGGAAATCCATATAACCACATTTTGGCAAAAAACCTAAAGACAGAACTCTGAAGTAGTACATGGAAAAGGTAAAGGTTGAGGTATCTTACCTTCACTAATGACATCAATACAAGGTTTGCAGTTACCTGGGAGGTATTTGCAAATATCACATTTTCAATTGCTCCTTTGGCCAATATGGTAGAAATATTTGAAGGTATCTCAACACATACATTAACACAAGGTAGACATTACATTAACAGCATTTGTTCCCTATACTCTCTTCATGGACAATATGATCATCAATCTTCAACAGATTTCTTGGAGGTTTACTCAGTATTTCAGATTTCTTCAATTTTAGACGATAGGAAAGCAAATAAAGACACTTTGGCAAATACACCAAAGAGAAAACTCTAAAGTAGTATATGTAAAAGGTAAACCTCCAGATATCTTACCTGCAGCAATGACATCAATACAAGGTTTGTAGTTCCCTTGGAGGTACTTGCAAATATCACATTCTCAATTACTCCTTTGGCCAATGAGGCAGATAGATTTGAAGATATCTCAACAAATACTTTGAACACAAGGAAGATATTACATTAACAATCTTGGTTCCCTTTATTCTCTTCATGGACAATATGAGCTTCAGTCTTCCAGAATTTCCTGGACGTTATTTCAGTATATAAGATTTCTTCAACTGTAGTTCATAGGAATCCAAGTATACACATTTTTGGAAATAACCTAAAGAAAAACCTCTGAAGTAATATATGGAAACGGTAAACCTCAAGATATCTTATCTGCAGCAATGACCTCAGCAAAGGTTTGCAGTTACCTGGGAGATATTTGCAAATATCACATTCTCAATTGCTCCTTTGTCTAATTTGGTAGATATATTTGAAAGTATCTCTACACATACATTGAAGACAGGGAATATATCAGATTAACAGCTTTGATTCCTTTTACTCTGTTCATGGACACCTTGAGCTTCAATCTTCTACAAAGTTCCTGGAGGTTATCTCAGTATTTAATATTTCATAAAATGTAGGCCAAAGGAATCCATATAAACAATTTTGACAAAAAAAACTAAAGAGAGAACTCTGAAGTAAAATATGTAAATGGGAAACCTCAAGGTATCTTAACTGCAGCAATGACATAAATACAAATTTTGCAGTTCCCTGCGAGGTATTTGCAAATATCTCATTGTCAATTGCTCCTTTGGCCAACATGCTAGATATATATATGAAGGAATCTCAACACATACATTGAACACAAGGAAGATATCACATTAAAAACTTTGGTCCTCTTTATGTACTTCATGGACAATATGACCTTCAATCTTCAACAAATTTCCTGGAGATTATCTCAGTATTTATGATTTCTTCAATTGTAGGCCTTAGGAATTCAAATAAACACATTTTGGGAAATAACCTAAAGTAAACACTCTGAAGTAGTATATACTAATTTTAAACCTCCAGTTATCTTCTCTGCAGCAAAGTCCTCAATAGAACTTTGCATTTACTTGGGAGATATTTGGAAATATCACATTCTCAATTGCTTCTTTGGCCAACATGGTAGATATATTTAAAGGTATCTCAACACATACGTTGAACCCAAAGAAAATATTACATTAAAAGCATTGCTTCCCTTAATTCTCTTCATAGACGATATGAGCTTCAATATTTTACAAATTTCCTGGAAGTTATCGAAGAATATAAGATTTCTTCAATTGTAGGCCATAGGAATCCAAATATACACATTTTGGGAAATAACCTAAAGAAAAACTTCTGAAGTAATATATGGAAAAGATAATCCTCCAGATATCTCATCTGCAGCAAAGACCTCAACACAATTTTATCAGTTACCTGGGAGATATTTGCAAATATCACATTCTCTATTGCTCCTTTGACCAACATGGTAGATATATTTGATAGTATCTCAACACAAACAATGAATACAAGGAAGATATTATATTGAAAACATTTGTTCTCTCTTTTCTCTTCCTGGACAATATGAGCTTCAATCTTCTACAGATTTCCTGGGGGTTATCTCAGTATTTAAGATTTCTTCCATTGTAGGCCATACGGAACCATATAAGCACATTTTTTCAAATAACCTAAAGAGAAAACACTGAAGTAATATATGTAAATGGAAAACTTTGAGATATCTTATCTGCAGCAATGACCTCAATACAAGATTTGCAGTTCCTTGGGAAATACTTGTAAATATCACATTCTCAATTGCTCCTTTGGCCAGTATGGTAGATACATTTTGAGGTATCTCAACACATACTTTGAACAAAGGGAATGTATTGCATTAACAACCTTGATTCCCTTTACTCTCTTCATGGACCATATGACCTTCAGTTTTCTACAAATTTCCTGGATGTTATCTCAGTATTTTAAAATTTCTTCATTTGTAGGCCATAGGAATCCAAATAAACACATTCTTGCAAGTAACCTAAAGAGAAAACTCGGAAGTAATATATGTAAAGGGTATACTTCCACATATCTTATAAGCAGAAATGACTTCAATACAAGCTTTGCAGTTCCCTGGGAGATATTTTTAAATGTCACATTCTCAATTGCTCCATTGGCCAACATGGAAGTTTTATTGGAGGCTGTCTCCACACATACAACGAACACAAGGATGGTATTACATTAACAGCACTGGTTTCTTTCACTGTCTTCTTGGACAACATGAGATTCAATCTTCTACAAATATCCAGGAGGTTATCTAAATATATAAGATTTCTGCAATTGTAGGCCGGAGGAATACAAACAAACATAGTTTGGCAAATAACTGAAAGAGAAAACTCTGAAGTAATGTATGTAAATGTAATCATCCACATATATTATATGCAGAAATGAACTCAATACAAGGTTTGCAGTTACCTGGGAGATATTTTTAAATGTCACATACTCAATTGCTCCGTTGGCCAATATAAAAGATTTATTGGAAGTTGTCTCCACACATACATTGAAAACAAGGAATGTATTGCATTAACAACCTTGGTTTCCTTTATTCTCTTCATGGAAAATGTGAGCTTCAATCTACATCAAATTTCCTGGAGGTTATCTCAGTATATATGATTTCTCCAATCATAGGCCATAGGAATCCAAACAAACACATTTTGGCAAATGACTTAAAGAAAAAACTCTGAAGTAATACATGTAAAGCGCAAACCTCCATTTATCTTATCCACAGCAATGACTGCAATACAAGATTTGTAGTTACATTGGAAATATTTGTAAATATCACATTCTCAGTTGCTCCATTGGCCATATGGTCGATACATTTAAGGTGTCTAAACACATACATTGAACACAAGGAATATATTACCTAAACAACCTTGGTTTCCTTTACTCTCTTCAAGGACAATGTGAGCTTCAATCTTATAAAAATTTCCTGGGAGTTATCTCAGTATTTAATGTTTCTGCAATTGTGGGCCATAGGAATCCAAATAAACACATTTTTCCAAATAACCTGAAGAGAAAATTCTGAAGTAATATATACAAAGGATAAATCTCAAGGTATCTTATATGCAGCAATGACTTCAACAAAAAATTTGCAGTTACCTGGGAAATATTTGCAAATATCACATTCTGAACTGCTCCATTCGCAAATGTGGTAGATATATTTGAAGGTATCTCAACACATACACTGAACACAAGGAAGATAGTTCTTTAACAGCACCAGTTCCCTTTCCGTTCTTCATGGATAATATGAGCTTCAATCTTCTACAAATTTCATGGAGGTTATCTCAATATATATGATTTCTCCAATCGTAGGCCATTGGAATCCAAACAAACACATTTTGGCAAGTAAGTTAAAGACAAAACTCTGAAGTAATACATGTAAAGGGTAAACCTCCACATATCTTATCCACAGCAATGACTTCAATGCAATATTTGTAGTTACATTGGAAATATTTGTAAATATCACATTCTTAATTGCTCCATTGGCCAGTATGGTCGATACATTTTAAGGTGTCTAAACACATGCATTGAACACAAGGAATATATTACCTAAACAACCTTGGCTCCCTTTACTCTCTTCATGGAAAATGTGAGCTTCAATCTTCTACAGATTTCCTGGAAGTTATCTCGGTATTTAAGGTTTCAGCAATTGTAGGCCATAGGAATCTAAATAAACACATTTTTGCAAATAACCTAAAGAGAAAATTCTGAAGTAATACATGTAATGGCTAAACCTCCAGATATCTTATATGCAGCAATGACTTCAATACAATATTTCCAGTTACCTGGGAAATATTTGTAAATATCACCTTCTCAAATGCTTCATTGGCCAATAGTGTAGATACATTTTGAGGTATCGCAACACATACATTGAATACAAGGAAGATATTACATTAATAACCTTGGTTCCCTTTTCTCACTTCATGGAAAATGTGAGCTTCGATCTTCTATGAATTTCCTGGAAGTTTTCTGAGTATTTAAGGTTTCTGCAATTGTAGACCATAGGAATCCAAATAAACACATTTTTCCAAATAACAGAAAGAGAAAATTGTGAAGCAATATATGCATAGGGTAAACCTACAGATATCTTAACTGCAGCAATAAGCTCCATACAAGGTCTGCCAGTTACCTGAGAGATTTTTATAAATATCACATTCTCAATTGCTTCACTGTCCAACATGGAATATTTATAGGAAGTTATATCAACACATACACTGAACACAAGGAAGATATTACGTTTACAGCATCGGTTCCTTTTACTATATTTTTTTATTTCTTTTTTTTAAAATTTATTTATTTATTTCACTTTTAACATTCAATTTCACAGAATTTTTCGGCTCCAAATTTTCTCCCCCCTTGTCCCTTCCCCCTACCCCAAAACATCGAGCATTCCAATTGCCCCCATCACCACTCCACTCTCTCCTCCATCATTCCTCTCTGCCCTTGTCTCCATCCTGTCCTCTGTCCTGTCGGGCCACATAACTTTCTATACCCCTTTACCTGTATTTCTTATTTCCTAGTGGCAAGAACAGTACTTGACAGTTATTTCTAAAACATTGAGTTCCAACTTCTTTTCCTCCCTCCCTCCCCATCCCCTCCCTTTGGAAGGCAAGCAATTCAATATAGGCCAAATCTGTGTAGTTTTGCAAATGACTTCCATAATAGTCGTATTGTATAAGACTAACTATATTTCCCTCCATCTTATCCTGCCTCCAATTACTTCTATTCTCTCTTTTGATCCTGTCCCTCCCCATGACTATCGACCTCAAATTGTACCCTCCTCCCCATTCCCTCCCTTCTATCATCCCCCCCACCCTGTTTATCCCCTTGTCCCCCACCTTCCTGTATTGTAAGATAGGTTTTCATACCAAAATGAGTGTGCATTTTATTCCTTCCTTTAGTGGAATGTGATGAGAGTAGACTTCATGTTTTTCTCTCACCTCCCCTCTTTTTCCCCAAACTAAAAAAATCTTTTGCTTGCATCTTTTATGAGAGATAATTTGCCCCATTCCATTTCTCCCTTTCTCCTCCCATATATTTCTATCTCACTGCTTCATTTCATTTTTTTTAAAGATATGATCCCATCCTCTTCAATTCACTCTGTGCACTCTGTCTCTATGTGTGTGCGTGTGTGCATGTGTGTGTGTGTAATCCCACCAAGTAGCTAGATACTGAATAGTTTCAAGAGTTACTAATCTTGTCTTTCCATGTAGGAATGTAAACAGTTCAACTTTAGTAAGTCCCTTATGACTTCTCTTTGCTGTTTACCTTTTCATGCTTCTCTCCATTCTTGTGTTTGAAAGTCAAATTTTCTTTTTAGCTCTGGTCTTTTCATCAAGAATGCTTGAAAGTCATCTATTTCATTGAAAGACCAAATTTTCCCCTGAAGTATTATACTCAGTTTTGCTGGGTAGGTGATTCTTGGTTTTAGTCCTAGTTCCTTTGACTTCTGGAATATCCTATTCCCCTCCCTTTGATCCCTTGATGTAGAAGCTGCTAAATCTTGTGTTATCCTGATTGTATTTCCACAATACTTGAATTGTTTATTTCTAGCTGCTTGCAATACTTTCTCCTTGACCTGGGAATTCTGGAATTTGGCCACAATATTCCTAGGAGTTTCTCTTTTTGGATCTTTTTCAGGTGGTAATCCGTGGATTCTTTCAATATATATTTTGCCTTCTTGTTCTAGAATCTCAGGGCAGTTTTCCTTGATAATTTCATGAAAGATGATGTCTAGGCTCTTTTTTTGATCATGGCTTTCAGGTAGGCCCATAATTTTTAAATTGTCTCTCCTGGACCTATTCTCCAGGTCAGTTGTTTTTCCAATGAGATATTTCACATTATCTTCCATTTTTTTCCTTCTTTTGGTTTTGTTTTGTGATTTCTTGGTTTCTCATAAAGTCATTAGCCTCCATCTGTTCCATTCTAATTTTGAAAGAGCTATTTTCTTCAGTGAGCTTTTGAATCTCCTTTTCCATTTGGCTAATTCTGCTTTTGAAAGCATTCTTCTCTTCACTGGCTTCTTGAAGCGCCTTTACCAATTGAGTTAGCCTATTTTTTAGGGTGTTATTTTCTTCAGCATTTTTTTGGGTCTCCTTTAGCAGGGTGCTGATCTGTTGTTCATACTTTGCTTGCAAGTCTTTGATTGCTCTTCTCAGTTTTTCCTCCACCTCTCTAACATAATTTTGAAAATTTTCTGAGTTCTTTATGAGCTTTTCCCAGGTCTGATCCCATTGAGCGGGCTGGGATATAGAAGCACTGACTTCCGTGTCTTTCCCTGATGGTGAGCACTGCTCTTCCTCATCAGAAAGGAGGGGAGGAGAAACCTGCTCACCAAGAAAATAACTCTCTGTAGTCTTGGTTTTTTTCCCTTTTCTGGGCATTTTCCCAGGCAGTGACTTTACCTCTGAATATTCTCCTCACAGCCACCTCACCTCCAGATTCTCCTAGCCAGCACTTGGGGTATGAGACTCAAATGCTGCTTCCCAGCCTCAGGGCTTTGGGCGAGGGCAGGGCTGCTATTCAGTGTGAGATCAAGTTCAGGTGTTCAGGTGGGGGCAGGGACACCTCACGGGCTCAGTTCCCTCAGGGGATTTATACAGATACCTTCACCAATGGATCCGGGCTCCTGCCTGCTTGGGGAGCCCCTGTCTTCTCCCACCTCCACTGGTGCCTTCCAAGGGGGCCTGAGTCATGGGGGCTCCCCACTCCCCTCTCGACCTGCTGAAGAGACCCTCTCACTGACCCTTGTCACCTGTGGGTGGAGGGACCCGCGCGGTTGCTGGACATTCTGTCCCTGAAGCCTGCTCGGATCTGCTCCTCTCAGCCCTGGGCAGCCGTGGCAGGGCTGTGCTCAGCTCCCAGTCAGCTGTGCGAAGAACCTTTTGCAAGAGGTTTTCAGGCTCTCTGGAACAGAAATCTTATCCGCTCTGCTGTTATGTGGCTTCTCCTGCTCCCGAATTTATTGGCAGCTCTTTACTACAGATATTTCATGGGCTGTGGGTTTGGAGCTAGCGTGTTTGTGTGTTTCTACTCCGCCATCTTGGCTCCGCCCCCCTCCTTTACTATCTTCATGGACAATATGAGCTTCAATATTCTACAAATTTCCTGGAGGTTATTACAGTATTAAAATTTCTTCATTTGTAGCCCATAGGAATCCAAATCAACACATGGTGGCAAATAACCTAAAGAGAAAACTCTGAAGTAATATATGTAAAGGGTAAACCTCCACATATTTTAGCTGCAGAAATGACCTCAGTACAAGGTTTGCCAGTTACCTGGGAGATTTTTGCAAATGTCACATTCTCAATTGCTCCATTGTACAATATGGAATATTTATTGGAAAGTATATCAAAACATATATTGAATACAAGGAAGATATTGCATTAATAGCATTGGTTCCCTTTACTCTCTTCATGGACAACATTAGCTTGAATCTTCTACAAATTTCCTGAAGGTTATTTCAGTTTTTAAAATTTCTTCAATTAAAGGCCATAGGAATCCAAAGAACCACATTTTGGCCAATAACCTAAAGAGAAAACTCTGAAGTAATATATGTAAAGGGTCAGCCTCCAGATACCTTTCTGCAGCAATGGCCTCAGTACTGGGTTTGCCACTTACCTGGGAGGTATTTGCAAATATCACATTCTGAACTGATCTATTGGTCAATATGTGAGATATATTGGAATATGATTCAACAAATACGTTGAATGGAAAGAAGATGCTACTTATATAGCGTTGAATCATGGTAATAAATTCAACAATCTCAAGAATTTCACTCTCCTACCCATTTCCTGAAGTTTTCTCAATATTTAAGGTTTCTCCCATTGAAGTCAAGGGGACAAGAAATAAACAGTTTTTGGCAAGAGACCAGAAGATTGAAAACTCTGTAGTGTGACATGTATAGGGCAAACTTCAGGTCACCCGATGTACCACAATCAATACAATTCAAATACACCTGTTCACTTGGCAAATAAATGGAATCTTCACATTCTCAGTTGCTCCATTAGCCAAACTGAAAGATTTATTTTAAGGTATCTCAACACATTCATTGAATACAAAAAGGATATTATATTGAGACCATTGATTCCCTTTACTCTCTTCATGGACAATATGAGCTTCAGTCTTCTACATACTTCCTGGAGGTTATGTCAGTACTTAAGATTTTTCGGTTGGAGACCATATGAATCCAAGTATACACATTTTGGCAAATAAATGAAAGAAAAAACTCTGATGTATTATATGTAAAGGGTAAGGTTCCAGATATCTAATCTGCAGCAATGAACTCAATACAAGGTTTGCCAGTTACCTGGGAGATATTTGCAAATAGCACATTGTCAATTGATCTATTTGTCAGTTTGGCAGATTTATTGGAATATGATTCAACAAATACATTGAACAGAAAGCAGGTGCTACTTGTGTAGTGTTGGATCAGAGCACTATACTCAACGATCTCAAGAGTTTCACTCTACTACCCATTTCCTGGAAGTTTCTCAATATTTAAGGTTTCTCCCTTTAAAGTGAATGGGAAACAAAATAAACAATTTTGGGCAATAAACCAGAAGACTGAAAACTCTGTTGTGTTACATGTATAAGGTAAGTTTCCAGTCACCTGATCCACCGCAATGAATACAATACAAATACACCCTTTCACTTGGCAAATATATGGAAACTTCACATTCTCAATTGCTCCATTGGCCAATATGGAGGATTTATTTAAAGTTATCTCAACACATACACTGAATAAAAGAAGACATTATTTTAGATATTATATTAACAGCATTGATTCACTTTATTTATTATAATGTGATTCAACAAATACATTGAATAGAAAGAAGCAGCTACTTACATAGCTTTGGATCCCATCACTGTATTCAATGTTCTCAAGAGTTTCACTCTATTACTCATTTCCTGAAAGTTTTCCAAACATTTAAGCTTTCTCCCATTGCAGTCAAAGGGATGTGAAATAAGCGCAATAAACCAGAAGATTGAAAACTTTGTAGTATTACATGTATAGGGTAAATTTCAGTCACCTGATCTACCACAATGAATAAAATACAAACATTCCCTTTCATTGACAAATATATGAAAACTTCACATTCTCAATTGCTCCATTGGCCAATATGGAAGATTTATTTTGTGGTATCTCAGCATATACATTGAATACAAAGAAGATATTACATTGAGACCATTGATTCCCTTTACTCTTTTCATGGACAATATAAGCTTGAATCTTCTACATAATTCCTGTAGGTTATCTTAGTACTTAAGATTGAAGTCCTATGGACTTCAAGCGAAAAAATCTTAAGTACTAAGATAACCTATAGCACTTAAGATTTTTTCGCTTGAAGCCCGAAGGAATCAAAAGAAACACATTTTGGCAAATAACCTAAAGAGAAAACTGAACTAATATATGTTAAGTGTAAACCTCCAGATATCGTTTCTGCAGCACGGACCACAATACAAGGTTTGCCAGTTACCTGGGAGATATTTGCAAATATCACATTCTCAACTGGTCTATTGGTCAATATGAGACATTAATTTGAATATGATTCAACAAATACGTTGAATGGAAAGAAGCTAGTACTTATGTAGCATTGGATGATGGCACCGTATTCAACAACCTCAAGAGAATCACTCTACCACCCATTTCCTGGAAAATTTCTCAATATTTACGGTTTCTCCCTTTGATGACAGTGGGACACAAAATAAACAATTTTGGGCAATAAACCAGAACATTAAAAACGCTGCAGTGTTACATGTCTAAGTTAAGTTTCCAGTCACCTGATTTACCACAATGAATACGCTAAAAATATACCTTTTCGAGGGTGGAGCCAAGATGGCAGAGTAGAAAGACACACATACACATAGCTCCGAACCCACAACCCATAGAACAACTACAAAGAAGCAACTCACGGCGAATTCTGCACCCAGAGGCCACAGAACATTGGAGGGAAGGAGATTTCTGTTCCGGAGAGATCTCCAAACCTCTCACAAAAGGTCCTTCCCGCTGCAGATGCGGAGCCCAGCCCAGACTTGCCGTGGCCGCGGTACCAAGAAAAGCAGATACAAGCAGGCTTCAGGGACGGGATCTCCAGCAGCCGCACAAGACCCTCCACCCACAGGCGACGGGGGTCGGTGAGAGAGTCTCTTTGGCGGGTTGAGAGGGGAGTGGAGTGCCCCCATAACTCAGGCCCCCCCCAGGAGGTAGAAGCTGAGGGGAGGCGACAGACTGGGGCTCCCCAAGCAGGCAGGAGCCTGGATCCATTGTTGAAGGTCTGTGCATAAACTCCCTGAGGGAACTGAGCCTGAAAGGCAGCCCTGCCCAGACCTGAGCATCTGAACTTAATCTCACACTGAATAGCAGCCCTGCCCCCGCCCAAAGCCCTGAGGCTGGAAGCAGCATTTAAATCTCAGACCCCAAACACTGGCTGGGAGGATCAGGAGGCGAGGTGGGTGTGAGGAAAATATTCAGAGGTCAAGTCACTGGCTGGGAAAATGCCCAGAAAAGGGAAAAGAAATAAGACTATAGAAGGTTACTTTCTTGGTGAACAGGCATTTCCTCCCTTCCTTTCTGATGAGGAAGAACAATGCTTACCATCAGGCAAAGACACAGAAATCAAGGCTTCTGTGTCCCAGCCCACCCAATGGGCTCAGGCCATGGAAGAGCTCAAAAAGGATTTTGAAAATCAAGTTAGAGAGGTGGAGGAAAAGCTGCGAAGAGAAATGAGAGACATGCAGTCCAAGCATGAACAGCAAATCAGCTCCCTGCTAAAGGAGACCCAAAAAAATGTTGAAGAAAATAACACCTTGAAAACTAGCCTAACTCAATTGGCAAAAGAAGTTCAAAAAGCCAATGAGGAGAAGAATGCTTTAAAAAGCAGAATTAGCCAAATGGAAAAGGAGATTCAAAAGCTCACTGAAGAAAATAGTTCTTTCAAAATTAGAATGGCACGGATGGAGGCTAAGGACTTTATGAGAAAGCCAGAAATCACAGAACAAAGCCAGAAGAATGGAAAAATGGAAGATAATGTGAAATATCTCATTGGAAAAGCAACTGACCTGGAAAATAGATCCAGGAGAGACAATTTAAAAATTATGGAACTACCTGAAAACCATGATCAAAAGAAGAGCCTAGACATCATCTTTCATGAAATTATCAAGGAAAACTGCCCTGAGATTCTAGAACCAGAGGGCAAAATAAATATTCAAGGAATCCACGGAACACCTCCTGAAAGAGATCCAAAAAGAGAAACTCCTAGGAACATTGTGGCCAAATTCCAGAGTTCCCAGGTCAAGGAGAAAATATTGCAAGCAGCTAGAAAGAAACAATTCAAGTATTGTGGAAATACAATCAGGATAACACAAGATCTAGCAGCCTCTACATTAAGGGATTGAAGGGCATGGAATAGGATATTCCAGAAGTCAAAGGAACTAGGACTAAAACCAAGAATCACCTACCCAGCAAAACTGGGTATGATACTTCAGGGGAAAAATTGGTCCTTCAATGAAATAGAGGATTTTCAAGCATTCTTGTTGAAAAGACCAGAGCTGAAAACAAAATTTGACTTTCAAACACAAGAATGAAGAGAACCATGAAAAAGTGAACAGCAAAGAGAAGTCATAAGGGACTTACTAAAGTTGAACTGTTTACATTGCTACATGGAAAGACAATATTTGTAACTCTTGAAACATTTCAGTATCTGGGTACTTGGTGGGATTACACACACACACACATGCACACACGCACACATACATAGAGACAGAGTGCACAGAGTGAATTTAATAGAATGGGATCATATCTTTAAAAAAATGAAATCAAGCAGTGAGAGAGAAAGATATTGGGAGGAGAAAGGGAGAAATGGAATGGGGCAAATTATCTCTCATAAAAGAGGCAAGCAAAAGACTCATTAGTGGAGGGATACAGAGGGGAGGTGAGAGAAAAACATGAAGTCTACTCTCATCACATTCCGCTAAAGGAAAGGATAAAATGCACACTCATTTTGGTATGAAAACCTATCTTACAATACAGGAAAGTGGGGGATAAGGAGATAAGCAGGGTGGGAGGGATGATAGAAGGGAGGGCATGGGTAGGAGGGTGCAATTTGAGGTCAACACTCGTGGGGAGGGATAGGATCAAAAGAGAATAGAAGTAATGGGGGACAGGATAGGATGGAGGGAAATATAGTTGGTCCTATACAACACAACTATTATGAAAGTCATTTGCAAAACTACACAGATTTGGCCTATATTGAATTGCTTGCCTTCCAAAGGGAAGGGGTGGAGAGGGAGGGAGGTAAAGAAGTTGGAACTCAAAGTGTTAGGATCAACTGTCGAGTAATATTCTTGCCACTAGGAAATAAGAAATACAGGTAAAGGGGTATAGAAAACTATCTGGCCCTACAGGACAAAAGAGAAGACGGAGACAAGGACAGAGAGGGACGATAGAAGAGAGAGCAGCTTGGTCATAGGGGCAATTAGAAGGCTTTGTGTTTGGGGGGGGAGGGGATAAAAGGGGAGAAAATTTGTAACCCAAAATTATGTGAAAATGAATGTTAAAAGTTAAACAAATAAATTTAATTAAAAAAAATATACCTTTTCACTTGGCAAATATATGGAAACTTCACATTCTCAAATCCTCCACTGCCCAATATGATAGATTTATTTTAAGGTATCTCAACACATACGCTGAATACAAAGAAGATATTACATTAACAGCATTGGTTCCCGTTACGATCTTCACGGACATTATGGGCTTCAATCTTCTACATATCTCCAGGAGATTATCTTAGTATTTAAAATTTTTTCACTTGATGTCCATAAGTATCCTAATAAACACATTTTTGCAAATAAACTAAAGAGAAAACACTGAAGTAATATATGGAAAGGGTAACCCTCCAGACATCTTATCTGCAGCAATGACCTCAATACAAGGTTTGCCAGTTACCTGGGAGATACTGGCAAATATCACATTCCAAATTGCTCTAGTGGTCAATATGCAAGATTTATTGGAATATGATTCAACAGATAGGTTGAATAGAAAAAAGCTGCTACTTGTGTAGCTTTGTATGACAGCACTGTATTCAACAATCTCAGAACTTTCTCTCTAATACCCATTTCCTGGCAGTTTTCTCAATATTTAAAGTTTCTCCCATTGAAGTCAATGGGATAAGAAAGAAACAATTTTTCGCAAGAAACCAGAAAATTGAAATCTCTGTAGTGTTACATGTATAGGGTAAAATTCCAGTCACCTGATCTACCATAATAAATACAATAGAAACATCCCCTTTCACTTGGCAAATATATGGAAACTTCACATTCTCTTTTGCTCCATTGGCCAATACGGAAGATTTATTTTAAGGTATCTCAACACATACGTTGAATACAAAGAAGATGTTACATTAACAGCATTGGCTCCCTTTACTCTCTTCATGGACAATATGACCTTCAATCTTCTACATATTTCCTGTAGGTTATCTTTGTACTAAAAATTTTTTCAGTTGAAGTCCATAAGATTCCAAAAAAACACATTTTGGCAAATAAACTAAAGAGAAAACTCTGAAGTAATATATGTAAAGGGTAAACCTCCAGATATTATATCTGCAGCAATGACCTCAATACAACATTTGCCAGTTACCTGGGAGATATTGGCAAATATCACATTCTCAGTTGCTCTAGTGGTCAATATGCGAGATTTATTGGAATATGATTCAACAAATACGTTGAATAGAAAGAAGCTGCTTCTTGTGTAGCCTTGGAGGACTGCACTGTATTCAACGACCTCAAGAATATCACTCTACTACCCATTTCCTGGAAGTTTTCTCAATGTTTGTGGTTTCTCCCTTTGATGTCAGTGGGACACAAAATAAACAACTTTGGGCAATAAACCAGAACATTGAAAACTCTGATGTGTTACATGTATAAGGTAAGCTTCCAGTCACCTGATCTACTGCAATGAATACAATGCAGTTATACCTTTTCACATGGCAAATATATGGAATCTTCACATTCTCACTTCCTCCATTAGCCAATATGGAAGATTTATTTTAAGGTATCTCAACACATACATTGAATAAAAGAAGATATTACATTAGATATTACATTAACAGCATTGATTCCCTTTATTTATTATAATATGATTCAACAAATACGTTGAATAGAAAAAAGCAGATACTTGTGTAGTGTTGGATCCCCACATTGTATTCAATGTTGTTAAGAGTTTCACTTTACTACCCATTTCCTGGAAGTTTTCCTAATATTTAACGTTTCTCCCATTGCAGTCAATGGGATATGAAACAAACGCAATAAACCAGAAGACTGAAAACTTTGTAGTGTTCCATGTATAGGGTAAATTTCCAGTCACCTGATCTACCTCAATGAATAAAATGCAAATATACCCTTTCACTTGACAAATATATGGAAATTTCCCATTGTCAACTGCTCCATTGGCCCATATGAAAGATTTTTTTTAAGGTATCTCAACACATACGTTGAATACAAAGAAGACATTGCATTGAGACCACTGAATCCCTTTACTCTCTTCATGGACAATATGAGATTCAATCTTCTACATATGTCCTGCAGATTGTGTCAGTACTTAAGATTTTTTCACTTGAAGTCCATAGGAATCCAAAAAACTCATTTCAGCAAATAACCTAAAGAGAAAACTCGAAAGTAATATTCGTAAAGCGTAAACCTCCAGATATCATTTCTGCAGCATGGACCACAATACAAGGCTTGCCAGTTACCTGGGAGATATTTGCAGATATCACATTCTCAATTTATCTAATGGTCAAAATGTGAGTTTTATTGGAATATGATTCAACAAATACGTTTACTGGAAAGAAGTTGCTACTTATGTAGCGTTGGATCATGGCACTGTATCCAACGATGTCAAGAGTTTCAATCTGATACCTATTTCCTGAAAGTTTTCTCAATATTTAAGGTTTATCTCATTGAAGTCAATGGGACAAGAAATAAACAATTTTTGGCAAAAAACCAGAACATTTAAAACTCTGTAGTCTTACATGTATAGGGTAAACTTCCAGTCACCTGATCTACCACAATGAATGCAATAAAAATATATCTTTTCACCTGGCACACATGGAAGCTTGACATTCTCAAATGCTCTGTTGCCCAATATGATAGATTTATTTTAAGGTATCTCAACACATAAACGAAGATATTACATTAGATATTATATTAACAGAGTTGGTTCCCTTTACTCTCTTCATGGACAATATGAGCTTCAATCTTCTACGTATTTCCTGGAGGTTATCTCAGTATTTAAAATTTTTTCAATTGAATTGAATGGGAATCCAAATAAACACATTTTGGCAAATAAACTAAAGAGAAAACTCTGAAGTAATATATGTAAAGGGTAAACCTCCAGATATTATATCTGCAGCAATGACATCAATACAACATTTGCCAGTTACCTGGGAGAAATTTGCAAATATCACATTCTCCATTGCTCTAGTGGTCAATATGAGAGATTTATTGGAATATGATCCAGCAAATACGTTGAATAGAAAGAAGGTGCTACTTGTGTAGCCTTGGAGGACTGCACTGTATTCAGCGACATCAAGAATATCACTCTACTACCCATTTCCTGGAAATTTTCTCAATATTTGAGTTTTCTCCCTTTTTGAGAAAGTGGGTAACCAAAAAACTCATTTTGACAATTAACCTGAAGATTGACAACTCTGTATTGTTACATGTAAAGGGTAAACTTCCCATCACCTGATCTACCGCAATGGATACAATACCAAAATACTCTTTCTCTTAGCAAATATATGGAAACTTCACATTCTCAAACACTCTATTAACGAATATGGATGATTGATTCGAAGTTAACTCAATAAAAACAATGAAAACAAAGAATATATTGCATTAACACACTTGGTTCCCTGGACTCTCTTCATGGACAATATGAGCTTCAGTGTTCTATGTATTTCCTGCAGGTTATCTCAGTATTTAAGATTTTTCAATGGATGCCCATAGGAATCCACGTAAACACATTTTGGGCCTTAATCTAAAGAGAAAATTCTGAAATAATATATGTAAAAGGTACTTATCTAAGCAATGAACACCATTCAGTGATGGGCAATATTTATGAATAAGGTAAAACCCCATAGACCTTAACTTTCCACTGATTTTCAAGAAATTTGCAACTTTACATTTTCTATTTCTCCACTGGTCAACATGGAAGATTTCTTTGAGTGTGAATCCACCAATGCATTGAATCCTAGGAATGTGGTGCATATACACAATTGCTTCTCTCTACTTTGTTCAGCTCCATCTTGAGTGTCGTACCTTTCTTCTGGGTGGTTTCACAATCATTATTGACTCTCTCTTTGAAGTCAATGGGGAACCAATAAACGAATTTTGGTCTCTCACCTAAAGAGAAAAAGTAATATATGTAAAGGGTAAACCTGCAGATATCTTATGTATAGCAATAACCTCCATACAGGTTTGCCATTTACCTGGGAGATATTTGCAAATATCGCATTCTTAATTACTCTCTTGCTCAATATGGAAGATTGATTGGAGTATGATTCAACAAATAGGTCGAACGGAAAGAAGCTGTTACTTATGTAGGATTGGATCACGGCACTGTATTCAACGATCTCAAGAGTTTCACTCTACTACCCATTTCCTGCAAGTTTTCTCAATACATAATGTTTCACCCATTCAAGTAAATGGGAAACCTAATAAACACATTTTGGCAATTAACGTGAAAACTGAAAACTCTGTAGTGTTACATGTAAAGGGAAAACATCCAGTTACCTCATCTACCACAGTGAATACAATACAATAATACCCTTTAACTTGGCTAATATTTGGAAATTTCACATTCTCAATTGCTCCATTGACTTATATGGAAGATTTATTCATTGATAACTCAACAAATAACACTGAAAAATAAGAGGATATTACATTAACAGGACTGCTTCCCTGGCCTCTCTTCATGGACATGATGAGCTTCCTTCTTCTATATATTTCCTGGAGGTTATCTCAGTATTTAAGGTTTTTCAATGGAAGTCCATAGGAATCCACATAAGCACATTTTGGCAAGTAACCTAAAGAGAAAATTCTGAAAAGAGATATGTAAAATGTACTTATCTAAGCAATGAAAAACGATATAATGATGGCCAATCTTTATGAAAAGCAAAAAACTCCAAAGACCTTACCTATACCAAAGAACACAATTCAAGGATTTCCATCGATTTTTGAGAAATTTGCAACTTTACCTTTCTAATTTGCTCCGTTGGCCAACATGGAAGATATCTTTGAGTATGAACCAAAAATATATTGAATACTAGGAAAGTAGTTTATATACACAATTGCTTCTTTCTACTCTGTTCAGCTCCATCGTGAGTCTCAGACGTTTCTTCTGGGTGGTTTCGCAATTGTTATTTTCTCTCTCATTGAAGTCAATGGGGAACCAAAAAAAGGAATTTTGGTCTTTCACCTAAAGAGAAAACTTTGAAGTAATATATGTAAAGGGTAAACCTCCAGATATATTATCTACAGCCATGACCTCAATACAAGGTTTGCCATTTCCCTGGAATAGATTGGCAGATATCCCATTCCCAATTGCTCTTTTGGTCTATATGGAAGATTGATTGGAATATGATTCAACAAATTCGTTGAATAGAAAGAAGCTGATACTTATGTAGCATTGGATCACGGCACTGTATACAAGGATCTCAAGAGTTTCACTCTACTACCCATTTCCTGCAAGTTTTCTCAATATTTAAGGTTTCTCCCATTGAAATAAAAGGGAAAGGAAATAAAGACATTTTGGCAATTTACTTGAAGTCTGAAAACTCTGCAGTGTTCCATGTAAAGAGTAAACTTCCACTCACCTGATCTACCACAATGAATTCAATAACAAAATACCCTTTCACTTGGCAAATATATGGAAACTTCCCATTCTCAATTGCTCTATTGCCCAGTTTGGAAGATTTATTGCATGATAACTCAACAAATACATTGAACACAAAGAGAATATTACATTAACAGGACTGGTTACCTTTAGTCTCTTCATGGAAAATATGAGCTTCATTCTTCTATATATTTCCTGGAGGTTATCTCAGTATTTAATAGTTTTTCAATGGTAGTCCAAAGGAATCCAAATAAACAAATTTTGGTAATTAACCTAAAGAGAAAATTCTGAAACGATATGTGTAAAAGGTACTTACGTAAGCAATGAACACAATACAATGATGGCCAATATTTATGAAAAGGATAAAACTCCAAAGATCTTAACTATTTCGGAGAACAACATTTAAGAATTCCCATTGGTTTTTGAGAAATTTTAAACTTTACATTTTTAATTGCTCCATAGACCAATATGAAAGATTTCTTTGAGTATGAATCCACCAGTACATTGAATACTAGGAAGGTGGTGCATATACACAATTACTTTTCTCTACTCTGTTCAGCTCCGTCATGAGTCTCAGGCCTTTCTTCTGGGTGGTTTCTCAATCGTTATTTTGTCTCATTGAAGTCAATGGGAAACCTAATAAAAGGATTTTGGTCGTTCACCTAAAGAGAAAACTGTGAAGTAATATATGTAAATGGTAAACTTCCAGATATCTTATCTACAGCAATGATGTCAATACAGCTTTTGCCATTTTCCTGGGAGATATTGGCAGATATTCCATTCCCAATTCCTCTATTGGCCAACATCAAAGGTTTATTGGAATATGATTCAACAAATAGGTTGAATAGCAAGAAGCTGCTACTGATATAGCATTGGATCACAGCACTGTATTCAACGACATCAATAGTTTCAATCTACTACCCATTTCATGGAAGTTTTCTCTATATTTAAGGTTTCTCCCTTTTCAGTAAATGGGAGACCAAATGAACACATTTTGGCAATTAACCTGAATGTTGAAAACTCTGTAGTGTTACATGTAAAGGGTAAACTTCCCATCACCTGATCTACCTCAAAGAATTCAATACCGAAATACTCTTTCACTTGGCATATATATGGAAACTTCACATTCTCTATTGCTCTATTGGCCAATATGGAAGATTTATTCGAAGATAACTCAACAAAAACAATAAATACAAAGCAGATATTACATTAATAAGATTGTTTCCCTGGACTCTCTTCATGGACAATATGAGTTTGAGTCTTCTTTATATTTCCTACAGGTTATCTCAGTATTTAAGGTTTTTCGATGGAAGTCCATATGAATTCACATAATCACATTTTGGCCATTGACTTAAAGAGAGAATTCTGAAACGATATACTTTAAAGGTACTTATCTAAGCAATGAACAGGATACAATAGTGGCCAATGTTTATGAAAAGGGTTAAACTCCAAAGACCTTACCTATAGCAAAGAACACAATTCAAGGATTTCCATTGATTTTCGAGAAATTTGCTACTTTACGTTTTTTAATTGCTCTATTGGCCAACATGGAAGATTTCTTTGAGTATGAGTAAACCAATACATTGAGTACTAGGAAGGTGGTGCATACACACAATTGCTTCTCTCTGCTCTGTTCAGCTCCATCATGAGTCTTGGACCTTTCTTCTGGGCGCTTTCATCAAAATTTTTTCACTCTCATTAAAGTCAATGGGGAAGCAAATGAACGGACTTTGGTCTTTCACTTAAAGAGAAAACTCTGAAGTAATATATTCAAAGGGTAAACCTCCAGATATCTTATCTACAGCAATAACCTGAAAACAAGGTTTGCCATTTCCCTGAAATAGATTGGCAGATATCCCACTCCCAGTTGCTCTGTTGGCCAATATGGAAGATTTATTGGAATATACATCAACAACTAGGTTGAATAGAAAGAAGCTGCTACTTATGTAGCATTGGATTACAGCACTTTATTCAACGATCTCAAGAGTTTCACTCTCCTACCATTTCCTGGAAGTTTTCTTAATATTTAAGGTTTCTCCCAGTGAAGTACATGGGAAACCTAATAAACATATTTTGGCAATTAAGCTGAAGATTGAAACATCTGTAGTGTTACATGTGAAGGGTAAACTTCCAGTCACCTGATCCACTGCAATGAATACAACACAACAATACCCTTTCACATGGCAAATATACGAAAACTTCATATTCTCAATTTCTCCACTGACTAATATGGAAGATTTATTGTATGATAACTCAACAAATACATTTAACACAAAGAGGATATTGCATTAACAGGATTGCTTCCCTGGACCTCTTCATGGACAATGTGAGCTTCTATCTTGTATATATTTCCTGAAGCTTATCTCAGTATTTAAGATTTTTCAATGGAAGTCCATAGGAATCCACATAAGCACATTTTGGCAATTAACTTAAAGAGAAAATTCTGAAAAGAGATATGTAAAAGGTACTTTTCTAAGCAATGAACACGATATAATGATGGCCAATCTTTATGAAAAGCAAAAAACTCCAAAGACCTTACCTGTATCAAAGAACACAATTCAAGGATTTCCATTGATTTTTGAGAAATTTGCAACTTTACCTTTCTAATTTGCTCCATTGGACAACATGGAAGATTTCTTTGAGTATGAATCCAAAAATATCTTGAATACTAAGAAGATAGTATATATGCACAATTGCATCTTTCTACTCTGTTCAGCTTCATCGTGAGTCTCAGACCTTTCTTCTGGGTGGTTTCGCAATCGTTATCTTCTCTCTCATCAAAGTCAATGGGGAACCAAATAAAAGGATTTGGGTCTCTCACCCAAAGGGAAAACTCTGAAGTAATATATGTAAAGGATAAACCTCCAGATATCTTATCTACAGCAATAATCTCAGTACAGAGTTTGCCATTTACATGGGAGATATTTGCAAATATCACATTCCCAATTGCTCTATTGGTCAATATGGAAGATTGATTGGAATATGATTCAACAAATTCTTTGAATAGACAGAAGCTGCTACTTATGTAGCATTGGATCACTGCACTGTATACAAGGATCTCAAGAGATTCACTCTACTACCCATTTCCTGGAAGATTTCTCAGTATTTAAGGTTTCTCCCAGTGAAGTAAAAGGGAAAGGAAATAAACACATTTTGGCAATTAACCTGAAGATTGAAACTTTGTGGTGTTATATGTAAAGGGTAAACTTCCAGTCACCTGATCTACCACAATGAATACAATACAACAATATCCTTTCACTTCGCAACTGTATGACAACTTCACATTCTCAATTGCTCTACTGGCCAATATGGAAGATTTATTGGATGTTACCTCAACAAATACGTTGAACACAAAGAGGATATTACATTAACAGGATTGGTTGCCTTTACTCTCTACATAGACTATGTGAGCTTCAGTCTTCTGTATATTTCCTGGAGGTTATCTCAGTATGTAAGAGTTTTTCAATGGAAGTCCATGGGAATCCAAATAAACACACTTTGGTAATTAACCAGAAGAGAAAATTCTGAAATGATATATGTAAAAGGTACTTATCTAAGCAATGAACACGATACAATGATGGTCAGTATTTCTGAAAAAGGTAAAACTCCAAAGACCTTAATTATAACAAAAACACAGTTGAAGGATTTCCATTGATTTTCGAGATATTTCCAACTTTACATTTTTTAATTGCTCCATTGGCCAACATGGAAGATTTCTTTGAGTACAAATCCACCAATACATTGAATACTAGGAAGGTGGTGTGTATACACATTTGCTATTCTTTACTCTGTTCAACTCCATCATGGGTCTCAGATCTTTCTTCTGGGTGGTTTTGCCATCATTATTGTCTCTCTCATTGAAGTCAATGGGGAACCTAATAAATGGATTTTGATCTTTCACTTAAAGAGAAAACTCTGAAGTAATATATGTAAAGGGTAAATCTGCAGATATCTTATCTACAGCAATAACCTCAGTACAAAATTTTCCATTTACCTGGGAGATATTTGCTAATATCACATACTCTCTTGCTCTCTTGCTCATTATGGAAAATTGATTTGAGTATGATTCAACAAATACGTTGAATAGAAAGAAGCTGCTACTTATGTAGCATTGGATCATGTACTGTATGCAACGATCTCAATAGTTTCACTCTACTAACCATCGCCTGGAAGTTTTCTCAATATTTAAGGTTTCTCCCTTTGAAGTAAATGGGAAACCAAATAAACACATTTTGGCAATTTACATGAAGGTTGAAAACTCTGTAGTGTTACACGTAAAGGGTAAAGTTCCAGTCATCTGATCTACCACAATGAATACAATACAACAGTACTCTTTCCCTCGGCAAATATTTGGAAACTTCACATTCTCAATTGCTTTGTTGACCAATATGGAAGATATATTGGATGATAACTCAACAAATACATTGAATACAAAGAGGATATTACATTAACAGGATTGGTTCCCTTTACTCTCTTCATGGACAATATGAGCTTCAGACTTCTGTATATTTCCTGGAGGTTATCTCAGTATTTAAGAGGTTTTCAATGGAAGTCCATCAGAATCCAAATAAACACATTTTGGAATCACTTAGAAGAAGTTTCACATATGAGACTTCAGACAGACTGTAAATATATTAAATCATGTTCATAATGTCAATAAACATATGACTATATTAAGAAATGATGAAATCTTCTTGAAAAAATCCAGTCCTCATTCCTCTTAAGTATTTGAGAAAGCTCTTTGACCCAGCCATATCGCTACTAGGACTATATCCCAAAGAGATCATAAAAATGGGAAAGGGTCTCACATGTACAAAAATATTTATAGCAGCACTCTATGTAGTTGCCAAAAACTGGAAGTCAAGGGGATGTCCATCAATTGGGGAATGGCTGAATAAATTATGGTATATGAATGTAATGGAGTACTATTGTGCCATAAGAAATGATGAACAAGAAGACTTCAGAGAGGCCTGGAAGGACTTATATGACCTGATGCTGAGTGAAAGGAGCAGAACCAGGAGAACTTTATGCACAGCAACAACCACAGTGTGTGAGAGTTTTTTCTGGTAGACTTAGATTTTTGTAATAACACAAGAACTTCTTACCAAAAAAAAAAAAAAATCCCAAGGGAGGATCTCAAGGCAAAATGCCTGCCACACTCAGAGAGAGAAATATGGAAGTCACTCACATATTGTAGCAGATCATGTTTGTGTATGTGTATGTGTTTGTGTATCATGTTCTGATTTGTTATACGATTTCTTTCATTTATCTTAGTCTGACTACATAGCATGACTATAGTGAAAATATACTCAATAGGAAAGTATATGTAGAATCTATACAGAATTGTATGCAGTCGTGGGGAGGGAGGGGAGTAGTGGGGAGTAGGTGGGGAGGGATAAAATCGCAATTGTATGGCAGTGATTGTTAAACATTACAAAATAAAAAAAAAAGTATTTGAGAAAGCTTAGGAGTAAATACAACATTCTCTGACCTACTAAATCATATTTATTTAAATCCCAACATATTAATTGTATAATGAAGAAAAGTTGGAAGCTTTTCCATTAACATCATGGTTAAGGAAAGAGTGCTTATTACTGACACTATGATTTCACATAATTGTAGAAGTCCTGTCTGTTATATTAAGACAGGAAAGGGAGAGGGAATGATTTTAGACAAAGAGGAAAGTATGGCATCATTGTTTGCAGGTAATACGATGATTTCTTTAGAATCCCTAAAGTGTGAAATAAAACATTCAAGTAACTGATAAATTCAGCACAGTTTCAAAAACCTAAGTTAATTCATCTAAATCATCAACATTTTTGTATTTCAACAAGGTAACCGAAAAGGAAGAGGTAGAAAGAGAAACTATACTTAAAATAACTAAAGAAGCTATATAATATTTGGAAAATTATCTCCCCAGATGCAACAAGGTGGATCCAAGTATAAAACATTCTGCTCAAATAAAGGTGGATTGAATACTGAAATGGATACAAGTTGCTCATGGATAAGTATAACCACTACTATAAAAATAACAGCACCATTTAAAATAATTTACTTAAAACCTACTGTTCCAACAGAACAACTAAAGTTATATTTTGTAGAACTAGAAAGATAATAGACAATATCACATGGAAGAAGAAATGGTCAAGGATCTACGTGGTAATAATGGAAAGAAAGTGCAATGACTCGGCCTGTCAGTACAAGATTACAAACTGTATTGTAAAGTAATAATCACTAAAATAACTTGGTACTGCATTAGCAATTGAGATGTTTGTCAGTGAAACAGATCAACATACCTAATACACAGGAGCAAACAATCACAGTAACATAGCGTGTGATAAACTGAAGACTCCATTTACTGTGGGAAGGACTCAGGGTTGAAGAAAAATACTACGAAAATGGACAGCAGTCTATCAAAATTAGTGTTGAAACAACATCTTGTATCACATACTAAGATAATTTCCAAATACATGTATGACTTAAACATCCATGGTCGCAACATTACCAAATTAGAATATCAAGAAAGAAACTGTCTTTCAGATCTACGGATAGGGGAATTGTTTAATACTAATTAAGCAATAAATAAGATCATAAAAGACAAAATGTAAAATTGCAGTGTGATAAAATTAATCATTCAGTCAATGACCCTTTATTAAGTGCCTACTCCCCATTACGCTAAGCTCTGGGAAAAGATGTACAAAAAAAACTGCTTCAGCCCTCACAGAGCAAAAGAGAATCCAGAAAAGGAAGCAGAAAATTTAGGGGGGGTGTCAGGACAGGTCTTCCGAATGGGTGGGAATGATAGGAAAATTGGGGAAATCCCAAAGTAGTATAGCCACTGGAGAAATGCGTTTGTTTCAGCTGACTTCTGTCCTTCCATGAAGGTACTCAGCTTCATGACTCTGTCTTCCAATTAGTGAAACAGAAGGTGGTGATGTAGTTGTATACCAAGGCTCATGAGATCTTGCAGGGTGAGGTGATTTTCCCAATAAGGAGTTTCCTGAGCCTGGTGGAAAGTTAATTCAGAGAAAAAGCTTGGATCTTTTGGTTTGTCAAACACTACTTTACTGTGATCATTTCCTGCAACCTATTGTATACCTAATTTATTCCACTGATCCACCCCTCCATATCAGCCAGTAAAACACTGTTTTCATCATCAGTGTTTTATATTATACTTTAAATTCCAGTTTTGCTTTGTTGCATTCCTTCAAATTTTAAGATATTGATTCCTTTCAAATTATTTACTTTATGTTGTCTCCAGATAAATTTGACTCCTGTTTTTTTCTGGTTCTATAAAATAAATCTTTTGTAGTGTGATTGCTTTGGTACCAAATAAGTAAATTAACTTTTGTAGAATTGTCATTTTTATTGACTGAGCATACAGGAAGCACTTCATATTTCTTTTGCTGCTTAGATCTGCCTCTCTTTTCATGAAGTGCTTTGTCATTGTTTTCACATATTCTATGGGTTCATCTTGTCAGGGTGGCTCTTAAGCATTTTATTTAATTTGCACTTTTGAGAAAGGATTATCCCTTCCTGCTGAGTCTTTTGCAGTATATGGAAATTCTGATGATTTATGTGGGTTTATTTTGTATTACATACGAACTCAGTGGAAATGAGTTTGTTGAGGTCCACACCATTCATCCATATCACTTAGAAGTTGTAAAATTTCTAGTTCTTAATCTATATCCATAAAGATGGTAATGATTTATATGATGAGTACTCAACAATAAGCATATGCTTGGCAGTCTGACATTTGCTGAAGTATTGCAGCTTTTGACTGAATTCAACATGTTTTATCAGTTTAATGAAAAAAGAAGCATTACGGGTCTGAACAAGGTATATTGTGGACCATATGTTTTAATTCAAGAAAGGGACTGGGTGATTTGTCACAAAGTTAGATCTCAAAGACTATATTGTGGTATATTTTTTACTGCAGATTTTAAAGTATTTCTTCTGTAAACAGACATTTACTGTCACTAGCTCCTGGATGAAGGCAGGAGATGAACTGAATTGGATTTAAGTATTGCACCCCAGTTGCAGTATTCCATTACTTTAGATTTCAATAGAACTATCCCTTTGATGGAGAATGATGCATACCCAGTGGGAACAAAGCATTTTACTTCAAAAGTTAATAGATTTGTAGTTCTCTCTAAAGATGGCCCCTCCACCCCCTGGCCCACGACTTTTCAGGAATCATCCTTTAGGCAGAAATCTAATAGCAGGAAGAGAGATTTTGTGGTCTTTGAAACAGTTTTTTCCTAGCAATTGTTAGTAGTACTAACCCAAATTGAGGTAACCAATTATAGAAACAATAAGAATTACAGAAAACCCTAACTTGCTAGTCTACCAAAATGTATGCTCAAATTTGATGTCTTAGAGAAAAAGGCAATCTAAAATTTAATTTTAAGAGTTTGCCAGATTTCTGTTCAGGCAGAAAGGTTCCTACACATTACTTTTGTTCCTCTGCTTTGTCTGAAGGAAACTGCCTGTAGGCAGGAAGCTGAAATAAATTTGAGTATAGTTGGGATGTTGTATTGTTTCAGATCCCACTGATGAAGAACACTAAACAGGACCATTTCTTTTACTCCAAGAAAGCATTATATTTCAATCTTAGTGCCTTCCTTCTGAGATTCCCCTGCCCCCCAACTTACTATCTGATATTTGGCTTGTATCTTATGGGTTCCACGTGGTCTCTTCCAATTCATGTCAACTTCCTCCCTAGCAGGGATCATTTTTGGAGGTAGAGGAATTTTCTTCGTATCTTCACAGTGATACAAAGTGATACACAATGGTTCACTCTTTGTGGACGTCTATGTCTTTTCCACCAGGCCCTCGATAGACTGATCACAGAGAAATCTTCTCATCTTGAAAGATACAATCAGTCTTGTGAATACCAAGAAATCCATGATATGTTCTATCTACCTACAGATAGAGAACAGAAGGACTCCAAGTACAGAACGAAGCACGTTTTCTTCCTTTTTGCTTTTTTTTTTGTTATCATAGCTAATATGGAAATTTGTTTTCCATAACTACACTTATTTGTTAAGGGTCCTATTTTTTCCTGTCTTCTCAATAGGTGGAAAAGGTAGATGGGGAGGAAAAGAATTTGGAATTGAAAATAAAATCACATTTTAAAGAAAGTTGCAGTGGGAAAACCATAGGTGGCTTCCTGCCTTATCTGATCTCTGGTCACAGAATTATAAGAGCTGGAAATGACCATGTAATCTAGAATGTAGAATGGCAGTACTAGACAATAGCTTGGAACGGAGCTCCCCTGACACAGCATCTCCCTCCTCGCCCCCAAACACAGAAAGCAAGAGAAACCACCATCTTTCAAAGCACTTCCCTCTGCTTCCTTGTTCTTGGTCTCTGAGCTCACACTTTTTGCAGTGAGTCAGCTCCCAATGACCCCAGTCAAAAATGTTCCTCTCCCTCTGAGCATGCAGCTCAAGTAGCCTAGAGGGAGAGCAGTCGGGTCCTAAGGAGAGGACCTCAGTAGAAATAGGGCTGCTTGATTCTTTTGAACTCCTGCCCCTTACCAGGAAAACAACCCAAGCCGAGACTTTCCTCCCCATCTCACTAGTCTAGCAAAACCTATGCTCAAACTTGACTTGGTAGCCTTGAACTCTGTCCTCAAACTAGCTGTTTCCATGCATCTCTTAAGGCTCACTAGACTCCATGAGAATTATGACTCCAGAAATACTTTTGCTCTGATTTTGTGAGTAGAAAAACCCAAAGAGGCTACAGACACCAGAAGCATTTGCCAGTGTCTAGGAATATGTCCTGCACGAAGTTTAGATAGGAAAGAGATTCCTTCTTGATAGAGACAATATATAGGAAAAAGCTGTGATAATTGAATGGATCCTCGGAGTACTATCGGGCTTCCTATATGAAACCTATTGTCTCTCAAAAGAGATCACTCTCGCCACCATCACAGGAAATGGTACAAAGTACATGAAAATGAGCGTGGTGCAGTGACGGTGTGGCCTAAGACTTTGGTCCTAATTCTGTATTCTAAGATTTTAATTCTAATTCTGTGCTTTAATGCTTCAATTCTAATTCCGTGCTCTAAGCATAAATCTAATTCTATATTCTAAGATCAGTTCTAATTGTTCCAAGATCTTAACTGTAATGCTGCATGTTTAGACTTTAACATTCTGTATTCTAAGACTTTCATTCAAATTCTAGGTTCCAAGATGTTCATTCTAATTCTTTGTAATATGACTTGTTCTAATTGTGTGTTCTAAGATTTAAATTTTAAATCCGTGTTCTAAGACCTTAACTCTAACTCTGTTTTCTAAAATTTTAATTCCAATTCTGAGATTTAAGACTTGAATTGTAATTCTGTGTTTAAGACTAATTCTAATTCTGTTTTGTAAGAATAAATCTAATTCTCTGTTTTAGACTTTAATTCTAAAACTGTGTTCTAAAAAATTCTAATTCTGTGTTCTAAGACTAATTCAAATTCTTTTTTCCAGAGTTTAATTGTAATTCTGTGTTTTGAGACTACTTCTAATTCTGTGTTGTAAGACTTTAATTCGAATTCTAATTTCTAATGCTTTAATTGTAATTCTGTGTTCTAATTCTATCATTCTGTTGCTCTGTTCTAAGACTTTCATTCTAATTCTGTGATTTAAATTTTAATTCTAATTCTGTGTTCTAAAACTTTAATTTTGCTTCTGTATTCTAAGACTTTAATTCTAATTTCGTGCTCTATGCCTGATTCTTATTCTGTATTCTAAGATTTTAATTCTAATTATGTGTTCGAAGACAATAATTCTAATTCTGTGATTTAAGATATTAATTCTAATTCTATGTTCTAAGACTAATTCAAATTCTGAGTTACAAGACTTTAATACTAAATCTGTGTCCTAAGATTTAATTCTAATTGTGTGTACAAAGACTTCTATTTCTGTGTTTTGAGATACTTATTCAAATAATTTGTTCTAAGACTTTAATTCTAATTCTTTGTTCCAAGAAACATGCTAATTCCTTTGTTCTAAGACTAATTCTAATTGTCTTTCTCTGAATTTAATTGTAATTCTGTGTTTTAAGACTATTCCTAATTCTGTGTTCTAAGACGCTATTTCTAATTCTGTATTCTAGGGTTTTAGTTCAGTGTTCTAAGAGTAATTCTAAGTCTCTGTTATAAGACTTAAATTCTAATTTTGTATTCTAAGATTTTATTTCTAATTCTGTGTTCTAAGACTAATTCTGATTCTGTGTTCTAAGACTTCCGTTCTGATTCTGTATTTTTAGATATTAATTCTAATTCTGTGTTTCAAGATGTTAATTGTAGTTCTGTTTTCTAGGCCTAATATTAATTCTGTTTTGTAGTACTAATTGTGATTCTGTGATATCAGATTTTGATTATAATTCTTTGTTCTAAGATTTTATTTCTAATTGTGCTCTCTAAGTCCATAATTCCAATTCTGTGCTCTGGCCCTTTAATATTAATTCTGTCTTCTAAAAATAATTCGAATTATGTGTTTTAAGACCAACTCTAATTCTTCTTTCTAAGACTAATTCTAATTCTGAGTTTGAAAATTTTCATTCTAATTCTATATTCTAAGACTAATTTTAATTCTGTGTTTTACTACTTTAATTCTAATTCTTTATTATAAAACTTATATTGTATTCTGAGGTCTAAGATTAAATCTAATTCTGCTTTCTAACACCAATTGTAATTCTGTGGTCTGAGACTTTAATTTTAGTTCTGTATTCTAAGACGAATTCTAATTCTGTGTGTTAAGACTAATTCTAAATCTATGTTCCAACACTGTAATTCGAATTCTTTGTTCTAAGACTTTAATCCTAATTCTGTGTCCTAAGATTTTAAATCGTATTATATGTTCTAAGATTTTAATTCTAATTTGGTGATGTAAGATTTATTGTCAACCTGGGTCCAAGACTTTAATTCTAATTCAGTGTCCTAGTATTTTATTCTAATTCTGTATTCTAAGACTAATATTAATTTAGTGCTCTAAAAATTTAATTGATTGTGTGTTTTAAGACTTTAATTCTAATTTTTGTGTTCTAGGACTCATTCTAATTCCATTTTACAAGATTTTAATTCTAGTTGTGTGTTCTAATATTTTAATTCTAATTCTCTGTTCTAAGATTTTAATTCCAATTCTGTGTTCTAAGACTTTAATTCTAAATCTTTTTTCAACTACTTTATTTCTAATTCTGAGATCTAAGGCTAAGTCTAATTCTGTGTTCCAAGACTTTAATTCTAATTCTGTGTTCTAAGATTTAAATTCTAATTTGGTATTCTAAAACTTTTTTCCTAATTCTGTGTTCAAAACCTTGATTCATATTCTGCATTCTATGACTATTTCTAATTCAGTGTTCCAAGACTTTAACTAGAAGTGTGTGTCCTAAGACTTTAATCTTAATTTTGTGTTCTAAGATTTTAATTCTAATTCTGTCCTCCAAGATTTTAATTCAAATTATGTGTTCTATGAACAATTCTAATTCTAGATTCTAAGACCAATTCTAGTACTTCTTTCCAAGATTTTATTTGTAATTCTGTGTTGTTAGACTATTTCTAATTCTATATCCTAAGACTAAGTCTAATTCTGTGTTTTAAGGTTTTAATTCTAATCCTGCGTTCTAAGGTGTTAATTCTAATGCTGTATTCTAGGATTTTGGTTGTAATTCTTTGTTCTAAAATATTAATTCTAATTCTGTGTTATAGAATTTTAATTCAGTGTTCTAAGAGTAATTTTAATTCTTTGTTTACAGAATTTAATTCTAATTCAATATTTTAAGATTTTACTTCTAATTCTGTGTACTAAGACTTTAATTCTAACTGTGTATTCTGAGACTTTAATTCTAATTCTTTCTTCTAAGATTTTAATTCCATTTCTGTATTCTTAGACTAATTCTAATTCTCTTTTCTAAAACTAATTCTTGTTCTGTGTTCTAAGAATTTAATTCTAATTCACTGTTCTAAGATTTTAATCCTAGTACTGTGTTCTAAGAGGTTAATTCTAATTCCATGTTTTAAATTTTTATTCTAAGTCTGCGTTCTAAGACTTTAATTCTAATTTTGTGTCCTAAGACTAATTCTATGTTCTGTGAATAGGTCTAATTCTGTGATCTAAGACTCTAATTCTGTGTTCCAAAACTTTAATTCCAATTCTGTGTTCAAAGATTTTCATTCTAATATTTTGTTTAAAGACGTTAATTCTCATTCTGTGTTCTAAGATTTTAATTCTAAATCTGTGTTCTAAGACTTTGATTCTAATTCTGTGTTCCAGGATATTAATTCTCATTCTCTTCTCTAAGATTTTAATTATAGTTCTGTGTTCTAAGATGAATTTTAATTCTGAGCTCTAAGACTTTATTTCTAATCTTTGCTATGAGATTTTAATGTCAATTGTGTGATATTAGGCTAATTCAAA